>NW_017189517.1:9298664-9650174 GCF_001704415.2 Capra hircus
GGATTGGTACCCAGACCGTAATCTACCTGGACTCCTTTTACTTGGTACTTGAGGGGCCAAGTGACTGACACCCTGAAAAATGATGGCCACAATGTGTCATATTCCACATTGACTGAGAGTTGGTTGAGCACCTAAATTCCAGTGGTTAGCAGATTATATATAAATTCTTTCAGTATAGATTTCTTCCTTGACTCTGTACCTGTATATATCAATACAGAGTCTTCAATGTAAACCATTTGTGCTCCATGCCTACTCTATTGTGGTCTTCTTTCTCTGGATGCCCAGAAGAAGAGAGAAGCAACGGGTAAGATTCAAAAGGTAATATTTAAAAAGGCCTTCAGAAGGCATTTCCAGAGCCCCTTTGGATACTCAGTAGAGGAAATAAAACTATTCAGAAAAGAACAAAAATGCTGGTCCCTTCTGCTCTACACTCCTGGAGCCCTGGGAGGTTTTCCTAAAATTAAATTAATTCCCTTTCTCTCCAAAAGCAGATTCAGTGGCAAGCCTGTGTGGCTGAGCCACCTGACTCAACTCCACATTTTCCCTGGTGTAATCTATTCTAGGCAGAATATTGAACAGTATTCCTCAAGTACTTAGAGTTTGACTTAATTACTTACTTTATTTAACTTCTACAGTTCTAAAACTGAAGTGTCTCATAGGTGATCTTTTGAAGGCTAGATGATGTGGAAATATTTCAGTCATTGGCCAAATATTTTGTTCTTGTCTCCCTTTCCAGATGTAAAATCCATTAGTTGCTAAGGCTGCCTCTGTGTTGCTGTAAAGTGGAACCAGAATGCTTTTCTCAGAAATATTAGATACTCCAAAAGTTTCTTTGGAAGCTCACCATTCAGAGCATGTGTAACATAAGGCTGGAAACTCCTAGGTCCCTCTCCCTTGATACTCGCTATGAGGAATTTATCAGGCTCTTCTGAATCTGCTAAATCATCTTGACGGCTTGCTGCAGCGTTTTGAAAAACACATGCACCATTTTGTCATGGAGATCACCTTTTTATTTTTTTAAGAGTCCAAACAAGCCGAAAAGCTTCCAAGTAATTTGGGACTAAAGAGAAACACATTTCAGAAAGGTCCCAGAGTAGCCCTTCTGCTGACACCCCAGGACCGGTTCCCCCAGGCTGCTTCCATGAGTCCATCTCCTCTCAGAAGCGCTGGTGTACATTCTAACTCAGGCTTCCCACTCCTCTATTTCCTTTTCTGTCAGCAGCAGCTTGGTAGAGCCGCGAGACTTTCCTATTTCTTTCCTACTTTTCTCTATGAATAAATCATGCAAAAGCCTGCCACCATTCCTGTCACTTCATCAGAGTTCATCTGTTCTTGTCCATCAGCGTTTTCCCTTCATGCCCCTATGGCGTTCAGGCAAGGCAAAGAGTTCACATTCTCATGGGCCCTGTAGACAAGCACCTTCGATGACTCCCTCACAGGCAGTCTCACAGTTCTCTCCCTCACTTATCCCACCAGAGAGCCCGAGCTCACCTTTGTCCCCTGTGTCTTCATCACCTATTCACTTATCTGTATCCCACTGGACTAGGAGCCCTTGAAGAACAGAGACCACATCTTATTTCTCTCTGAATGCCCAGGACATTTGGTTGCCTGGCACCAGGCAAATGCTTAACGTATATATTTGTGAAATGAAGGAGTGAGTGAGTAAGTCAGTCAGTGAATCAGTCAAGCAGTCAATGAATTCATTTATTCCAAAAGTATAATGATACCTCAGCGATGCATAACCTTTGGGAGAAGTGGCTGAGTATTCTTTGCAGGGAGGTGTAGGCTCTTCCGGGGTTTCTCAGTGTCTTTTTGTTAAATTCCTGGTTCTCTGTGATGATCTTGGCAAGGAGTAAGCAAGTAGCATTAGCAACTGCAATTCAGTTACACACACTGCAGTGTTCTGTGGCTGGAGGAATATAACAAATGTGTTCCTGCCTCCAGTAGGAGAGTGAAAACATGTCTTCCTGCCCTCCTTGTGCTGGCCCCACCAAAGACTCACATTCATCTACTTAATTATCTCTGACACCAAGAAACCTCATTACATCACTTTCTTGGTCTCTCTCACCCTCTTGTCTTTCCCTGTGTTATATGAGAACAGGAGGTGATCAGTGATCATCCTAATGGTAGTGATAATGGTGGTAGATGGGTGATATGGAAGTGAAGAGCTCTGAGTGATTTCAGCTGATTTCTTGATGCAAATTTAATCATGTTCAAGTTTCTACCCATCTCTCACAATATTTATGTACATTAAAGTGGCCCTTCCTTTTTTTGTGGAAAATCTCTCTCTTGTGGATGACCTCAGTCCTAACCTAGTGTATTAAATTAGGATTTTACGTAATGTAGTCAATTCTAAATGTTGATTATTCAAACAATGGATTATCCAAGAAAATTTGAAACTCTAAACTGGCTTTCTGCCTGCTCCCCCAGTCTCCCACTCAGCTCCACCTAAACATAAACACACACACACACACACACACACACACGTCTTACCATCTTTCTCTTAATTGGTTATGGCCCCAAGCAACACAAGCCAATTTTATCATTAACATAAGAAAAAAATGACTGGATGTCAAACCTGTGCCCCCAAACTTGTGTAATCCAATCAAACATTTGGCTCTGTACTGTTTTGCTTGTATATGAGGTGATGAAAACAAAATGAGTGTGTCAGGCACTTTGGGAGTTGTTTCAAATTTCTGAAGCCAATAAGGTATCACTCCATAAATTACTATTGCAGTACACTAAACAGAGCCCTGGTAGCCTTAATGAAGAAATGTTTCTCTGGGAATGCCAGTTTACTCAGAGGAATAACTTCCCCAGGTTGACAACAATTAGCGTGCAAGCACTTCCATAGACATGGAATATTTTATACTATGTCGGGTCCATTGTTTACTTGGTTGGATATTATTGTGAAGCTGTTGAAAGAAATCAGTTTTCCATTTTGCTATCAGTCTCAATGATTTACATTCATAACTTGGGCTTGACTATATATGCAAACATAACAGTGAGACCAAAGTATTGGTACAGCAGATGAGGTTCAGTATTCAACAAAGAACATTTATTTAAAGGATGAGGGAATTGCCTGGCAGTCCAGTGGTTGGTTGGAGAAGGCAATGGTACCCCACTCCAGTACTCTTGCCTTGAAAATCCCATGGGCAGAGGAGCCTGGTGGGCTACAGTCCATGGGGTTGCTAAGAGTTGAACACAACTGAGCGACTTCACTTTCACTTTTCACTTTCATGCATTGGAGAAGGAAATGGCAACCCACTCCAGTATTCTTACCTAGAGAATCCCAGGGACGGGGGAGCCTGGTGGGCTGCCATCTATGGGGTCGCACAGAGTCGGACATGACTGAAGCGACTTAGCAGCAGTAGCAGCAGCCAGTGGTTGGTACTCAGTGCACTCTCCCTTGTTTTGGGGAACTAAGATCCCACGAGCCATGCAGTGTGGCAAAAAAAAAAAAAAAGGATGAGATAGCTTGAAGTGATTAATCAGAGTAGATAGTAATATGAACTCCTTCCAGATTTAGTTTGAACACACCCTCTAATCTATCAGGAAATTATTTACGTATAGTAATCTTAAAATGGATCAACTTTCCCTGTGGGAATCCTATGTATCTGTCATCCCAGTTCAAATGCTGATTTTACAAAGCCTGCCTGGATCTGCAACAGAACCCTCCAGGAAGAAAGAACAGAGCAGATAAATGCCCAGCTACGGGAAAGAATTTGGCTTCTGTTAGGAACTGAAAGGAGGGCATGATTGCTGGAACATGGGAAGCAAGGGTAAGAGGGGAGCAAATGGGACTGGTAATAGTGATGGAGGCATTGTTCGTTCTAGGAGTATTAGAAAGTTATTGAAAAAAAAATACACAGGAGATATAGATAGGGGTGGAATGACATGGGCAATACAATCTTATAGGCTTTTCCAAAAGATCATTCCTGCTGTAGTTTAGAGCACAGAGAAGACAGAGATAAGACCAGTGAGCTAACTTATCAAGAAGGTGTCCAGGTGAGAGGTGATGGTAGCCTAGACTAGTTAGTTGTGGCAATGGAGGTGGTGAAAAGAAAATAGACTTACTACATCTCAGAGGCAAAAATGCTAGGACTTGTTGGTGAACAGGATACAAGGGGTGAAATTTGAAAAAGAATACAAAGAATCTCTTCCAGGCTGTGGCTTTTAATAGCTATTCGGGTGATCATGACACAGAGATTGAGAACCCTAGAGACTCAAAATAGCACTCTGGGGTACTTTTCAAGTAAGAGATGTTTATAGATTAAGGGGCTATCAACTCTCATCTTTGTGCTTAAGGAGCTAGGATTAATTTCAGTCCAATTAACTTAGCTCATCTTTTTAAGTCAATATTTAACCAGTGAATTCATTAAGATATACTGAGGAAAGGTCGACTATGTGGTCAGTAGTGCCTATGATCAATGTGGGAACAAAATAACCTTTCAAAACTAAAGCAGAGCTTTTTTAATGGCCATTTCACTAACTAGTATTGGCGATTGTATTGGCAATATACAACTTGAAAGTACAAGTCACTTTCTGATTTAAAGTGATATCCTGGATGAGGCTAGTGCTCAGTTGCTTCAGTTGTGTCCAATTCTTTGTGACCCCATGGACTGTAGCCCTCCAGGTTCCTCTGTCCATGGGATTCTCCAAGCAAGAATATAGGAGTGGGTAGCCATTCCCTCCTCCAGGGGATCTTCCTGACCCAGGGATTGAATCTGCCTCTCTTATGCCTCCTGCATTGGCAGGCAGGTTCTTTACCACTAGTACCACCTGGGAAGTTTCTGATGAAAGAATCTTTCAAAAATAATATATTAATTAGACAAATATTTCAGTAGACATAAAACTAAGCTGAACATTAAGAATCAGAAAAAACTGAAATGACATGGCATGTAAAATAAATAAGGCATAGTTATGTTTAAAATACTAAACTAAGAGTCAGTTATGATTCTGATTTTGCCATAAATTCACTTTTTGACCTTAAGCACAATTCCCTTTGTTTGGGGGGCCATTGTTTCTCCATTTACAAAATGAGGGGGTTGGATTCAATGAGCTCTAAGATTTTGTTCAGTTCCAGCACTCTGTGAGTCTTAATCAGAAAAAATCTAACTGGGAGTTTCCAGGCTACTAGTTAGGTTACTATAACAAGCTTTTCCTTAGACAATAAGGAGATGAAATACACTCAACATAAAATGATTTCTTAAAATTATATATTGTCAAGGCACAAAAGAGTCAGAAACATGAAAATTAAAAGTTGTAGAGTCAACATGTAACCCAGAAAAAAGAAATTTATAGTATAAAAGAATAAGAGTTTCTCAGTGTTTCTACAGCTTAATCAGGAGAGAGTGGTCTGTTCTAGGCAGCAATTTTAGTTGTTTAGACAGAAATGTACCAAGAGTGGAGAACACAGTATCTTTAGGGCCCCAGGACTTGATGGAACCATCCTAGAAACCCAGCTTCACTTTCCTTTTGCTATGACTCTCTCTCCAGAGGCTTCTGAGTGGTGGATTCCATTACCAAGTGGTGTGCCTCTCAGACAACTAACGGTCTCATTTATCAGCCTGGGGGCCACTCTCACAGTAAACTAATTAACCAACTTTCTGATTTACATTTGGTCTCTCGTGAGTTTTTAAGAGTGAATTCATTCACTGGAACCAGAACACCCCTTGGTAAAAAGAATAAAATGTGTTTCTTTGCCCACAAGGACGAAAACCAACACCTAGAGCCAAAGTGTTCTTAAAAGCATAGGAAAGCCCCATAAGGGAAATACATAGACCACCTATGCCAGAGTTATGTTATCTTTCGGCTGCGATGCAGCATGTTACAGTGGCAATTGTTATTGTGGCTAAACACTGACGAGTTTTGGCTTCTCCAGTTTCTCAGGTGCTCAGGAACAGCAAACCAAGATCCAGAAAAGATTAGTCCCAGCCCATTCTTCTCCTTCCCATTCCAGTCTACTCATTACTATGGTGCTGAGTGTCCACAACTCTTCAAACTGGAGAAAAGCACCCTATATAATAGTAAAAATCAACAATTTTATCCTCTAAATGGAAAAAGCACTTGGCAGACATCATTCATTCATCTTCACCACATTCCTAGGAGGTAAGGAATGGTCTTTGCAACCCCATGGAATGGAATTCTCCAGGCCAGAATACTGGAGTGGGTAGCCTTTCCCTTCTCCAGGGGATCTTCCCAAACCAGGGATTGAAGCCAGGTCTCCCACATTGCAGACAGATTCTTTACCAGCTGAGCCACAAGGGAAGCCCAACAATACCAAGTGGGTAGTCTATGCCTTCTCCAGGGGATCTTCCTGACCCAGGAATCAAACCAGGGTCTCCTGCATTGCAGGCGGATTCTTCACCAAATGAGCTATCAGGGAAGCCCAGGAGGTAAGCACCACTTTCATTTTCTAGATGATAAACTAGAACATGTCTTTTGGAGTAGGAAAGTCTTAGTGGGTTAAATTGATCTCAAATATATCCTTCTTTCTGATTTAAATTTCATACTTCTTATTAAAAAGCTAAATTCTCAGAAGTCTCTTCATGTAGTTTACATGTTGTAAAGTGATTTCCCCCACTTGTCAAATATACAGAGTGATTATTAAATATGCAAATAGGAGGAGCAATTTGGTGTGGAGCCTCGGTAATTTAAAATTCTAAAAATATTTGGAGAGCAATACTGGGAGTTATTCTACACTGTCAGTAACCTGTGAAAATATTAGTAGAAAAGGAATTCTAGAATACAGCTTCAGTATGTCTTCATGTGAGCAGCTTCAAAATTACATCTTAACACAATGTTTTATTATCAGCAGTAGAAGGATTTGGTTCAGTTACAGCAAAAAGTGACGAAATGAAAACCAATTAAATAAGCTGGGGGAGGGGCTGCCTGGAAACATCTTGTTTAAATTGTGCAGTAAACATGTGGTTTCGAATTCTCTTGGTCACTGTGTTTCCTCTAAAAGGATGGGAAGCCCTCTTTCCCCAGTTCCCTGGTCCTATACACAATTTTTGTTCCATTTCTGGAGTAAGCTGGAGCCTAGAGTCTTTTATTAAAAGAAGAAAATAAAAGCAAAGAAATATCAAATGCTTTGGATATGGTTTGCTTTTCCTTTTTAAAATTTGAATGCAGGAAAAATACACACAAAGGAAAATAAACTATCTGATAATCTGATGTCTGAGCTCTGGGACCAAGAGTTTTAAATTGGCTAAGCCTGCCTGAAAGTACACAGGCTAATGAAAGGTGGTCAATCCCAGAAAAAGCCAAACCAGAAGTTGAGCCCTGGGGAGTAATTAAACCAGGAAAGACCAAAAATACTTCTTCTAGAAAGAAATGGAAACACAAAAGTATAATCTCTCTCCAAACAGACTGATCAACTATCTTGAATAGTGAATGCCCTGTATGATAATTCATTTTTTCAATCTTTGCAGTTTTCCTCAATCAGTTTTAAAGGAAAAATTCAAAGTCTACATTCTGTTGCTGTCAGACATACTTTTCACACCTTGAAGGAAGGGAATTCAAAATTGGTTCTGAAGTGTCTTGCAGACTGAGACCTTTCCTTTTTTTTTTTTTTTTTAACCATTTTAGTCTGTTCCTTTTAACAATTAGCTACTTATTTAGTTGTGTATAGGGAAAGGAGAACAGTACCCCCCACAGAAAATAAAATTGTGCTTCCACTTTTGAGGCTTTTAAGCTAGTTGGACTCTACTTCAATAAGCATGTCAAAAGACCTATTTGAAAGAATAGATTTTCTGTGCCCCAGGCCAAATCCATTAAAAAAAATACAATTGATCCATCTTCAGGAACTGTTCTAAAACTACTGCAGGGAAAGGCTACAGCTACTTTAGTAATTAAATACACTCTGGATTGGAAATAGATAACTCTAAATATATGCAAAGTTATTAGAGTATATAGTTCTTAACTAATTCCTGATCAACTTAGGGCTATTTTGTTTGCAAAACTTCTTAATGATTTCAGACAAAGAATCAATTTCATCAAAATGTGTTTCCAGATAATGAAATAAAGGGGACAAGGCAGAATGCTTTCAGATTTAGACATTAGCCTCAGAAGTTCAGTAGACTGTGGCCAGGCATAGAACCTTGGAAGCTGTCTAGGAAACAGAATGACTTTGTGTGTTTGGCGGGCTTCTCTTCTGCCTCTGCCTTCACACTTCTCCATTTACACTAACTGGAGCAATGATGTCTGTGCCTTATGAATGTTCCAAATCACGTGACTCACTTGTTCCAAAATACACTAAAGGAAGAATGGCTTCTTAAATACCAAGACATATCTAGGGAAAGCCTAATTGTAAATACACACTTCATATTGAAACATTTTCTAAAAATTCCATTTTCCTTAAACCAAGAGTCTCTTGAATTTAACCCTTAGTAGGAAGGCTATGAAGCTAATCATTGTAAAAGTTTCAAACATTAGTCTTTAATTCCTTCAACACTTGCTCTTAGAGAAAAGATCAAATGTCATAATTCTCTTTAGGCATCACAAAATTACCTATTTAATTAAAAACCCACTGACGGTTCTTCAACTCATGAATGGGTGAAAAACATTGGTATAGCCATAAGGAAATACTACTCAGCAATAGAAAGGAAAGCAATAGAGATAAATCTTGCTCAAAACATTACGCTAAGTGAAAGAAGATAGATTCTAATGGCTATGTATTTTATGATTACATTTATATGTCATTTTAGAGAAGGCAAAACTACAGGGTTATAAAAACAGATCAGTAGTCGCCAGAAGTTGGTGAAGAGGGAGTGCTTGACTCAGGATATGGAGGAGTTCTAAGGAGTGATGAAAGTGCTTTGTATCTTGATTTGTAGTTAGGCATTGATCAAAACTCATAGAATTACACACTAAATAGGGTGAATTTTATAGTATGCAAATTATATGTCAGTAAAGGTGGCACTAGTGGTAATGAGTCTACCTGCCAATGCAGGAGACATAAGAGATGCGGTTCAATCCCTGGGTTGGGAAGATCCCCTGGAGAAGAAAATGGCACCTCACTCCAGTATTCTTGCCTGAGAAATCCCATGGACAGAGGAATCTGGCGGGCTAGAGTCCATGGGGTCGCAAAAGCGTCGGACACGACTGAGGGTCTGAGCACAAACCTGACCTGAAAAACAAAAACTTACTTTTTAACTCCCTTCCTCTAGAAAGACCAACGCTGCTGGTAATTGGAGTTTAGTGTATAAGTTCTCAGTATAGCCATACAACAAATTGTGCATAATATCATTATAAAAACAACCCCCCCAAAATAACCCACAAATTGGAATTGTGCCAATACAAGCGGCTCTGAAGCAAAGCTTCATTATGATAATCTTTATAACAGTATTTTTCACCAAAAAAAAATGCTTTAAAGTCCCAGTGTAAATATTGTAATACTAAAGGTTCCAATTACATGTTCCAAGTAAAAGTGACTCAAATTTATCTCCAAGTGAACCATAAAGAGGTAGGTCTTTCATCATATTGTATTTAAATATATCTCCAAATCTAGGTTAAGTTTTCCTATTTGTGGTATACTGAGTCATCAGTGGAGAAGGCAATGGCAGCCCACTCCAGTACTCTTGCCTGGAAAATCCCATGGACAGAGGAGCCTGGTGGGCTACAGTCCATGGGGTCGTGAAGAGTTGGACACAACTGAGCGACTTCCCTTTCACTTTTCACTTTCATGCATTGGAGAAGGAAATGGCAACCCACTCCAGTGTTCTTGCCTGGAGAATCCCAGGGACGGGGGAGCGTGGTGAGCTGCTGTCTATGGGGTCGCACAGAGTCGGACACGACTGAAGTGACTTGGCAGAGCCATCAGTAAGAAGATATTTACATTTTTTTTTTTTACCATTTGATCGAATTATATTTCTGATAAACCAATATTTTCTTCTACTTTTATTAGTATTCTCATTATTATATTGAGAACTTTAAAAAATTTGCACTAATGCAGAGAGTTAATATAAAGAAGACAAACACAGTACATCTACTCTATTTCAGGCACTGTACTAGCTCTTTGTTATCACCTTTAATTTAAAAAACAACTTTACCAAGTTGCTATATAACACAGGGAGCTCAGTTAGGTGCTCTGTGATGACCTAGAAGGGTGGGAAGGGGGGTGGGAGGGAGGCTCAAGAGGGAGCTATATGTATATATACATATAGCTGATTCATGACGTTGTACGGCAGAAACGAACACAACATTTTAAAGCAATTGTCCTCCAACTAAAAATAAATTTTAAAAAAACTCTGTGAAGTACATGTGATTATCTTTGCTTTATAGATAAGGGAAAAAAGATTGAGAGAGAGTAAGTGACTTGTCCCAAATCACCCAGCCAGTTCATTGTACAATGTGAATTCCAACCCAAGTCTGGTGGCTCAAAAGCTGAAGGGCTGCCACTGTAAGGTGATTGAGCAATGATTAGGCTTTTGGAGGGTCTAGTGGGTGATGAAATAGGCCTGACTATTAAAGGTTTACACTATAAAGTTGGAACACCAGTATTTGATTCAAATACGGCCAAAGCACTCTTCATTATCTCAAAATATTGTATTTGAGGATTTTGCTTCGGTTTGACTGTCCTAACTTCCTCCATTTTTTCCCTCCATCTCAAATTGATTACCTACATTTCCCAGGGTCTTAGAAAAGATCTTTAATCTTCTAAGCCTGCAGACACAGCCAGGCATTTGAATGTTATTTAACGATGTGTTTGTAAAGGAAAAAGCCAGGGCACTGATTTAAAGACATCCTTATAGTGCTCAGTGTTATACCTAGTGTCACACTTCAAGCAGAAAAGTAACAAAGATAAGTGGGGAGAATATAGCATTGGCACAAAGTCCCAAGCATGCATGTTCTTAAACAAAGTGGCCACATAGAAAACACACATTACAGTATGAAAAAGAGCACACCATCTCAAATTGTTTCCCTTCTCTTCCTCAGATGATTAAAGGATTAAAGAGAACAGGACTGCCTTTTTCCTGTGCTAAGAACTCTACTTGTGCAGAGAAACATGGCTCAGCTATCTTTTTAAATCATCTAGTAGTCTTAAATGATAAAAAAACAAAACAAAAACCTTCCACAGTGAAGGATTTTTTTATCTTGTCTGTATATTTCTAGAATCTTAAGGTCTTTTATTTCAGGGTATTAACTAAAATCCATAGCATTTAAAAATCATGCCAAATTCCCAAACTTTGTAATTAAAGGAGCAACTACCTTTCCAAACAAAATTCTGTATTTTATCTGACAAATGCCTGTTTGAAATATGCCAGAAAGACATAGCCCAAGAGCCTATTTACACAAAACCTAGCACACGCTGGCTCTTAATATTCTTCTTTGGAGTATGAAATCCAAAGTTGCTAAACAAAATTTTATGTAAGACTGATCAGAACTAATTACTCTTCTCTAGATGAAATGCTGAGGAAAAAGTGAATGAAGAATCCACAATGAGCTTCTTGGAAATAAAACAGAAGCATCGTGTGTGGTTATGTATACTCCGATTTTCCACACATGGACCTATAGGAGCAGCATTTCGGTTTCATAATTATGTCCAGCATGTAGGCCTATTTCAAAGCAAGCGAATTTTCAGCAACACAAACCCTCCGGCCTACCCAGTCTACATGGCAGTTCGCAAATTATTTTTTTAACAGCTACAACTCAGAGATAAGAAAACAGCCAAGTTCACACTATGTTCTGAAACTTCCTGACTTTTAAGTGTTTTGAATGCTCATTTAACACTGTTTTGAACCCATTTTTAGTTTGCCCTCACAGGTGTTTTGTTTTTTTCAATTTGAAAAGGAAAATTTTAAAGCGGTTAGCTGTGAAGTCCCTCCCACAGGCAGCTTTAATTACCTGACAAATGTTTCCCATACTTATCATACCCTTGGACTGCTTAGAGAGCAAGGGCCCCTTGAGAGTGAGAAGTACATTTCTGTGTGTTTATGTGTGTAAGTCAAGGGAAAACCACTTCCCTGGTGTAGACAACCAACCTAATGTACACAACAAGAAATCTATTTAGTTTGGTCAGATACTAAATTACTATTATTGGTGTTTTCAGCACTTTGTATTTTAAAGGACCTAATTCAAAAAAAAAAAAAATTAGGATATTTTCCTATGCTAAAACTCTCTCTGGTAACCAGATGTCATATTCCATGCTTTTAAAATCTCATTAGGTGGCCTTGTTCTCATCTCCACTGCACTGTCTTCCTTGGATATTCAGGAGAGGGCCAGATGCTTAGAGAAGATCCAAGGGATGAGGTTATGAGACGTTTCTTACAAAACAGTGCTGGACAGTTAGTTTACTAACAATGTGGTTTAAAAATTACACAGACATCACACAAAGCACATTCAGAAGGAAAATAAAGAAATACACACACACACACTAAACTAGAATAGATATCAAAATACTAAGATTGCGAATATGAGAGATGATTTTTTTTCCTCTTTCATCTTATTTTCTTTAATAAATATGCATTTTCTTTAAGTGGAAAGTAAACTTCTAAAACAATTGTTTCTTCCCATCATGAAGAAAACTGCTGTGTATTTACAGCCAGGTCACTTTTTTGACAAACAATTGCTTCAAGAGCCTCCATGGACAACCTTTGTCTTTGCTGACAGATAGTAGTGATTTATGGGCTTCCTGGTGCCTCAGATGGTAAAGAATCTGCCTGCCATGTGGGAGACCTGGGTTCAATCCCTGTTATGGGAAGATCCCCTGGAGGAGGGCATGGCAACCCACTTCAGTATTCTTACCTGGAAAATTCCATGGACAGAGGAGCCTGGAGAGCTACAGTCCATGGGGTCGCACAGAGTCGGACACGATTGAGCAAGTAAGTACAGCATAGCACAGTGACGATTTATGGTTAAGTCTCTTCAAAGATTCCGAGCTTATTTATTCCAAATCTATAATTCTTTGCCCACAACAATTTGGAGCCTAGGAATTCATAAATTCATAGAGATAAAATTCATCATTTCTGTCATCAACACATTTTCATAGGGAGCCTCCAAGGTAGAGATTAGTACTCTCTCCCTCCTTTGCATGTCTATGGAAATTGTTGTCTGCTAAGCTTAATTTGACGTTTAGCATTATTACTGATTTATATTTTATTATTTTTCATGTACACATGTAATCTGCCAATTAAGTAATAATCTCCTTGAGAGAGCAGTGCCTTTTCTTGTCCAAAGCTTCACAACATGGTGCCTTTGAAATGAGATTCACTCAGTGTTGGTGAGGATGTATCAGCCTTATGCACACACAGCTCCTAGATGGAGGGGGCAATGGAAGGAGCACCATAGGCTAAAACTGGTTATGAGTCACCCCGTTATAGCTGAGAAACGGGTCCCTTTTCCCTAGCGTATGGGAAAGAGAACACAGAAATGAAACAGGGGATCTACCAACAAAGAGAAGGGGACTGAGCATGTCAGAAATTGGCTATAACAGCAATAGCAGCTGGTGATGATGATAGAATGATGTTATAGAAGACTTCAACAGTGATAAGATTAACTGATCAAACTCTGGGATCTAAAGCATGGGGGGGGGAATGGGAAACTGTGATTGGGAAGATATCAATCAGTATAATTTCTAGCGCTATATGCAGATAATATAGAGTATATAAATACACATTGGCATCTACATTAAACAGCCACAATATAGGAAATATAGAGAATCAGTTATGTACCCTGGCTTAATAAAGCTGTGCTATTAAAAAATGCCTATGCCAGAAACGTATTTGTTTTGAACAATTCTATTCTTCATGTGTGGAAGACATAAGCAACAGATAGAATAGGAAGACTCTTGCTGTAATTTTGACAACTATGGTTTGATAAGCCCAAGAATATAAACTGATTCATAATATAGATTCTATTCATGTGTTGTGGGACATTCTCATCTATTAAAAATTATGGATTGTTTGTTTTTGGTTTTGTGTATTTTTGTATCTTCCTTGGGGCCTTCACAGGCCCTTGCACATGACAAATACCAAATAAATCTCTGATGAATGAATAAATGAGTGAGTAAATTAACAATATGTAGAAAACAGAGAATGTAATTCTCAAGCTCTCCTAGCAATAACATTATGCTCCTGATGACACAATTTTATTTTGCCACTGTTTTGATGTATGAAAAATACACCAAGATTCAGGGAAGATGTGAGACAACACAATTTAAAGTCAAGTTAGAGTATGTCCTTCCTTTCCCAAGAAACAACGGAGTAATTGAAAAGCATGTACTTCAGAAAACTATTTTTTGATGTAGAAAACTTTTCCCAACTGGCTGTAAGTAATCTAAAAAGAAATCATTTTCACTTACTGTATTGAATAAACAAAACAGTGGCATAATAGTGACATCCAGGTTGACTCATCAGTGAACAGTTCATTCACAGAAAACATATACACACACAGTAAATATATTTCAGATAAACATTTATGTTATGCCTCTGTACATTGCCAGGACAAGGGAATGGACAGGAAAAAGGATTCAGGAAGTTTCAGCAGGGCAGGTACACACAAAGACAATACTATCAAGTAATTTTACTGAAAAATATCGGTCACTCAGGAGAGAAAGACCTGGCACCTCCAGAACTCAACAGGACCATTCTATAAGAAAGAGAAAAGTAATTGAAAATGTACTTGCAGCTCTGTGAACTCTCAAAAGAATAAGTGATGAAATGTTTTTCTCTGGAGACAAGTAGGGAATAGCATGTTTCCCTGAAATTGACAGTAAACGGAAACAAGATTTCTGCTAACAATGTGCGATGAGAATGCTTCCATTCAGAAAGTAGCATTGTGTAAGAGATTGTGGTGTTCTATGCAAGATGGAAAATGACAACAGATATGACATGACCAGGAGGTAACAAGACTACCTCCTTTAAGCCATGTTTATAGATGCATCTTGAGACTTTATGGTCATAGCCCATAGTCAATTCTTAAGGAAATTCAAAATTGGGCTTTTGGAGGGCAGTGGCAGAACAGTGTGTCAGGAATGTTACCAATTAATCCTGGAGGCCATTCATTTAACAAAGTCTTAGCAAACTTTCCCTGAGCGTGAAATGGGAATGAAGAAGTGTCCCAATGGAATAGATGGAAATAAATGAAATAATATCAATGAAAGCCTCTAAAAGAAATGAACAGTAGAAACAAGAGGCAGGGGTATGTTGCAATAAAGAAGCGGGATGCCAGAGGCAAACTGCCCAGGTTCAAATCGTGTCCCTATCACTCACTACCTGGGCAAGTTCCTTGAACTCTGTGACTCGGTTTATTCATCTGTAAAATGAGAGATCGAGTAAACACTTACTTCAGAAGGTTGTGAGAATGAAATGAAAACACTGAACCCAGTGCAAGTACATAGTAGTACTCAATAAATGTTCAGTTCAGTTCAGTTCATTTCAGTTCAGTCGCTCAGTCGTGTCCGACTCTTTGTGACCCCATGAATCGCAGCACGCCAGGCCTCCCTGTCCATCCCCAACTCCCAGAGTTCACTCAGACTCACGTCCATCGACTCAGGATGCCATCCAGCCATCTCATCCTCTGTCGTCCCCTTCTCCTCCTGCCCCCAATCCCTCCCAGCATCAGAGTCTTTTCCAATGAGTCAACTCTTCGCATGAGGTGGCCATAGTACTGTAGTTTCAGCTTTAGCATCATTCCTTCCGAAGAAATCCCAGGGCTGATCTCCTTCAGAATGGACTGGTTGGATCTCCTTGCAGTCCAAGGGACTCTCAAGAGTCTTCTCCAACACCACACTTCAAAAGCATCAATTCTTCGGCGCTCAGCCTTCTTCACAGTCCAACTCTCACATCCATACATGACCACAGGAAAAACCATAGCCTTGACTAGACTTAGGTTCTCCTTTCTACTACCACCTTCATGAATATAAAAATATTGTTGAGAGAAGGCTTGATTATATGAATTATAAGTATATAGCACTTCTTCCCACATATTAAAATCAACCTCTTTCAGATGTGAATAAACTGATCCAAATTACTCCATATGTTTCAGCAGAATAAAGGAAATGGCTTTTTATGAAGTAGCATTTCTATTGAATTTGGTAATCGCTCAACAACAAATTAATCTTTATGGCTTAGTGAGTTGTTTCATTTGGAATTCCCTTTGAACCAGTGACAAAATATCAATATTCCCATTTTAAAATATTTTATTGGTCCATGTTCTTTAATCAAAGTGCTATAGCAATGAGAGCTATTCTGACTATGAAGGTGACTATAATAGAACAGAATTCATGTGGACAAAGAGAATGATATCAGCATCAGCAACATTAGTTCAGGTCCTTCTTGTGACCCTAACAATTGCATTGTTTAAGATAAGGGACAAAAAAAGAGTAACAGAAAAACCAGATGTAAGGATATGAGGAGAAGGAGAAATGAGAAAGAGTGAAAATAAATTTCTTGAATGGAGATATTTGTCAAATACTGTTCATCCCCTATCCTGCAATATTCATATGCAAGCACGCACACACACACATGCACACATGTTTCTGTTTATCACCCATCTCCAAACTTAAATGATAGGCAAATCTTTTGTGAGATACAGCTACCTCCATCTAATAGCCACTCATTTCATTTATGTCAAATCTGGGCCTGCAAGATAAAAAATAGTTGCTCCTAGAAATGAGAAAAGATAGTTGAAAAAAAAGTGCCATCTATTAGTTATCTCATTCCTATTGATATTTAGTGATCTTTATTGTATCAATATATGTCTTGAGTCAGAAAATCTTCAATAAGATGACAATAGGACAAACAAAGAGGTAATAAAGCTCACTGGTTAATGTGGAGATAATAAAGCATAGTGGTTAAATTAGATAGAACCACTATTGTGATGATAAATGGCGAGGGGGAGGGCAGAAGCCCTGATTTATAACATTTGCCAATTTCCACGGTATAAATATAACTACAATGCAAATATAAAATTACCAAAATACATCAACCATCTCACAATATTCTTGAAAATTTAACAATCGACTCTCACAAACTAGTGCAAACTGGGTATAGCACACCACTGATTGTACTTTTATATGATCACAGGACAAGTCACTTAATCTCTCCAACTTCACTTTTCTGTAAATTCAAATCACCACAATTATCACAATCATGATCACCATCATTGTCACCATTATTTCTGTCGTTTCAATCCCACGTATAGTCATAGCTTCTAATTTCCATGCCAACAGTATCCTAAGCCACATACCAAAGACTCTAAGAGGTGCTATGGCTTTCTACCTCATGGATGGCAAAGTTAGAATGGTCCAGTGTCAAAATCGAAGACTACAGTGCCTGTCACAGAGAATTTAGTAATATATAAAATAGATGTCTACTACAGAGCATCTAGTAATATATAATATATATAAATGTAGTGCCTATTACAGAGCACAAAAGAATTATACAAAAAAGATCTTCATGACCCAGATAATTATGATGGTGTGACCACTAACCTAAAGCCAGACATCCTGAAATGCAAAGTCAAGTGGGCCTTAGGAAGCATCTCTACAAACAAAGCTAGTGGAGGTGATGGCATTCCAGTTGAGCTGTTTCAAATCCTGAAAGATGACACTGTGAAAGTGCTGCACTCAATATGCCAGCAAATTTGGAGAACTCAGCAGTGGCCACAGGACTGGAAAAGGTCAGTTTTCATTCCAATCCCAAAGAAAGGCAATGCCAAAGAGTGATCAAACTACTGCACAATTGCACTCATCTCACATGCTACCAAGTAATACTAAAATTCTCCAAGCTAGGTTTCAACAGCACGCCAACCAGATGTTCAAGCTGGATTTAGAAAAGGCAGAGGAACCAAAGATCAAATTGCCAACATCCGCTGGATCATTGAAAAAGCAAAACAGTTCCAGAAACATCTACTTCTGCTTTATTGACTATGCCAAAGCCTTTGATTGGATCACAACAAACTGGAAAATTCTTAAAGAGATGGGAATACCAGATCACCTGATCTGCCTTCTGAGAAATCTGTATGCAGGTCAAGAAGCAACAGTTAGAAATGGACATGGAACAACAGACTGGTTCCAAGTCAGGAAAGGAGTATGTCAAGGCTGTATATTGTCACACTGCTTATTTAACTTTTATGCAGAGTACATCATGAGAAACGCTGGGCTGGATGAAGCACAAGCTGGAATCAAGATTGCTGGGAGAAACATCAATAACCTCAGATATGCATATGACACCACACTTATGGCAGAAAGCAAAGAGGAGCTAAAGAGCCTCTTGATGAAAGTGAAAGAGGAGAGTGAAAAAGTTGGCTTAAAACTCAACATTCAGAAAATGAAGATCATGGCATCTGGTCCCATTACTTCATGGCAAATAGATGGGGAAACAGCGGAAACAGTGACAAGCTTTATCTTTTGGGGGGGTTCCAAAATCACTGCAGATGGTGATTGCAGCCATGAAATTAAAAGACGCTTGCTCCTTGGAAGAAAAGCTATGACCAACCTAGACAGCATATTAAAAACAAAGACATTACTTTGCCAACAAAGGTCCATCTAGTGAAAGCCATGGTTTTTCCAGTAGTCTTGTATGGATGTGAGAGTTGGACTATAAAGAAAGCTGAGTGCCAAAGAATTGACGCTTTTGTACTGTGGTGTTGGAGAAGACTCTTGAGAGTCCCTTGGACAGCAAGGAGATCCAACCAGTCCATCCTAAAGGAAATCAGTCCTGAATATTCATTGGAAGGACTGATGCTGAAGCTGAAACTCCAATAATTTGGCCACCTGATGCAAAGAACTGACTCATTTGAAAAGACCCTGATGCTCGGAAAGATTGAAGGCAGGAGGAGAAGGGGATGACAGAGGATGAGATGATTGGATGGCATCACCGACTCGATGGGCATGAGTTTGAGTAAACTCTGGAAGTCGGTGATGGACAGGGAGGCCTGGTGTACTGCAGTCCATGAGGTCACAAAGAGTCGGACACGACTGAGTGACTGAACTGAACAGAGCATCTGCCAGAAATGCCCCTCATTAATATGGTGTATCACTGACTAGAGAGAAGGGAGAAAAGAGAAGTAAAAAGGAAAATAGACACATAGATCAATGAAACATAATAGAGGGTCCAGAAATGAATCCCACTAATATGGGCAATTAATCTACAACAAAGGGGGCAAGAATATATAATGGGAAAAAATACCCTTTTCAATAAATGGTGTTGAAAAACCACACAGTTACATGCAAATTAGTCAAACTTAACTATTTTCTCATACCATATACAAAAATAAAGTCAAAATGGACTTAAATGTAAGACTTGAAACCATTGAACTTCTAGAAGAAAACATGTGCAGGACGCTGTTTGACATCAGACTTAGCAATGTATTTTTTTATCTGTCTCAGGCAAGGCAAAGAAAAGCAAAAATAAACAAATGGGTTTACATCAAACTTAAAAATTTAGTGAAAGAAATCACCAACAAAATGAAAAACTGATCTATTGAATGGGGTAAGATAAGTTTGTGCTCAATCACTCAGTCATGTCCGACTTTGTGACCCCCCCAGATCATAGCCCACCAGGCCCCTCTGTCCATGGAATTGAGGACACTGGAGTGGCCAGCCATTCCCTTCTCTGGGGGGTCTTCCCAATCCAGAGATTGAACCCACATCTCCTGCATTTCCTGCATTGGCAGGCAGTTTCTTTACCACTGGACCACTTGGGAAGCCCATGAATGGGGTAAGATACTGAAAATGATATATTTAATAAAGGGTTAATATACAAAATATGTAAAGAACTCAGACAACTCAATAACTAACAAACAAACAACCCAATAGGAAAATGTGCAGTGGGCCTGAGCAGATATTTTTCCAAAGAAGTAACATAGATGACCAACAGACATAAAAAGATGCTCAATAGCACTAATAATCAGGGCAATGCAAATCAAAACCATCCTCTCACACCTGTTAGAATATCTATCATCAGAAAAACAACAAATTACAAATGTTGTCAAGGATGTGGAGAAAAGGGAACTCTTGAGCACTGGGAGCAGTATTGTAAATTGGTGTAGCCACTACAGAAAATAATATGGAGTTTCCTCAAGAAATGAAAGAACTGCTGTATGATCCAGCAATATCACTTCTGAGTATTTATTGGAAGAAAACAAACATTAAATCAAAAAAGGATGTAATCCTCAATGTTTACTGTAGCATTATTTGCAATAACCAAGCTATGGAAGCAATCCAAGTGTCTATTGATAGAGAAATGCATAATGAAGATGGTGTATATGTACAGTGGAATATTACTTGGCCATAAAAATGAAATCTTGCCATTTCCAACACATGGATGAATCTAGAGTGTATCATGCAAAGTGAAAGAAGTCATCCAAAGAAAGATAAATACCTCATGATCTCACTTATATGTGGAATCAAAAAACAAACAAGATAAAAACAGACTCAAAGATTCAGAGAACAAATGGATGGTTGCCAGAAGGGAAGGGGGTAGGTGGGTGGGTAAAATAAGAGAACTGATTAAGAGGTACAAACCTCCAGTTATAAATTAAGTAAGTCATGAAGCTGTAATACACAGCATAAGGGATACGGTCGATAATATTTTAATAATTTTGTATGGGGACAGGTTATTACTAGACTTACCATGGTAGTCATTTCATAATGTATACAAATGTCAAGTCTGTAGTATACCTGAAACTAACATAATATAGTACCTCAGCTACATTCCAATAAAAACAAATAGACAAGCCAAGAAAGGAGGAACTTCAGAGTCAAACTGACATGGGTTCAAATCCCAAATCCTAGATTTGCTCTTTTCCAGCTCTGTCACCTTCAAAAAATTACTTTAACTCTCTGTGCCTCAATTCTGCCATCTATAAATGAGATAATTATTGTACCTGTTACACAAGGTCTCCCTGGTGGCTCAGATGGTAAAGAATCTTCCTGCAATACAGGAGACCTGGGTTTGATCTGGGATTTGGGAAGATCCCTTGGAGAAGGAAATGGCCACACACACCAGTATTCTTGCTTGGAGAATCCCATGGACAGAGGAGCCTGGCAGGCTACAGTCCACGCGGTTGCAAAGAGTTGAACACAAGTGAGCGACTAACACTTCTGTTACACAGTTGCTGTGAACATCAAATAAAATAATTCATGTTAAGTACTTAGCACAGTGTCTGACAAGTAGTAAGCTCCCAATAAATTGAAGTTAACTAAAGAAACTACCACCACAAGCCCACTCCTTAATCCCATGCTAGTGAATGGGCATGAGCCTAACCAGTTCATCCCATGTCTCATGTTGACATAATTCCCAGGTGGCACTAGTAGTAAAGAACCCACCCACCAATGCAGGAGACATAAGAGACGTGGGTTTAATCCTTGGGTTGGGAAGATTCCCTGGAAGAGGACATGCAACCCACTCCAGTATTCTTGCCTGGAGGATCCCATGAACAGAGAAGCCTGGCAGGCTACACTCCATTGGGTCACAAAGAGCTGGAAACAACTGAAGCAACCTAGTACGCACACAATTGAAATCTTGTCACTTTCTGCGTACCATTTATAAGCCGACCCAGCCACAGAGTACACAAGTCCTTGGTGATTAGTAGCCCAGCCTAATTTTGTCATCAAAAGTTTGCTTATCCCATTCTGCCAGAATAGCAGCTCTAGCTGTATACCACTCTGGCATAACAACACTGCTCGACAGTTCAGACCATGCTAGTGTGCAGGAGAGGAGAGGAAAAAAGGAGTTTAAGACCTTCTATTCTAGAACTTTTGGAAACAAACCTTTTACACTATCACATTCACAATGTACACAGTATTTTCAAAAGTACAATGAGAAAATAACCCATTTCGTATATATACATTTAGAGAGGAAAAAACGGGAAATTCTACACTGTAGGACTAAGTTACGTAGTATCCGATCAAATCAATTTATTTTGTGTTAGGAGAATTCATTGGTATTCTGAATTATAGTTAAGTCCTCCAAAGGACAAAAGTTGTTTGGAGAGTATTTACATCTTTACAAGATAAAATTAAGCAAGCTGACTTTGACCTATATATGCATAAATTATAACTTTGCTGGTGAAAAGTGCTGTTTTAGCTTCTGACTAAAAATTTAATATACAATTAAGGATGGGCTTTTAAATCACTCCATTAGATGCATGAAGCCACTCAAAAATGATAAACATGAACACAACATTGGGAATGAATTTCTTCTTCAACAGGAGTACAACCATGGTCTCAAATGTAGCTCATTCTCCCCCTCCTCTACCACCGCCCCTACTGTCTTACCTAGGCACCTTCAAAAATTAGTTCTATATAATTCCCTCTCTTTTCAGTTCTCTCCACCCTCCTCAGTTTTATCTGTGTCTTTTTGCTTCAGCTTGTCTTACTGAAATCGTCTCTAAACAGGTATTTCTTCTCAGCAGCTCTTTTTTTTCCCATTTGTGTTTTTCAAGGCCAGGTTAACCTTTCGAAGCAGTCTGTTCCTGGTGTTACCCTACGTAGTGAACCATGCATGTGTTCATTCTTACAATCAACGTTTATTGAACTCCTACCACATGCAAGTAGTGTAATTAACTCTAGAGACAGACAGGTGAAAAGCCCAAATCCCCAATTCAATGCATTCACAGGATGGCCAAAGTAAAGCTACTGTGGCCAGAATCTCAGCATCATGATAAAAGTTCTTGGTCCAAAGAAATCAACATGACTGTAAAATCTTCTAACTATCAATGACTGTTTCTAAATAAATGAACTTTAACCGAACTATGAGGAATCAAAGAAGAGAAGTTCAAGAAAGATGATAGAGCTAGGGAATTTCCTCTGGTGTATATTTAAGAACTATTCTATGTCTAGGATCTAGCTTAAGCATAAAAACATTTTGGACATTTCTCCATGAAAGTTTGGGAATGGGGAATGGGCTGCTGTTGCTGATGCTGAGTCGCTTCAGTCATGTCCGATTCTGTGCGACCCCATAGACGGCAGCCCACCAGGCTCCCCCATCCCTGGGATTCTCTAGGCAAGAACACCAGAATGGGTTGCCATTTCCTTCTCCAATGCACGAAAGTGAAAAGTGAAAGTGAAGTTGCTCAGATCATGTCCAACTCTTCACTACCCCATGGACTGCAGCCCACCAGGCTCCTCCGCCCATGGGTTTTCAGGCAAGAGGACTGGAGTGGGTGCGCATTGCCTTATCCAGTGGGTATACTAGGGTTCCAAAAAAAATCTATTACTTCCTGACTTTTGTTCCTATCTGCTCATGTGGGCCCCTGGCCTCCTGCGAAGTGCCTTCAGGTGTCCCTGGGATCCTCGGACAGCATCTCACCTCCATGACCAAGCCCGGTCAGCTGTCCAGGTTTCTTCCAGGTGACACACACACATTCCTCTTTCTCCATTGCTACTCTCGACCCCTGGGGCACCAAAGTGCCCCACTGGGCACCAATGCTGCTTCCACTGGATACCAACTGTGTCCACTAGGCACCACCCCTGCAGACACTCCTACCATTATACATTTCTTGCAATTGCCACACATGTTGTGCACCTAACAATCTCTCACGTACATTACTGTGAATGCTATTCACTAGGACGGCTGGATTTGCGCTTTCCCAGTGTGGAGACAGGGTGCACTGATTTATCTTCACGTTCTTTCTCCCCCAGTTATGCATCGGGACCAGCCTGTAGGCATGTGTGAGGTGGCTTTACAGGGCTCAGGATACACCATTATGAGTTGTTGAGCAAAGTAACCCTACCTTCCAAGGTTGCCAGCCCAAATTAATGGGTCCTGTTCTGATGTGTTTTGATCCTTATATGGAAACTTCCTACCTCTGGGTCTTCAAAGTTCAAATCCAAGTAGGAGTTGCTCTCAAGTTTCAAGAAAGGTCAGCTCGCACCTCAGACAGAGTTTCTTTGTGCCCATTCTGCTAAGCAAAAAGAGAGTTCCTATTGCAGTTCTCACAAGGGGAGAATTGGGGAAGTAAAACAATCAAAGAAATGCTTTCTCCACAAAGAGTGGCCAACAGGGCAGCTGCTAGGAATGAATGGACAAATGCATTGCATGCAAGTGTGGTAAAAGGATGGTCAGTTTATGACTGTTTGTTTCTTAGTGCTTCACAGTCTTACCATGCAAATGGTTGTCAGAGGCTTTGAAGTTAAAGCTCCTGGAGAAAGAGAAGTGTTCACATTAGGGTTTCAATGCACTAAGCCAAAGCCAAGGTCAAGTAAACCTAGTGGTGTGAAAGCCACAGAGAGGCTCCAATGGTAGGAAATACTCTATCCTTATAGGAGGCAAAAGGTGACTGCGTATTCTCACAGTAAAAGACACACTTTCAAATCATATAAATCAGGTTAACTTCCTGTGACAGCATGTCAAGAATAAAAGAGACGATGGTCTGAAATATGTGGCATGCTAGTGCAGATATAACATTAGAAGTTTTCAAACATTTTTAATAAGGCCGTCAGATTTTCTCAAACGATTTTCATAGAATTATTTTTGGAATCTCTAGGACACACTATGTCACATGGTCTTGCTCAAGGGAAATACCATAAATAATTCCTACCTTTACAAAGGAGAAACAGAGAGTGATTATTTTCCTAATCAAAGATCCTCATCCCTTTAGAGTAATATGAGATTTGAGTTACGCAAATGAATTTTCTCATAACTTTGCTTTTTGCTGCTTTTATTGTTATTTTTTAAAAACCCACTTTTATGGATCTTTTTGGATTAAAAAGTAATGCCATCATTTAAGAGCACTTAGATTTGACATGACAGTTTTGTGCTGGTGAAGACTTTCCTCTCCCATCCCTGCTTCATTTGGTTCTGGCAGCCCTGTGAGGGAGGTGGTCAGAGCAGGATTTCCCACCTCTATTTTTTTGTTTCATCTTTACTATGTTTACTGGGCTTCCCCTGGTGGTTTAGCTGCTAAAGAATCTGCCTGTAATGCAGGAGACCTGGGTTCGATCCCTGGGTTGGGAAGATCCCCTGCAGGAGGAAATGGCTACCCACTCCAGTATTCTGGCCTGGAGAATTCCATGGCCTATAGCCATGGGGTCGCAAAGAGTCGGACATTGACTGAGCGACTTTCAGTTGAACACTTTACTGTGTTAGGGGGTTTACTACACTGTGAACCTGTCTTTGCTGTAAAATGTCAAACTGATTCCAAATCCAACATATAAAACTCTGCTATCTTGTACATGACACCCTCACAAGTCTCTCTCCATTGAGTTAAATGTATTCTAACACTTCATAGAAAAACCCACCAAGGAAGGCAGTATATCCTATTTTCATTCTAGAGAAGTGAATCCCAAACCTCACTGGGCATCACAATCATCTGAATTTTGCTAAAAATAATGGATTCAGAACCCCCACCCAAACCTACTGAATCAGGATGTCTGACACTGAGAAACTTTGGGAGCCCCATTTCAGATTGGCAACCCAACTCCTGCCTCAAGGAGAGTGCTCTGCTGTCTCCAGTTCCTTCAGTTCAGGCTGTAATTTTAAAAAAAAATTATTGGAGTATAATTGATTTAAGATGTTGTGTTACTTCAGGTGTACAATAAACTAAATCAGTTATATTTACAGCCTTCCCAGGTGGCTCTGTGCTAAAGAAACCACCTGCCAATGCAGGAGACATTAGAGACCCTGGGTTCGATCCCTGGGTGGGGAAGATCCCTGGAGGAGCATGGCAACCCACTCCAGTATTCTTGCCTGGAGAATCCCATGGACAGAGGACCCTGGTGGGTACCATGGGGTAGCAGAAGTGTCAGACATGACTGAGTGACTGACCATAACACATATATTCATTCTTTTTTAGATTTTTTTCCTATTATAGGTCATTAACAGTATTGATAGAGTTCCTTATGCTATACCATAGGGCTTATTATTTATCTATTTTATATATGGGTAGTGTGTATATGTCAAGCCCAGTCTCCCGATTTATCTCTCCTCCTCCCTTTCCCCCACCCCGATAACCATAAGTTTGTTTTCTACAGCTGTGATTTATTTTCTGTTTTGTGAAGTAAGTCAAAAACAAACATCATATAACATCGCTTATATGTGAAGTCTAAAAAAGAGGCACAAATGAACTTATTTAGAGGCTGTAATTTTTAACAGAACTTGACTGAATGCTTGGGGTGACATAGAAATGACTGAGGTATTGCTTCAAGCTAGTAGTTATAACTTACAATCCACATCCAATTTCTAGCCACTTACTGTGCAGTATCTTCATAGCAGGTGCCAGCTCAAAATCCACACAACAGGAATTTTAGGAATTCCCATGCCTAAGATTTCAGATCCAGCTCCCTTGTTGTCATTGTTGCTGTTGTTGAGTCCTAAGTTGTCCGACGCCATGAATTCCAGCACAACCCAGGCTTCCCTGTCTGTCCTTCATTATCTCCCGGAGTTTGCTCAAATTCAATGTCATGCACCTGGAGTCGGTGATGCCATCCAACCATCTCATCCCTGTGTCACCCTCTTCTCCTCCTGCCTTCAGTCTTTCCCAGCATCAGGGTCTTTTCCAGTAAGTCAGCTCTTTGCATCAGGTGCCCAAAATATTGGAACTTCAGCTTCAGCATCAGTCCTTCCAATGAATATTTTAGGGTTGATTTCCTTTAGGATTGACTGGTTTGATCTCCTTGCATCCAAGGGATTCTCAAGAGTCTTCAACACCACAGTTGAAAAGCGTCATTCTTCGGTGTTCAGCTTCTATATGGTCCAGCTCTCATATGCTCCAGCCAAAGAAGCAACTCCTCCTTTTCTGCCATCTAAGACCATTGCCCACTTTCCCACCCCGGAGTGGTTGATGCTGAGATCTCCCATTCTCCTGGGAAATCCTAGTTCATGGTATCTCCAGATACCATAACCACAGATAGATGATAAGGAGACCACCGTCCATTTCCCATAGGCTGGCAGACATGTCTCTAGTGAGACCAAGCGAGGCCACCTTTCACCTAGTCTAGCTAGCACTAAGCCAGCCCCAGGCTCAGCTCGTCACAGCCTCTCCCCAATTTAAGGCTAAAGAAAAATCAAACCTCCACACCTCCTTTGCTTCAAACTAATCTCAATTCCAAGTCTATTGTGAGAAAAATCTCAGGGCAAAAAAACCACACCTATCTGCAGGGGGGCAGGGAATCCAAGCTTAATCAGCTTTAGAAAAAGGGAAATTGTCTAACTCTATGGAGAGTAGTTTGTTTAAACCCCAATTTACATCACCAAACACAGATTGATTAGCATCACACCTCTGAAGTTTCCTCCTAAACAAAGACTGAAGGCTTTTATGACAAAAGGAGCTCACTAAGGCTGAGTTCTCTCAAACAAAGCCAGAACCTGCTACCTTTGGAGTGCATCTTCTTCCAATCTATATCTTATCAGCTCAAATCCCTCTTCTTCCAGGAAGCCCTCCCAGACCATTCTGGGCCACCTTGTGTTCCCTTCTAATAAATCCCAACAGTATAATCAATCTTATTCACCTGGCAATTGGTTATACACGGCATGGTCTCTAGACCATTCTTGGGGCTTCCCTGGTGGCTCAGAGGGTAAGGCATCTGCCTGCAATGTGGGAGACCTGGGTTCTCTATACAAGACTATTATAATTTTGCCTTGAACTTTTGAATTCTTTTATAATTTGAAGTGAAGTGAAGTGAAGTGAAAGTCGCTTCAAATCAGTTCAGTCACTGAGTCGTGTCGAACTCTTTTGCCACCCCATGGACTGCAGCAAACTGTGCTTCCCTGTCTGTCCTTCACCATCTCCCAGAGCTTGCTCAAACTCATGTCCATTGGAATCAGTGATGCCATCCAACCATCTGGTCCTCTGTCGTCCCTCTTTCTCCTCTTGCCCTCAATCTTTCCAGCATCAAGGTCTTTTTCCAATGAGTCACCTCTTCACATCAGGTGGCCAAAGTATTGGAGCTTACAGATCAGTCCTTCCAATAATTATTCAGGGTAGATTTCCTTTAGGATTGACTGTTTGATTTCTTTGCTGTCCAAGGGACTCTCAAGAGTCTCTCCAGCACCACAGTTCAATAGCGTAAATTCTTTTGTGCTCAGCCTTCTTTATGGTCCAATCTCACATGCATACATGACTACTGGAAAAACCATAGCTTTGACTAGAAGGGACCTTTGTCAGTGGTCATAGCTTTTCTTCCAAGGAGCAAGTGGTCTTTTAATTTCATGGCTGCACTCACCATCTGCAGTGATTTTGGAGCACAAGAAAATAAAGTCAGCCACTGTTTCCACTGTTTCCCCATCTATTTCCCATGAAGTGATGGGACCAGATGCCATGACTTCGTTTCTTGAATGTTGAATTTTAAGCCAGCTTTTTCACTCTCCTCTTTCACCTTCTCCAAGAGGCTCTTTATTTCCTCTTCACTTTCTCCATAAGGGTGGTGTCATCTGCATATCTGAGGTTATTGATATTTCTCCCCAGCAATCTTGATTCCAGCTTGTACTTTATCCAGTCCAACATTTCTCATGATGTACTCTTGGCTTCCCAGGTGGTGCTAGTGGTAAAGAACGCGCCTGCCAACGCAGGAGACAAAAGAGACTCGGGTTCAATCCTGAATTGGGAAGATTTCATGGGAAGAAAATAGCAACCCACTCCAGTATTCCTGCCTGGAGAATCCATGGATAAAGGAGCCTGGCAGGGGTGCAGTCCAAGGGTTGCAAGAGGTGGACACAGCTGAAGTGACTTAGCACTTAGCACACACACTCTGCATATAAGTTAAATAATATGGGTGACATATATACAGCCTTGATGTACTACTTTCCCAATTTGGAACCAGTCAGTTTTTCATGTCCGGTTCTAACTGTTGCTTCCTGACCTGCATACAGGTTTCTCAGGAGGCAGGTCAGGTGGTCTGGTATTCCCATGTCTTTAAGAATTTTCCACAGTTTGTTGTGATCCACACAGTCAAAGGCTTTGGCATGGTCAATGAAGCGGAAGTAGATGTTTTTCTGGAATTCTCTTGCTTTTTTGATGATCCAACTGATGTTGGCAATTTGATCTCTGTTCCTGCCCTTTCTAAATTCATTGCACATTTGGAAGTTCTTGGTTCACGTACTGTTGAAGCCTAGCTTGGAGAATTTTGCACATGACCTTGCTAGCATGGGAAAGTGAAGTCGCTCAGTGAAGTCACTCAGTGAAGTCGTGTCCGACTCTTTGCCGACCCCGTGGACTGTATCCTATCAGGCTCCTCCATCCATGGGATTTTCCAGGCAGGAGTGCTGGAGTGGATTGCCATTTCCTTCTCCAGGGGATCTTCCCGACCCAGGAATCGAACCCAGGTCTCCTGCATTGCAGGCAGACGCTTTACCGTCTGAGCCAGAACTGAGTGCAATTGTGCGGAAGTTTGAGTGTTCTTTGGCATTTCCTTCAATGGGATTGGAATGAAAACTGACCTTTTCCAGTCCTATGGCACTGCTGAGTTTTCCAGATTTGCTGACATATTAGATGCAGCACTTTCACAGCACCATCTTTTAGCATCCAGCTCAGCTGGAATTCCATCACCTCCACTGGCTTTGTTCATTGTGATGCTTCCTATGGCCCACTTGACTTTGGGCTCCAGGATGTCTGGCTCTAGGTGAGTGATCATACCATCGTGCTTATCTGGGTCATTAAGATCTTTTTTGTATAGTTTCTTCTGTGTATTCTTGCTACCTCTTCTTAATATCTTCTGCTTCTATTAGTTGAGAGTTGAGTGGTGTGGACAGCAATAATCTAAAATACCTTTGTTGCTCTCTAAAATGCCTTAAGTTTATATCATTTGTTTGGTCCTCACAACAACCCTATACGGCAGGTGTTTTTATTATCCCCATCAACAAGGACACTGGATTTCAGAAAGGTAAGCAGATGCACTGAAAGTCACAGCTGGCTCACACAGAAGCAATTCTGATCTGACTCCCCAAAATATTCTCTTATCTATTATCTTAAACTATTTCCTCAGGAGTCTATTTTGACTGGACCATTGGATCTGTGGAAAGGTGTACTGCAAATAAGATCGGACCTAAGTGAGAAAGGCCTGATGTATCAAGCCTACAAAATTTGTACTTAATTTGCCAAGCAATGGGGTGCCATTGAAGGCTCTGGAGCACAGAAACGACAGGATCAGTGTTAGGCGCTAGGAAGATTAATCTGACAGTAGGGTGTAAAACAAGAGTGGTGAGAGCCTGAAGGGGGTAGGGGAGTGGAGGAAGATTGTTAGTCAGGAAAGACAACAGTCCAGGTGAAACTGTCCTTAGAACTTGAAGGGAAGAGGCAGATTTGCAAGAAAGAAGAGGGTACTAGTCATGAAAAAATTGAGAAGGAATGTCAACACAACCCTCCTCAGTCAGTTTCTGGAGGGAAAGAAGTGAAGAAAAGGCTAATCTCTCAATATGATACAAAATGAACATAGTTTTAATTGGCACCCTCTTCCTCTTGTTTCTTCAAATTCTTATTGCCTTTCTCCCCTTGTGACTGAGCTACAGTCAGCTTACAAGGGGCTCTTGCCTTAGGTGTTTCAGTTTTTCCTAAGGAACACAAACATTTAAAAGTGAGAACTGTGATTATTCCAACTTGGAGCAGAGCCAAGCAGAATTATATCTTCAGGGCTGAAATACAGTAAAACACGCCCAGTGCCTGGTTCAGACACTTCCGTTTGCATAATACCTGCGACAAAAATATTGAAATTAAAGGTGATATCGTGTGAATCAGGAAACTCTTTTAAAGAAAGTATGTTCCAGAAAATAAGAGATATTTAATCAAGTCAGGAATTTGGACCTAACCTATAAGTTTAAACAAAAAGAAAGAAAAGAATGGCATATGTTTCTATTTCCTAATGAGGATCTAATCACTAATTTGAAAGATAGCTAAATCCCCAAATTAAATTTTTTTTGGAAACCAGATGCAAACAGGAGCGTTTTCTCTCCTACTCACTCTCTGCTCTTTCCTATCAGCCCTCCTGCAACTGGATTTTTCTCGATCTCCTTTGATTGTTTTTATTTCTATTTCTCTAGAAAAGTGCATGGTTAGATGCTACTCAAACAAATGTTATCCTCTGACCCCCAGTGAGAAAGACCCACTGAGTACCATGTTTTTACACATCAAATACATTTCCATAGCTTCAAATACTTGGAATTACTAATGTTCCCATAATGCGTTAGGGACATTGTGGTGGTATTGAAACCACAAGAAAGGAATATTATTTTATTAAGACAGGATTGGAGATGTGCTCTTTCACTGAGGGAAGAAAATACCACGGTAAAGCACATATGCTCTGCTTCTCTGATACCAAGGAACCCCCCGAGGAAAGCTCTTCACACAAAATTTGCATAGTGCCTGGCTCCACAGCGCGCCCCTCCAGCTCACCCTTTTCCCATTTCAGGAGTCGAATGGTTAGTACCGAAAAGGTTTTACACAAAAATGGGAAGTTCTCCTATTTACTGCCTTCTGAAAGCCTTACTGTACCGTGCCTCTATTTGGTGTGCATAGGATAATAAAATCCATGTGTGAATGTTTATATTTTAAAGATGTTGTGCTCCAATATGTTCTGAGTTAGGGCTTTTGAAAATACGGTATAGATTCCACACAATGCTAACTGAAAGGCTAATCTTCCCATTGTTACACTTTAATTAGTGAGACCTGTCATTACAACTTTTTATGATGAAAAGTATCAGGCCTTTTATCTTACTTTTAAGCCCTATTCTGAAAACAGCAGAAAAGGAACCGAAAAGACAAAGGAAATTGCATTTTATGGAACAATAAGGAGAGTCTTTAAAAATTCAGGGAAGTTCACAAACTGCCAAGGAAAACTCATTGGAGGCAGCAGTGCTAAGAAGGGGGCCGTCAACTGAGTATGCAATATTAGCAGTCAGCTAACTCCCTAATCCTCTTCAGAATCCAAGGGACAAGAAAGAATAAGAACATTTCATAACAGCAGCCTGTAAGGGTGGTCTTTCAATTGCATCTCTGAATACGTAGGAATTTAGAGATGAGTTCCAAAGCTATTAGAAAAGTCTTGGTTTGTCATACCTGTGTTCTCTTTAACATCAGGTTAGAATCAAATGACAAAAACTTATTGCATCTTATTGACAATTTATTACATCTATTTCAGCATTTGCTACACTAAAAATTGTTCTGATAGCCCTAGTAGAAAATGCGGCACTGAAAAACACAAAAGCAGTACTTTAATTTAAAAGAAGTCTAAGAAATTGGAAGACTTACGGAATTAGTTTAAAATTAGGAAGCACAGAGTTCTTAGGAAATGGTAACTTAAAAAAATAAAAATAAAAAAGCCAGAGCCCACAGACAAAAATAGAGCTTTCTTTCTGATTTTGTACAATTATTTTATGCAAACCTTATTTAAATAAACATGATTTTAGTTTGTCCTCAAGATAGTAGAGGTTTGATATGAATTAAGGTGCTGTTTTAAGAAAATGTGCATGTTTTGAAAGCACGTGGAACAAAAAGACAAAGTTGAGAATGAACTTCCTGATTTTCAGAGAGAAAAATATTTGGTTGCTGCCAAAATACTTTTCCTTCACTCTTTGAGTATTATCTACTTTGGGGTTTGGGGTAGATTCAGTTGGTTTACTTTATATCCAACTTGGAAACCAAAGCTTTAAACTGAGATGAGGGAGAGGTTTTCAAAGCAGAACAGGAAAAAGACCAGTGGGGTGGTTCTGAAAGGAGGGAAGATGCTGCCTTACCAATTCCAACACTCATGCCAATTCATTCCCTTCATCCACTCCCTACCTGCTGGTAAAAGCTGGATCCTATTTCAGAAACCCAGTTCAGTGCACACTCCAATTCCAGAGCTCTTCTCATTTTTTCTATGACAGGAGGTCCCAGTAAGGAATACAGAACTAACAAGCCACCACCAACCAGGAAAGGTCAAAAGAAGACACCACATGTCCAATCACCTCCCAGAATCCTCCTTGCTGGCATCCATCTTGACTGAGCAATGGTGAGCGACCAGGAAGGACCCTGAGTCAGAATGATTAGCCAGAGACAACCCCAAGGGGATGAGAAAAGAGGGTAATACACAAGAGGAGAGGGTGCTCACTTCTTTTTCTGTTGCAGGAAGGGGGACCCCTCCCAGGGCCGGAGAGTGGGCTCTTGTCAAACACTCAAAAATGAATTGTCCGAGGAGACACAGGTGCTGAGAAAGCAAGAGACTTTATTGGGAAGGGGTGTCTGGGCAGAGAGGAAGAGGGTAAAGGGTAAAGGAATCCACCTGCTCTGCCAGGTGGCTCTCAGTCTTGGGTTTTATGGTAACAGGATTAGTTTCTGGGTTGTCTCTGGTTAATCATTCTAACTCAGGGTCCTTCCTGGTAGCTCACCGTTGCTCAGTCAATATGGATGCCAGCAAAGAGGATTCTGGGAGGTGGTCAGACACGTGGTGTCTTCTTTTGACCTTTCCTGGTTGGTGGTGGCTTGTTAGTTCTGTCTTCCTTACCAGGACCTCCTGTTGTAAAATAACTCACGTAGATGGTTACTATGATACCTGGCCAAGGTGGGCAGTTTTAGTCAGTGTGTTTCCCCTAACATTTCTACCTACACCATTACTGCCCCCATTTTGTCTAGGCAGCTGGGGAAGGAGAGCCAAGTTACACCTTCGACATCTGTACTTGGGTCACCAAATACTATGATGGTGCCATCATTCGACCACATTGTGGGTTAAAGTTCAAATAGAATAATTTTAAAATAAATAAACTTTCAGTAAGGTAATCCAAGGACTCTATCACTGATTTCTAGAGGAAAAAATAAACTGTGATTTAAAAATAACCTAAAACTTCAAAGGTAAATTTTGGAACAGAATTCGTTTCCAACTCATTTGTTGGAAGAGCCTGTCTGGAAAAAACATGGCAGAGAGCCCGTGATGGCTTAGAAAATGCCAACAAATGAAATATCTCAACTTGCCACATCAAGTGGGTATTTTCTTTAATACAACAGAAAAAAAATCCTTTAGCACCCATAATGGTAAAAGTTAACTTTAGATTTGGTTTTTCCTTCCAGCTAAAGCTGTTGTAATGTCTGTCTAACAGAAGCATAGGGAAGGTGAAAGAATTATTGTTCTTACTCATTACAGAAAAAAGCAAGGGCATTATTTTCCGATTCAGGAAGTGCTAAATTCTTAAGACAGCACAGTATTTATAATGTTACCATTTTTAATATGTCATGATCATTGACACAGAAAGCTGCAGAAACCTGGAGGAGGACTTTTGGCATAATGAATGGGAAATGATCAGAAATACAAAAAGGCTTAGGTTTTGCATTTAAGTTAAATATTAAATCAAACAAACACACACTGAGGAATCTACCCCCTGCTTGCAAATACCAATTTGTCCTCAGATCTACATCTATGTGTCTCTGAATGGTTGGCAATTCTACCTTGGCAAAATGAAGTCGAGAGAATCGAGACAATTGTCCATGCTGGGAATAATTTCTTGCCTTAGACAAAAATAATTTTGGAGTTTATTAATTAAGCACGCCATTCTTATACACTGAATCTTAAAAGACTACTAGTGAACAAGTAGATAAATTGGTAGGAAAGAGTTTCAATAGTTTTGCTTTTTAGCATTCTCTGGAAAACAATGGTTATCACACTTTCATACATATCATATTCAGCTGCAGTGAACACTTGTTTTATTTAAAAAAACATTTTTGGCCACATCCTACAGCTTGTAGGATCTTAGTTCCCTGACCAGGGATTGAACCAAGAGCCCTGTCAGTGAAAGTGCAGAGTCCTAATCACTGGACCACCAGGCAAGTCCCTGAAACCACTTGTTTTAAAGGCATATTCGAGAACTTTGGTTTTGTTTATCTGAGCAGGGTCCAAGAAATTTTGATACAGGGGATCTGCAGGCCACATAGCAGGCAGCCCCATGACCCTCAATTCTGTGGAAATACCTAAGTAAGCAAAACTAAAGTGTCAACTAAGTTACATAATATATTCCATGCAAACAAACTTTGAATTATTCATCCATTTAGTCAACATTCATTTATTGGTTGGACACGGTGTAAGCTGGGCACAAAGTAGGTGCAAAACGCAGTTTCTTCAACACCCAGCTCTCTATATGATTTCCTGACACTCCACTTCACTTTGTCCATATAAACACAGTTGTCCCTGTACAATGCCAGAACATCCAGTTGATTTAATGAATCAACCAGGTAAAATACACAATAATTTCCCAACTAACACTGAATGTTTTCTGAAGTGACAAAGTTTTGGCTTTGATTAGATGTAGCCACTCTCTGAGTTTTAGAACGCTTAAAATGCAAGGAGGAAGGTAGCAAAAGTCTTGCCTGAGAATATTCTTCAAAGCTTGAAATATAAGAAACAATGACTGTCTCTTAAAAGGGAGACAGAGGGACTGTGAATTGTTGATGGGCAAAGAACATTATTGTCACTGTGTACACTTCTGAATTTCTCATCATGTACGTGTATTATCTATTAAAAAATAAACATGAATTTTACATTAAAAAAATAGGCTTTATAACCTATTTTAGCTAAAGATGCTCTCTCCTGATTCTTCCAGGAACTTCAGCTTTGAACACCCGACAATCATAACACACACTTTTCATCTAAATGAATACGTGTGCACGCACAAGCCACGATTCCTTTATTAAACAACACATATGCACCAAATAAGTTTCAATTAGTGCAGGCTACAGACTCCATCCTCTCCCACCCCAACAAAAAATGCCCCGGGCCATACATTTAAAGAAATGAATGCAAATTGAAAACAAATGCACAATTACCTTTTCAAAATGATTTAATTTTAATTAACATATTTATATTGCATGTGGATGTTCAATTTAAAACCCTTAAAGGAAGCAAATGTAGAAGATTTGGTAAAATAGTATGTATGAAGATTTTGCATTTATCAATTACTGATTCATTTTCTGATTTAGCGTTTGCCCAGGAGAAAGCATTACTGGTTAATTTATAAATTCAAAGTTGTTTTTAGATTTGTCTTCTTTTCAAGTAGGGAAGCAGTTATTGTCCTGCGTTCTGATTTTCAAGTACCATATTCCAACTATTCACTTATCCAAAGTGATTACAGTGCTAATAGAAGCATTTGGGTTTAAATTCAGTGTTCAAATAGCTGTATTATGCAATTAGTCAATATGCAATTACAGGGAATCTAATGGAGCCAGATGCATGCAGTCCAGACACATGCAAACTAGAGATTAAGACTTCCTCAGTTTTATGCATATAAGCAAATTATGCAGTTAAACAGGCCTTACTAAAGAATGAATTGCATCTGTTTTGAGCCAGCTGGACTATGTGAATTTTCATTTCACCAGTTCAGAGAAATGCCTTAAAACTCTGAAGCTTTTCAATGCTGTAATAATGGTATGAAGTTTCAAGCACCCATAGCAAAGACAACAACAACAAAAAAGATGTCCTTAATGTTTTTCCTAAAGTAGGGCTTCTTTCCCCTCCCCCACTCAATTTCTTTCATAAGGATGTCTTATCAGAAAGTCCTGTGAAAATGCTTCCCTGCCGTCTCATTCACAAGATTAAATCTAGTGCCTTGAACATAAACGTTGTGTTTCACTGGAACATTCAATGGAAGAAGCAGCTTCATTTCATATCCTTGATATAGCCACAAATCAGGTTCAAAAATCATGGAAGGCTCAGAAATGATCAAGGAATAGACGCCTGATGGAACAGATGCACAGATGCTGTGCTGGAAGAAAAGACAAATGCTGAAGTGCATAATGATTTTGAAAAGATTTCTTTATCAAACATGTCATTTGTTTGAAAGACCAGAGTTGTTGGCATCAGATGTGGGGTATCAGCTTGTTAGCAAAGTGAAACATGATGGCTGCTAGATACTGGCGATTGATGAATCAATTGAAATCACTGATGTTGCTCAACTGAACATCTTCATTTAATATGTCAATGGTCAGAAGTTAACAGAACACCTTCTGTATTGGGTTATCACCACAACCAATAAGAAGTCATATCTCAGTGTATACCCTGACTAAATATTTTTGTAAAGAACAGTGAAATCTCTAAAGAAATCTTATCAGCTGGCCTGACCAATTACACATTCTGTGGATGATTAGCTGCAAAAATAGAATATGAGTGTAGCTTTTCCGCGTAAGTTCTGGCTGGGTAACATTAGTGAATCATTTGTGAACAATTTCCATGCACTGGATTTATATCAAGATGTTAAAATGCATTTATTTATCTGTACTACAAATAGGCTCCTATTATCGACTCTGGGACATTTACAGAGGAAATCTTTAGCAATAACATTTTTCCCATTTCTTTAGTGAGGTTTCTGACGACCCAATGTTTTCTAAAAGGGCTTTTAACCCAAAGTACAAGAAGGAAAAAAGAAGGAGCAAGCACTTGAATTCTTCTCTAAGAAAAACGTAAGAGGGTGTTCTCCTGCCCCACCCCCCACCCCCCTTCCCTGTTCTATAGGAAAAGGCTGGGCTGACTGGATTTTTGGACTCCAGAGTGATCACACCTATAGAAGGGTCCGTCCAGGGGAGGCACCACAGCATTGCACTAGACATCAGTTTTCAAGTTGGTTCTTTAATATAACCTTGTTCTTACTCGGTGACAACAGACCAGTACTCAAAATAAGTTTACCACCACCTTGGACCTGCGCTTCTAATAGGGCGGGGTCAGGAAGAAAGATAGACAAAGGTGATAAACCAATGAAGAAAGGAATAATGAAATGTCCCCCAAGCCTCTATACAAAAGCCATTATCATGCAGCAGTACAGACTCTCTGGGAAGCTCCAAGCCCCCAAAATCCTTGGGAAGGAAAGAAATACTCGCCCGTCAGTTCCTCTGGGAAGAGCTTTCTGTCTTGTTTTACTGCATAAATAGACATATGGCTGTGAAAAATACATTTCATAATGCTGTAATAGAGACTTTCTACATTTTCATTTAAGCCTCAATTTTATTAACATAATCAGGGTATCCTTTAAAAGCATAATAAAAACCAAAAGTATGGCTGTAATGACTGGTGGCTGGTGTTTGCTTTGTATCTGAAGTGAGGCCATCACCTAGGGAGTCCATAAACTCATTCTAAGGATCCTGACATTGGTCAAAACATTTTGGGGACTCCTCTCTGGGAATTGCCTTCAGAGCAAGCTTCCAAGCCCCACAAGAAAATCAGCCTCATTACTCTATAGTCACACCAGCATAATACTAACATAAATTTAGTAGAGGGAAACTGAATAAGGCATCATAAGATTCAATCTTTTCCTTAAATGTGAATGCCAATTTTCACATTGTAAAATTGTCATTTAAATATAGTAAGAAGCTGTTGACTAAAGTAAAAAATTTTGTCAAATTAAACCATTAAATTACTATGTTTACAGATTTTTTAAGTACACAACTTACTTTTAATCTAAGAGTTAAGTGTATTCATTGGAAGATAATGAACAACAGGCATTTAATAACATTTTAATTTTATGTGTTTAAATATTCATAGCCATGTTCATAAACTCACATGCCTGATCTAGTGATTATGCTTATGAAATGCAGTATTTCTTAAATGCCCTAAGTCTCCATTTATATTCTGAAACTGCATTAATTTGCACCCAAGTACAAATCACTATGTTTTTAGTAAAATATTCCATAATATTAAAAGTACAAAACCACCCCAAAGCAATGAAACAATAGCTACCTGCAAGAGGAAAAGAAGTGAATTAACATTTGTCCAGGGCCTACTCTGTGCCAGGCTCTTTATGGACATTTTCTTGCTTAATCCTTAGAATAACCCTAGGAGGTATTATTATCACAGTGCAGTTGGCTCATGCACAACTTGGTAGTTTACCTTTCCAAGGGCTTTCTTAATAATCCCATTATAACACTCCACTGCCTGTCTGAAAGAACACAGTTCTTGTTCTTAAAAACGAAAACAAAACAAAAATTCCTACTAACATCTTTCTAGGGGGATATAAGAATGTCAAGGTCTAGGGAGCAAAGAATCACAGTCTTTCCTGACTGGACTGTACGCCTGCTCTTGATGTAAATGAACAACAAAAATCAGAGGGAGAGGAGCAGTTTTTCCCTCTACTTAAAAAATTCCAGTATCATCAGTCTACTTAGCAGAAATTTTAATAAAATTGGATCTAAAGAAGCAATAGCAATATACTCTATCAGGCTGCAATTTTATAATACCTCATCATGGCATAATCACGTCAAATAAATAGAATGATGGCCACTCAGAGATCACATTAGATTACAGATGTTAAATTTAAAATGAGAAATCAAGTATCTGGAGTTTGAAGAATTTCTCTGAAGTGTCTTCATCTTCTCTAACACTACAGTTAATTAACAACAACTTGTGTTTTAATAACACCTATATTCCATGATTCTGTAAGTGTTCCAATCAATGGTTGCCAAGTTGTCTGCCCCAAGAACCACTTTGGAGCTTCTGAATTATATCCATATAATGTGCTATGCTGCAACGCCCCCTTTCCAAAGGCCCTCCTTTCTCCTTTAAGGTTATTTTCAGCTTTGTCTTTTCCTCTCTCATCCAGATAGCGGTGTTCAAATGCTCTTTTTTTCTCCAAACTCCTATCTCCAGTCCTTCCTTCTAATCATCCCAGTCAATCCTTGACTCTGAATTCCTCCCCTCCCCTGGAGGTCCCCAGGACCTCCCCAGTACCTGGCCCTGAGTTCCTCTGGGAAAACACTGTGAGCTCAAAACAGTTGGGGTCTGTTCAGGGGGGTGGGTCTTTTTCCCAAGTTTATTGCTCAGTGAAAGCCAAGCTATATCATGAAAGATGTGAATAGAATATAAATTGTCCCAATTCAACAGGTTAATCAAGGTTATTTGATCACTGAGGATTTAGTTAGGGACTATGGTTGTCACTGCAATAAAACAATAATCACAAAAAATAATTTAAATGGTTTTATTTAAGTCGATTGTAGAGATCCTGGATGTTGCTTTTTGAACACAAACAAGAAATTAACAAAACAAACATTCATATTTCTAGTTTTAAACACTTTAGTTCTACATGTGGAATGCAGATATTTGAAAGAGATTTTCAACAAGGTCAACACAATGCATGAGATAATACACACTGAATTAGGCTAGTCTTCACCTCCATCTTTGCGTTTATGATCCTAAATTGGCTGGAGGTGTGTGTGGGGGGGGGTGCTTTTTCGCTTTTTCATTTCACAAATGATTGCTCAACACAGAATGAAATACACCAAAGAAGAAAATAGTCTTTTTATACCTAGGGAAGAAGCTACTACTCTTAAAATGATCACTTCAAGGTAACAGACATCCAAATTGATGTGGTTTTCTTTGAAACCTCATCAGTAAATCATTTCTTGCACAGTAGGTTCGGCATTAACCCTGCATTTAGGATAGGTAGTGTTATGGAGGGCTGGCTGCTGCATACCAACGTCAGTATCAAGTTCTTCATCAGGAATTAGAGACTGTCCCGGATACCAAGCAGGACAACACTGGCAAAAAAACAAAAAGTGAACTGCAGATAGGTCAAAACAAGCTACATTTACTCTTAGAAAAATATCATAAAACATTACTGGATATGTTGTTTTAAATGCTAGCGTATAATAAAACACAACGGAATCTTCTATTTTTAACACCTTATGCTCAAATGGTCTTTACATAGATTGTGTTTTAATAAAACACATTAGACAACATACACACTCTATCAGAGAACAAACATTAGAAACTTGACATTTGGTGAAGGCTATTTTTCCAGTTACTATAGGGCTCACATTTCTCTATTCATCAGGTCAATAAACAGGCTGGACTGTCATCACATTAAAAATATACAAAATTGTTTGCTCTATTAGATGATTTTTAAAGATGTTTTCTTTAGTTTCAACAGATTTTTGGCAACAAGAATCTTATTCAAAGACGTTTTGCTCCTGTGTTATTATTAGTCTAAGTCCTCTGAACATTCCCCCCTTTAAAGGCTTCCTGCAAACTTAGTGTTTTTCAAGCTGTAAATTCCAAAAGTGATGGTAGAAACCAAACCTCAGAGGAAAAAGCAGTGCCCTTTGGAGTTATCATTCAAACAAATATAAGAGTTCTACCAATTTGTCATTAGTCCAGTTTAGAAGAAATTCCATTCATGTAACTCTTATGAAAATCAACCAGTTTTACCATATCAAATGACCCAAAGAACACCGCAGGCATCCAGGGGAGATAGTTCACCAGTGCATCTTTAGCTTGATTCCAAAGTCAATCTTAGAGACGTTCTGGGCACTGCAGTTCTCAGAGAGACAAACTGCCTACCCACTGGCTAAAGATTTTTCAAGTTAATGAACTTTTCATTTTTGACACTTTTGGTACCAAGAGATTTAGCCAGGATAAGCTCAAATCTCAGGGTTCAAACTACAGCATGGAAAAATAAAGTATACAGCAAGCACCATCTACCTCCTTTGCTCTCTCAAAGATGTCAATACTCTATTCCAGTCAGAGGGTGGGGTGAAGAGGCTGAACCCTGGAAGTAAACTTCGCCCAAAGGGGTAAAAATCTGTTTGGTGGCTATTTCAAAACAAGTTTACAAACGGTAGAAGGGACTCCATCCCCTTTGATTTGCAGGAACCACGCATAAGAAAAGGACAGAAAATACTACAAGGCAGGCTTATTTTAATTGCCCAGGGGTTTCCAATGCAAAGCACGACAACTTAAATGCATATTCCAAATTCTTGCTCCAAAGCCGTCTTCTTTGTGCACTGAAAAGGAGGAAAGACAACCCCATCAATTGTTCTCTGCAGATAAAGGCACTGTTTTGCAGATTTCCCCCCAGATCTGGGCCAGCTTTGCTAATGACCTGCCCACCCACCTGGGGCCCTTCTCAAGGTGGCCCACGGGAGCTGGCCCACACCTTCAGGAGCCCAAATCCTCGCCAGTGGGCAGCCCAGAAGGCTGTCTTTTCGTTTAGCTGTTGGCCTCCACGAAGACGCCACCTGAAAGAATGCGTGCTGCTTATTTTCCTAGAGGAGACGGGGGTCAAAAACTACATTTTTAAAAGCCTACTTTTTTTTCCCCCTCACGAAAGACATCTGCTCCATTTTCCCTGCAGAGAAAACACGGACTCGAGATCCCAGAGCTACCAGGGGTTCTTTCACACGCCAGCATTAAGGCGGTTTAAGCAAAAGCTGAATGAAAGTTTTCGGAATCATGGCCTTCTCTCCTGCCCCTTTTTTCGTAAGACCACCAGCTGTTAACAGCACACAAAAAAGCGCGCACAGTGCTATTTTTCATAGGCCCGCGTTTAAATGAGATATGCAGAAAACGGGGCCTGAGCAACGTGTAGGGTTCGAACTCGCAATGGCATATCCGTGCGGCTAATCCAGGGCACCCAGTTTGGAAACGGTGCCTCCGTGCTCCGTTCACGCGCCCCGCCATTGTCCTGGAAGGAACAGTGTCCACTCCTTGGCATTTTTCGCGACTCGAAGGTGCAGGAGCATCCCGACTCGGGCATGAAGCTCAAAACGGCATACCCCACCCCGAGGGGTCGGAGAAGAAACGCTTTCTGTCGGGCCCGGAGGGTGGGGAGGCCTCGGGTAGATTTCAGGTCCAAGCCTCCCCCCACCCCGCCCGGGAACCCCAGCCCCCAGAAGGCTCGCCAACTTCCCACGCCCAGGATGCCCTGGAAGAACTTCTCCGCTTCCGTTTTTTTTTTTTTTTTTTTTTTTAACAATTTTGCGCTCGGCCGCCACGACCTACATTCTCCCGCGAGGCGCTCCGAGCCGAGGAATAAAAGGGAGTTGAAACCACACAACAGTTCGGCAGCCCGCCGTCAGCGCTTAGCTGCGCTCCGCGGGGGTTCGCATCCGGCCGCCATGTTTCCGACCCGAGAGCCGCCCCAAAACCAGCCCCCCCCTCTCCGTCCGGCCCTCCGCCCCCCTTCCCGGCCCGGCCGAGGCCGCGGCGCCGCCGAGCCGCTTTCAACTCTCCCCCGCCGCCCCCTCGCAGCGAAATCCGACTCGACGGCTGCGGGTTGTGCGCCTGCGCGCAGCGCGGGCTCGGGGCGCGGGCGGCCGGCGGTTCCCGGCCGAGGCTTGAAAAGGCCGGAGCGACGGGGCGCGGGGGAGGAGGGGGGCGGTCCGGGCCGGAGCCTCCGCTTTCCTCCCAGCGGGCCCCCGCTCCGGCCCCGGCGCGGCTCTCACACGTGCACGCTAAAAACCCACTTCAAAGTCTTGTTCTTGGCGCGGGGGCGGCCCCCTCTAGGCCAGCCCTTGGGCCCTCGCGCGGGCCGCGAATCGGGCCCCGAGCCCTGCCGGCCCTTCCAAAACCCTGGCGCGGCGATGAGACCGGGAGGGCCGGAAAGCGGGGACTCTCTGAAGAGCCCCGGGCGCCGGGATCGGCCTTCGGGCGTGCGAGTACCTCCCCTCCCTCCCCTACCCCACCGCCTTCAGAAAATGAATGGAACACAAAGTTTGCGGCCAGCGCTGCGCTGTGGCCTTCGGAGCTCACCATTGTTTGGGCTCATATTGACCCCAGGTCCGGATTAGGCAGCGGCTGATTCCTGCTTTACAGACCCGCCGGCCTAATGAGGCCGGGAGGCGATGGGGCGCGAAGCGTCCTCGGAGCCCGGGCGACCGCCGGCTTACGGCCGCCAAGGGCCCTGTAGGTGGAGGTCAAAGGGTCAGCGGGCCGAGACCGCAAGAGAATTGACCCTAGGAAATGAGGTCCCCTCCCCCCCCGGCCCCAGCTTCGACCGGGCCTTGCAAGAACTTGGTGTGTGCATAGGGACCCCGGGCGCCCCCACCAAGGGCCTGAGGACCCCGAGCGGGAGCCCTGACTTCCGCGACGCCTCGTCCCGGAGCCGAGCCCGACTAGACTTAGGTCTCGTGGGGGAAGACCGCCCGAAAGAAAACCAGCCCGGCTGCGGGGCTGAGATCCCGCGCGGTTCAGGGGATGGGCAAACCGCTGGCGACTCTTTCAGAAGCTAAGGGCCAAGGCCCTTAGGCTTTTTTCGTTTGTTTTGGGGATTTTATATGGGGAGAAGGAGCCAGGGGCGAAGAGACAGCGGGCGGCGAGTGGGGTGGGAGGGGCGAGGAAGTCCTGAACACAACTTTCCTAGGAGGCTTTGTGAGCAGAGGCGGTCCCTGTTAGTTCTTCAACCTCCGCGGTAGTTAGGACCCACAGCCCTGCTTAGCCTGGATCCTGATCTTTAACCTTCCAAACTGGATGAAGTCCCGACTTCTGTCTGCCTGAAAATAGACACCTTCGTGGAAATCTTAAACTAAACCACCCATTTTGGAAAAGATAATGGACTTTTAACAAAGGTCTTACCAGGTACAAGAAGAAAAATAACCGTCTTCTTACTAAGAATCCAGCTGACACTCATGTTTTCCAGCCTATCTTTAGGGTTTCAAAGGTTTTTGTTGTTGGGCGGCGGGGGTGGGGGGTGGGTGCTTATTCTTTAAGAGACTTGCTGAAAATTGAAGAATATGTACTCCCAGAGTCAGATTATAGAAAGAAAATCTGTGAAAAGTTTTCTACTAAAATAAAGTTTTCTTTGCAACAAATGACAAGGGCAGAGGGATAGACTGAGAAATAACGATGCTACATCCATATTAAAGGATATCATGTAGAGTGGCAAAACTTTCACATTATCTTAATATTGGTTATCATCATTGTTAATTCACATCTTCCCCTCTAGGACACAATGCTCTACTGTAAATTTTCATGGCAGAATAATTTCAAGCCTAGTAAAGAAAGATCAAACTTAATGTCTCCTAAGGAGATGGCTGTTTAATGTATTTAATGGGGGGGGGTGGGAGAAGCAAGTTTTTGAAACAATCTTGCATCCAACCCATCACTCTACTGTCATTTAAGGTTAGGTGAAGTTGGGGGTGGAGAGAAAATTCATAGAGAAAACAGTAAACTGTGGAAGTTAAATGCACATTTCAGAAGAAAAACATTATTCAGACTTCAGTTGGAACACATGTAAAGCCAATCTTATGAGTACACACTTTCTGAAAACTTGCTGAGCATTTAAAATGCTTTCTGGTTTGAAGTGAAGGAAAACTCCTGAAATAGGAATTTGGTCCAGCACCCTCAATGTCAAGGTCAAGACTAGAATGTCTGGGGGTAGGAGCAGTAGACTGACCAGGTTACCTGCTCACACTTGTGAAGGCATCCCAATCTGTTCATGGCATTCAGGCCTTTCCCTTAAAAAACCCGGAAAAAACCGTTCTCCACAAACAAGAAATCACATCCAAAGCAATTTGCAATTAGAAACTGTCAATAACTAATTGTCTATTGACAAAGATCAGTAGATAACTTAAAACAGACTGTTTCAACTGTATCCAAGGAATCAAAGTTTCTTTTAATCATCAGAACTTCTCTGAGCATTTCAATTTAAGGTTGATTTATTTGAACATGGAAAAAAAATCAGGCACCAAATACAAAAATGTTATAACATAAATAGTTGTGCCAAGACTTTATTTCTTCAAAAAGAACAATAAACAAAATTCTAGAATCAAAATGATTATGAATAATACCAAACTGACTGCCACCACAAATCCTAGAGTACTGCTCCTTCAAGAGAAGGAGATACTTAAGCCTATTCATTACATTTCTAAATTCTTTACAATTCCTTATCTTCACCATTCTATTTGCTGATTTGCAAGTTGGTTATTCATGCAGAGATTGGGCTCTCAATATTAAACAGCACCCTAAATTAGTAAAAAAAAAAAAAACCCTCAATACTCTACCCACTCCACCCCCCCCAAATAGTAATGTTTCTTTTTCATATAACAACTGTAAAAAAACTGTCTGTCCAAATGAGTTGCTTCACTTAAGATTAAACGGATTGTTAATATTTTATCACAAAGCAAACAACCATTTTTCATTGTTATTGATTTTAATGGAAACAATGCTCTTAACATCTTTGCCTACAAACCATGAACTTTTAAAAATACATATTTTGCAAATGTTTTTCCTTTCCATAATATTTCAGAACAGCTGCAGTTATTACACCGCTATAAAAATGTTATGAATAATTGTGATAATTACGAATTGAACTATATACAGCAAAACAAACCAACCTGTGCCTTCCAAAATTGTAAATGGACTATGGTTCTTTTAAGAAGCACTTTAATCATAAGTAAGCATGCCTCGACTGGCCTTACTCGTCATCACTGTTTCAGACATATGCTTACTTTTGAAAATATATAGATAGCTAGATAGATTTGATAGGCAGATTAGATAAGTCATAGATACAAACATATATAGGTATATGGGTGATCTCTTGATAGAATAGACAGACATGCATCCTGCCACAATGTTCATTTTTATGTAAGATAATAAAAAACTAAGGGACATAAAACTCATTAGGTTACCTTAGGTTTATATATGTAGGGCAGGGATGATTAAATCCAGCTTCTCAGTCTTTGAAGTACAAGATTGAGATGTCATGGCCACTAACTGAATTGATCAGTAATATTTGATTTGCATGCCGAAAATCCAGGACAAACACATTTAAACTCGCAGTTAAACAACCATCTGAGCTAAAGAAAGGAGGGTCTTCCCAGATGGAAACTGACACTGTAAAGAATCTATACTGCAATAGAAAAATAATTTAACAATTAAAAAAGGGATCTGAGTGAGTTATAAATACCAACAAACAAGATTTCATTTGCTCATGTCTCCTCTTTGTAGAAGGAGGCTGTTACAAAACAAGAGAAAGGAGTCAGTGGTTCAAAAATTGTAAATTGTGTTCTTCTTTCAAAACAATAAAATTTAATGCTAAAGCGGTTATAATCAAAAGCTGTACAGAATTTGTTAGAAAACATTTATCCATAAATATTGTTCAGTTCCCGGCATTTGTAGCAATAATTAAATTACAAACGATAAATATGGCATCAATGGATATGTATTTACAAAAAAGAAAGTTATTACAAAAGGCAATTGTATACTAAACGTCACAATTTGTGTAGAATAACATCACATCCTCAGCCTGAAAAAATACTGAACAACAGTTTTAACCCCATTAGACAAAAATACATTCACAAGTGTAATGCTTTGAGGAAAAGTTCAAGACATAACAGGACTTTGGCACGGTTTAAGACTGTGAGAGTTTAAACAATCACCACTAAGGCGAAGATTTTTCCATCAGTTTTAGCATCACCACCACCAATAAGCCTTCCATAACTTCCTCTCAAGAAACAGAACAAGAGTTAAAATGAACTGAAGGCTTTTAGGGATGGGGTGAGCAGAGAGCAAGAGAAAGGGGAGGAAAAAGCAGTGAGAAGATCTTTTTTTAATCCTTCAAATGCCAAAACATATTTTCTAATCCTGAGAAAAGGGCATGGCTACTTTTGGATCTTGCCCAAAAACCTTCCTGGACAATTGCAATTAACCAGATGTAGCCCTATATATGGCCTCTTGCCTTACAGCTCCATTTCCATCTGATTGGTCTCAGTTTTCTTTTTAAAATGCATTTGGTCCATTCTATGGTTAAACAGGGTTTGTGTTTGTCCTCAGACGTACCATTCGTTAAAATTGGGAGGAAGTCCAGGGTTGTGGCTGGTGCTAGTTTGAACTGCAGAAGGGGTTTTAGTGGTATCTTTACTGTTTGCAGAAGCTATAGCGGGTGGAGTGGAAGATTCATAGCCTGAACTGGCAGCAGGGGAGGAATCTGACCCTTGAGATTCATGAACCTAAAATTAACATGTATATATTATAATGAATATAATTCCAACTGGCATTGTGCAAGCAAAAACAAGAGCACTGTAAGAGCAAGACCGCCCAGTGACCCACTTAAAAGACAAAATGCTGCTGATTTGGGGGCTTTGTTTTTAATTTCCACATTACCGATGTGTAAGAAAACCCCAAGACATTCGTCAACAAACCAGTTTGAGTCCTAAGATTGGCATTGTGGAAAAGGAATAAAGTACTCTAGTTTATTCATGCGCCTTCAGAAATGCTTTCTCCGCAGCTGGAGCGGGGTAAGCACGTAGTCTTTGGGGCCCTATAAAATACTCCGGGCCCAAGTCTCGCCAAAACCGCTCTGGCTTGGGAAAGCAGGTACAGAGAAAGGTGGCACGGGCGCCCTGGGCGCTGCGAGGGCTCCGACAATTGTGTGGGAATGCCCCCGCGCTCCTCGGCCCTATTGTTTTACCGGAAGCCGAAGAAGAACGGAGCCCCCAGCCCCCCGCCCCCCGGGTTCGGCGCGGGCACTCTCAGTTCTCATCGCGGGTTGAGCCGGGGAGAGGCGGCCACTGCGACATCCAGTCCCGGCGAGCTCGGTTAGAGCTTCCCAGTAAACAACTGATCTTTCCCTCCGCTCCCTCCTCCTCCCCACTGCGCTCCCCCTCCCGGTACCCCCTCCCGGTCCCCCCAATGGGTTCAAGGTGTCAACGCTGGAGCAAATCGGATTTAACGTGGAAGATACAGGGTTGGCAGCGCGGGCGCTTCCGTTCCGCAGCCCGGTGTCGGGCAGAGTGTTTATAAACCGCCGACCGCTAATAAAGAGGTAATTACCTTCATGTGCTTGCGCAGGGAGCTCGGGTGCGTGTAGGACTTGTCGCACACTTTGCAGATATAGGGCTTGTCCGAGGTGTGCACATGCATGTGCTTCTTGCGGTCGCTGCTGTTGGCAAAGCGTCTGTCACAGCCTTCAAATTCACATTTAAAAGGTTTCTCACCTGCAAAAGGCAGAAACGCAAAGGGGGTGGGGAGGGGGGAAATAGAGTCAGGGCCAGGAGCGTCCTCCGGCCGAGCAGCGGGAGACAGAGCGCCCGGCGGTCTGCCCGGAGAGGGAGCGCCGACTGGGGGCTGCCGTGGCATCTCTTTTCCCTGGAGAAAAATGGAGAGCGCGAGTTGAGCCTGCTAGGGTGGGGAGCGGTGGTCGGGGGCGGGGGTAGGGCAGGGCCGGCCCAGAACCTGCCAGTCCCTTTGTTCTCGAACCGGAGGGCAAGCCCCTGGCTCCTCCAAAGTTTCCCCCGAGTTGCGGTATCCCCGCCCCCCCTCCCCCCCGCAACCCGGCCCGGGGCCTCCGAGCGCTGCCGCGTTCCGCCGGTATCTCGGCGTGGCAGCCAAGCCCGGGAGGGACAATGGACCGAGGACGGGACAATCCCTTTTAGTTCCTCCTTTGTACCTTTTAATTTGCCTCTTTCAAATGCATCGGTTTTGCTAAGCCCAGCATTAAAAAGCTGAGGTCGTCGTACTTAACGTTCGAAAAGAGAAAACTATATAAATCCAGGGGGCTCCGGACAGTTTTACAAGATGCTCTGAACAAGCCACGAAACTGGGGTGCCTTTTCTACGTTAGCGTTCCTCCCGGAGGACTGAATTGAACCTGGAACTCCAAATAAAAATAGTTTGACAAAAGTACCAGTCATTTAATTAGGAGATGTGCCAATCAAGGGTAAAAAAGAGCGGAAGTAACCGAAAGTTAGTTTTCATTAGCATTTCTATGGTTGCCTCCCCCGACTGGGTGCCGAGAGCTAAGTCGCTTGTGAACAATTTCTCTGCACACGTTCGGAGTCCCTCCAGAGTAACCCAGAAAGAGACAAAAAGAGGCGGCGCCAGTGGGTTCCTGGGCGCGAGAAGGTTCCAATTAGTTCCTGAGACCACAGAGCCGTCCGCCCGGGAAGTTAGAACTGGGCAAAAGCGCCACGGGGCGGGGAGGACGAGAGGTGGAGGGACAGTGACAGCGCTACTTCTTCCAACCGCCCCCGCGGGGCGCCGCCTCTCTCTACGGCCGCCACCCCTCGCTCCCTCGCGGTGCAGGTCGGCTTCGTGGCGCGCGGCCGCGGCGGACCCCGCGCCCGCCCGCCCTCCTCCTTACCTGTGTGGGTCCTCTTGTGAATCTTGAGGTTCTCGGAGCGGGCGAAGATCTTCCCGCAGCCCGGGAAGGGGCACGGGAAGGGCTTCTCGCCCGTGTGCACCCGAATGTGATTGACCAGTTTGTACTTCGCCTTGAAGGACTTGCCCTCGCGGGGGCACTCCTCCCAATAGCAGACGTGGTTGTTCTGCTCCGGGCCCCCCACATGCTCCATGGTGACATGTGTCACCAGCTCGTGCATGGTGCTGAAGGTCCGGTCGCAGCTCTTCTTGGGCCGGCTCAGCTGAGCCTCGTCGATCCACTTGCACGACAGCTCCTGCTTGATGGGCTGTCGCATGTAACGGAAGAAGGCGCCGGGCCCGTGGTGGGCCGCCACGTTCACGCCCATGTTCATGTTCATGGGGCTGTAGTTCGGGAACTGCGCGCCGGCCGTGTAGGGGTCCGTGCGCGGGCTGGCCACCGGGCGGTACGGGTCAGCGCGGCCGAACAGCTCTCCGCGCAGCCCCAGGTGGACCTGGTTGTTGTCCACGTGCCCGGTGGGCGACGGGTGCCCAGCGCCTTGGTCGTGCAACCCGGGGAAGAGCAGGTAGCCGGGGGGCTCAGAGATGCCAGCCGGAGCGTGCAGGCTACTCGCCGAGCCGGCGAAGAGCCCGTGCTGCCCGCCACCCGAGGCCGCCTCGCCGAGCCCGGAGCCGCGCTGGCGGAACAGAAAGTCGCGCGTGGAGTTGAAGGCGGCGGAGGCGGCTCCGCCGTAGCTGGGAACCTGGCCGGCGTGGTGATGGTGGTGATGGTGGTGGTGATGATGGCCCAGGGCGTTGGCGTAACCAGAACCCTGCGGCGTGAACGCTGAGCTCTGGCCAGAAGACAGATCGTGAGCCGCCGCGGGGCTCAGCTTGAAGGCGGCGGCGGCGGCGGCGGCGGCGTGGGGCGAGTCCCCGAAAGGAGTCAGCCCTATGCCCGCCGGCTCGCGGTTGGGCATCTCGTGGTGGCGCGGCGCGCCGAAGCTGCCCACTCCCAGCCCTGGGAACTGCGGGCCTCCGTCCAGGAGCATCGTCATGGGTGGTTCTTTTTCGACACCAGCGATCTCGCAGATGTGATCGAGGGTGCTTAAGGAGAGCTCCACAAAGTCGAAGTCGAAGAGGGGTGGCGACGGTTGGACACGGTGGTCGGGAGATCCCTCAGGCTGAAGCAGGGACTGCAACTTTCCGTCGCTGAGAGAGTCTCCTGCAGAGGGACAGGAGGGAGGAGGGGAAGTAGAAGGACCTGGAGGGGGGAGGAGGGGGGAGAAGGAGTGGGGAAGAAGGGAGGAGAAAAGATTCTGGAACTAGATCTGGTTTAACAAACTAACAGACGCGCACAAAGAAAAATAAGCAAAATAATAAGTGGAGGGCGGAGTTTGCCAATCCTGTCCCGGGCACCCCACCTCTCCCCGAGAGCGCAGAGCCGCGGGACCAGGAGGCTCGTGTCCCCCGGCTAGGGTGCGCTTAGAAGCAGAGCCGGCTCGCGGCCGGCAGGCAGGAGGCAGGAGGCAGGCTCGGTCCTCGCCGCTCGCCGCGCCAGTCCCAGCCTCTTCGCCTCCAGAGTAGTGTCCTTGGACTGATAAAGTCAATCACTCACTCTCACATAAACCGAGCGGGAGGCCGCGCGGCGCGCGCCAATGAGGAGCCAGCTGGCCCGTGGTCACCTGACCCCCGGCCCCGCAGCCCATTGGCAGTCGCCACACTGATTGGCAGCGCGGAGCGGGGAACATGGCAGCCGCTGCCGAGCGACAGCCGCTGATTGGGCCGTGGCCCGGCGCCTGGCAGGTGAGGCGGCGGCGGCAGCGGCCGGGAACCCGCGAGTGGGCTCCGCGAGGCTGGCGCTGCCGTGGGGGAACTGGAGCCAGGCTCGAGCCGGCGACCGGCGGGGTGGAGCCGGGGCCTCTCCCCGGCTTCCCCCTCGCCCGAAACGGGCGAACACCCCTCGCGCCCGCTTTACCCGCTTTTACCAAATGAACTCCTTGCCTCGCCAGGATCGTTCCCACCGTCGGCTGGGCGCTGGACGTCCAGTCCTGCCTGGGCGCCCCCACTCACCGCCTCACCACCCCAAGAATGTGCCCCCGGGCACGGATCCCCCGGCGAGAACAACAGTTCCACTCTCGCGGCTCATTAGCCGCGTCCTCCCCACGCGCCGCGGTGGGTCCTGTTGACCCAAGAGGCTGGACCCAGGCCGGCCACCTCGCCGTCTGTGAACTGAGCGCTGCCGGCCGGCCGAGGCCCAAATGAGGAGAAATGGTTAGAATTAGAGCCATCTCCGTTACTTCCGTCTGAGCCAACCATTGGCTCTCAGTATGTGAGTAGTGGCTATAGTATACTGTCCTCGCCACTGTCCCCGCCACCCTCCCACATGACACACCAGACACAACACAGCAAACACATGTAACACAGTAAACTCGCACACACCACACTAAACACGCTCTCAACTAAACCCAGCAGTAAACACGCACAACAAACTACACACAAAAAGGGAAGCAGACACACAAAAAATTAAACACACAACAGTATACACACACGCACGTATAACTGCAAACACACCGAAGCACAAATACTAAACATGCACAATGTACACAGCCTGGCACGCTGAACATGCACACAGCATGAACTACACAGCAAACTTACTGCACACACATTCACTCTCTCTCACACACACACACACACACACACACACACACACACACACACACCGGATCAGTGCCTGTTTTCAAACCACTGGGCTAATCAGCTTCGAATTCTCAACATTTTCCAAATGCAAAAGTGGGGGCGGGAATGGGGCTTGTGAGGTGGAGGAGGTGGAATTTTCTTCCCTCTGAACTGCCAGGCTTTGCCCTCTTCTCCTTCTACCCGCAGAAGCTTCTAGTCACCTCGGGAACTTCTTACCCTTAAAGATTGTCTTTCTAGGGTTGTGTGTGGGATCAGGGCCCCCTCTCCTGTCTGGTGCAAGGTCTTTCTGGACATAATGACCAGGTTCAGACAAGGCTATAAATCCACTCATTTTTTTTGTTGTTGTTATTGTTCAGCAGGGTATTTGCACAGAATATAAGAGAGCGAGAATGGCAAAAAAAAAAAAAAAAAAAGAGAGAGAGAGAGAGAGAAAGGTGGCTGTGATTGTCACACCCCGAGGAGAGCCGAGCCCCAAAGTCTGCGCCTTGAGGCAGCCTCACAGCCTGGCCGCCATCTCTCTGTAGGAAACAGAACATCTGATCAAGTTCAGAGACGCTTGGAGAGACCGCCTCAAGCAGCGCTTTATAAACTGCAGTCTTTCACTTCCTGCCCCCAATTCCTCCAGGCCTGGTCAAGACTTCACCTTCTTTCTTTGCCAGTTTGCTGGGGGCAAACCCTGCCGGTAGCGCACTTGCCGTAGTCACCCCATCCCCTTCAAACTTGCCCCAATTCTCCCTCTACATCAGAGCTCTCCCCCCAGTTTGGAAGGTGAGTTCACTGCTGACTTAAATTATTACAGCTACTGAAAATAGGCTCGCCAAGACTGGTTTCAGTGTCGCTCAGCAGCGCGTTTCTTTGCGGGAAAGGTGGGATGGTGGTTGCGGGGGGGGGAAGGTTCAGAGAAGAACAAATAAGCCTAAATTATGTAAATGAATTCCCTGGAGTCAGCTTTACAAAAAGGGAGGATAGCTTTCTCTTCCGCGTTTCTTCTCCCTTCCCCCTTTATATCCTTCCTTCTTTCTACCTCTCTTCACTTCCCACCAGCCCCCACGGAACCTGGGCGCGCAGCTGATCAGAAAAAGTTTGGATCTTCTCCGGCGTCAGCCCGGAGGAGAGCGGGGCTCGGGGGCGGCGAAGAGGTGGCTCTCGAGCCCTAGCCCGGCCAGCGCTGATGAGAGGGTTTCCGGGGAGCCCCGCCAGGTATCCCGAGAACCAGGGGCCTACGCGCGTTTGGGAGTCCGGGTCGGGGCTGCGGGGGCAAGGAGGAGCAGAGGAAGGAGGGCGGCCGAGGGACCCTGCCAGCCCCTTTTGGGGGAGGGGTCCCGAGCGTAGGGCGGGGGATGCTGCCGCCGCTGACCTACCCAGTGCCCACTGTCCGTCTTCATCTGACCACATTCCGATAATTAATTGCCTCCAGCACGTGCTCTGTAGTCCCTGGAACAAAAAGGCATAATTCAATTAGATCATCAACCGAGAAGTGGGGAGGGGGGATGCTTGTTAAGGGGCCGACCTGAGGCGGTTCAGCCAGGCCAGAACCCCGGGCGGTGGAGCCCTTCCTGGGACAGCACGGCCCAGCTCGAGTGTGCGACTCTTGAGGGGTGTCGTTGCTCGGCGGGGCGCAGGGACCCCAGATACCCCCAAGAGGACGAGACTGGGGACTTTGTGAGCTGCAGGGCAGAGGCAGGCCATTTCAAATTCTATTTCGGTTGGCGTGGGTGGAGGTTTCCTTTGGGGGGGAGGGGGAACCTTGACCCTTGGAACACGATAGAAAGCGAAATACCTCCAGATATAGCAAGTTACCGCCTAAGAAAACAACTAACGCGCCCCCCACCCCGCCAAGCAAACCACTCCTGTTAGGCAACAAAATAATAATAGGCAAGGTTCTCCTGATTACCTGCAGCCCCCACCCCTCAACTCCTTTTTCGGAGGAGATCCTGGGAACAACTTCGGGGGACAGGGGGCTTTAGGGAGCTGAGTCTGAGAGGAGCGGAGTGGTGGCGGAAAGCAAGCGAAGAAAAGTTTTTTTCTGTACACAGGCTGGAGTGAGACAGAAGAGAGCTCTGGTTTCTTCGTTTCTCAGGTGGAGAAAGGAAGCACTGGGCAGGGCAGGGCAGGGCAGGGCAGGGAGACTGGGACCCAGGGGTCGTGGTTCTTATTTTACGCTAGAACCGAGGCTCCCTCGGCAGCTTTGGCTTACTGGGGTTTACATGTGTATTAGGCGGCGTAAATTAACCAATAAATCTCTTTTATGTGTCCCCCAGTTGTATGTGGTCTGGTCTAAATATCCACATGTCTGTATGGATAGGAAATATAATGGGATCCTTTCCCTCACACTGAGTTCAAACAGTAAATAGGAAAAAGATTTATTTTCATGCCCAAATCTGAAGCAATAAATAAAATCAGAGAAACTGATCATTGCCAAACGAGCAAAGCTTTTGAGCCAGAATTTTAGGATCCATCTTGGAGAAGCAAGAGGGAAATAGAACGACCAGACGGGCAGTAGGAACAAACTGGTTTCTCCATAGAACCCAGAGCCCCACTTTGCAGCACTTTTCTCTTCAATCCAGCTTGCTAAAAAACAAAACATGTACAGCAGTTGTTCTATGGGGCAGAATTTCCTCTTAAAACACAGTCTCTGTGGCAGACATGAAATTATCCCAAGTCGGAGATCTAGCAGTTTTAAGTCCAAGGGAAACACTGCGGTCTTTTCTTCTGTTTTGTATTTAGAAAGACTTGCAATCTAACACTCGGAACATTTTAAAGACCCTTTAAACCCAGCAAGCGGATTTCCGTTCTGCCAATGCTTCCTGATTTATTTCAATAAATGAATCTTTGAATCCAGGAAGGGAATTATTCCAAGACGCTGAATTTCGTGCCCTTGCCTCTTTCTAGCGAAGCACCAAGTGTTTCTCGTTGAAACATGTCCTTGAAACTCACCATTATATGCATTTTTCCCCCTGGTAAACGGCACTTTCCTTACATCAATCCCACCCCCTCTTTAAAAAGAGTTCCAGACCTTTTAAAAGAAAAACTGCAAATCGCAATTAAAAAAAAAAAAATGAAGGGAGAAGAAGGCTGAGAAAGGAATGAGTTTTTAACTCCTCTTTATTTTTATGCTAAGATAAAGCTCTTAATTGGCTTCAGGGGCCAAGCTAAACTATCGATCTCGGGAGCTCCGGGACTAGTGGACACTTTCAGCAACCGATTATTTGAGGTCCAGATTTTATTGGCTACATCAGAGTTTGCACTACCCTCTCATCATTTCACAAAAAAATTTTAAGTCCTAAATACCTTTAAAATTCAATGTAGAATGAACAAGTAGATATTGTTAACCAACCCTTTTTAAATATCTGTCTTGTCTTTGTCCTCTGCGGTCCACAGCATATCGCTGCCCAATGTAATGAAAGGCAAGCCAGACAGGAATGAGACATTTTCATTCATTGTACTTGTCAATCATGGCTGTGCAGACAGATAGACAAATGATAGATATTTGAACTTCAGAGACAGGCTGAAGTAAATAGGATTGAACTTGGAGGAAGGCAGGAAGTTGAGCTAGAGATATCAGAACCTAGTTTGAGATTATGAAGAGAGCCCTGAAAATACTGGAAATATAGTGAAAGCCTGGACAGTGGGCAGTGCTATGTTACCAGCTAAGTCTGAGTCATGGTCCTGGCCCACCAGGTCATGCAGCCAATGAGTACCTTTATTGCCCAGGATCTGAGGTACACTCTGGCTCTGGGTACCAGAAGGACAAGCCACACTGGAAGAAGACTTCCCCTTCCCCAGAGGGATCATAACCATTTGTAGATGGGAAGCACTGAGGCAAGGGGAGAGGGAGACCCAGGCAGGGGTAGAAATACACAATAATGCATTTGATTTATGATTCCAAGTCCTTCCCCAGTGAGCTGAAGAGATAGAGGAAGAAGAATGGATTGGGAGTGCAAAGCTTGCCTGACATTCTAGAGCTCTCATTTATGCAGGGCCCCAAGTTCCTTCTAGGTACTAAGTGCTCCGTTAGTTCTGGTAAATAACTTCAGCTCCAAAACAAGTGGAGAGAAGCCTTAACTCTCCTGGAGTATTTACTTATTTCCAAAACAACTGGAGAGAAGCTTTGACTCTCCTGGGGTATTTACTTATTCATGTCCCTGCTTTGAGACAGGGTCCTGCCTCCGAGGTGACAGGAAGGGTACCTCAGGACCACATTATGGTTTCTGGCACTGACTCATCTTTGGTGCCTAGGTGTGGGCCCCCCACCTTCCCAGCTCCATTTCCCTAGTTCAGGCCTAGTCCACCATTCCGTCTTCCTCTTCCCCTTCTCCCTGGGGGGCAGATGCTGCATTACCTCAGTTATCTTCCCTTTTGCCCAAATTGAGAGTGAGAATTCCTGCCACCTAAAAAAATGCTGTCCCGGCTTATTCAACTCCCAAGAAGTTTTGTATAGATCAGGAATGGCATTTGGTAAAATCAACTTGCTTGTGGTTTTTTCATGATTTGGAGTCATTCATCTAGTCCTTTTCTAGTGAAAGGATAGGAGGAAAAGGCTTTGATAGTAAAACATGGGGGCCTCCCTTTCCCCCTTTTCTTCCCCCCACCCCCAAGCAAGACAGAGTAAGGGTGAATTAGACTAACTTCTAGCTTGAATGTGGTTTGGCAATTTGCAAGCCAAATCTGGCCTGTTGTATTTGTATGGCCCCAGGAGCCAAGAATTATTATTATTTTTTTAATCTTTAGAGGGTTAGAAGTAGGAGAAAGAGAAGGAGAGGGAAAAGGGTGGGGAGATTAAGCTACAGAGACCCAGCGTGGCTTGCAAAGCTAAAGTTGTTTCTATATGATGCTTTACAGAAAATGTTTGCTTTCCCCTAGACTAGAGGTTGGAGGTTGCCAGTGAAGAAGCTAAGTATTCTTAACCGGTGGGTTTTATCCACCATCACTCTCCTACTTTTCAAGCTTCATTTTGCATGACATCATTTTTTTTCCGCCTCATAACTCAATTATTTCCAGGCATAATGTTGGTTTTGGAGAAAGGCGAAAAGTAGAGTCAAGGGAGAACGAACCAGAGGGAGAAAGAGGAGACAAGGAGAGAGGAAAGAAAAAAGAGTTGTGAATATCTCAATCTGTGACTGTGTGACCTGTGACCCGGAGGGTGGTTTTATTGTCTTTCTTCTTTGGCTAGAGATACATAGGTTTATTGACCCTTTCCGCATGACTGAACCCTGAGGGGCAACTGTAGCTGTCAAACCCAGCGAGGCATGTGAGTCTGGGCTAAGGCCGTTCCTTGAGCTGCCTGCCTTCAGGAAGCCCTAGGGAAGCAAGGCCAGTTCCCCAGGCCCCAGGGGCTCTGATGAGGAGAGGTCAACTCTTCACCAGTTCAACTGCCCCTCCTCAGCCAGGGCCTGGACTTCATCCCTCGCCTTTTTCTCTCCCAGAAATGCTCCTTCCAGTTCTACCATGGACAGATGTCCTCAGCCACTACACTTGGGCAAGGATTTTAGCCCCACTTCCTTGAATGCCTCTCCTTTAAATTGTAGGTTAATATAAAGATTCCAGGATGTTCCCACAACCTTGTCTTCTTTTTTTTTTTCCTTGTCTTCGTAAGTATGCCTCTCTGCCCCTCTTCTTTTCTCCCAGACTCTAGCCCTATCAGAAATTTCTCTTCAAAGTTGCAGTTCCTCCCTGCCCTTAAACTTTGTCCTCTCAGACTCAGTTTTGATAGATTACACTTCAGTTTTCGAACCTGGCGTAAGCTGGCAGAGTCAACAGTTCCTCCAGACACAAGTAGTCACTGCACTCTGGTAGGGCTACTAGGTCTAGCAGAGAAATCTGGGATGCTCAGTTAAACCTGAATTTCAAATAAACGGATTTTTTTTTTCAGTATAAGTATGTCCCAAATACTGCATGGGAGATATTTACACTAAAAAATTTATCGTTTTTTGTCAGAAATTTGAATTTAACTGGACGAGCTGTATCTTATCTGGTAATACTACGATTCAGGCATCTGACCTAGATGGGCCTGAAAGTGAAAGTGAAAGTTGCTCAGTCGTGTCCGACTCTTTGCGACCCCATGGACTATACAGTTCATGGAATTTTCTAGGCCAGAATACTGGAGTGGGTAGCCGTTCTCTTCTCCAGAGGATCTTCCCAGCCCAGGAATCCAACCCAGTCTCCCGCATTGCAGGTGGATTCTTTACCAGCTGAGCCACAAAGAGAGACCAAGAATACTGGAGTGGGTAGCCTATCCCTTTCTCCAGGGGATCTTCCCAACCCAGGAATCCAACTGGGATCTCCTGCATTGCAGGAAGATTCTTTACCAACTGAGCTACGAAGGAAGCCCTCTAGACGGTTCTAGATGACCAAAACTGTCTCAAGCTGGAGCTGTGGCCTGACCAGGTATCATGTGCCTAGCGGAATGGAGAAAGAAGGACTTCCTTGCACCTACGCTTTTCCAGAGGCGCCATTTGTGGAAAATCAGCTTAGGAACCTCCTGACCCTAGCAAGCCCAGGAAAGGCTGGAGTGACATTCCCAGTTCAATTAGGGTGCCATTTCTCTTTAACCTGGCCAGGAGCCATCTTAGTGAGGCTCTGTGCAGTGATCTGTATTTAAAATGAGCCCCCTCCTGGCCCTGCCAGAGAAACCCTCAGCTCTCAGAAGGTGGGGGCTGAGGTGGGCGGAGGGAATGGGGGGAGGGAGGAGGGGAAGAGGAGGGAGGTGGTTAAAGAAGGGGGTGGGGAGGAGGGGAGAGCCAGACACTGGGACTAGAACCTTCCGTGACTGCTGCTCCCAAACTGTGCCCCCAGGGGCTCCTGCCTCCCTTCTCAGAAAAGTGAAAGTGAAGTCACTCAGTCGGGTCCAATTCTTTGTAACCCCATGGACTGTAGCCTACCAGGCAAGAATACTGGAGTGGATTGCCATTTCCTGCTCCAAGAGATCTTCCTGACCCAGGGATTGAACCCGGGTCTCCCACATTGTAGGCAGAAGCTTTACCGTCTGGGCCACCAGAGAAGTTCAGAGTGGGTCCTTAACCCCTGGAGGGAAACCCTGTGTACTACTGATCGCTGGGCCCCAGATATAGTGCCATGTTACAGAAGGACCCTGAGGCACAAGGTGCCACGCACTGATCTCTTGCCATCGCAGCTGGATGGGAGGCTGCGGTCCACTGGCTCATCTTTTCCTAATTTTCTCTGCCTATGTGCACCCGAGGCCCCCTCCCCAGGGTCCAAGTTCCAAATCGACCTGGCCCCCAAATTCCGCTGAGCCTTGCCCTCTCCCCACCCCCAATCGCCTAGCCAACACACACACACACACACACACACACACACACACACACACACACACACACCCCGGCGCATGCACTTTAGTCAACACCAGAGGTGCAGAAGCTTCTGTGCAGCCTTCCAGGGCAAAAGATGGAGTTTTCCTCAGACCAAGGCCCTTGAGAAGCACATTTTATCAGCAGACGGCTGTTTTCCTTCCCTGTTTCCCCACCCCACCCCATACTTCTTAATATAGGTTCTTATCGATCTATGTATAAAGTGAAGCAGAATAAACACGGCTAGAACATTCTTTTCCTCACTACTGGTTCCACAGGCCGAATCTGTCCTCAGTTAAGTGGCCTTGAGAACATTCTAGAAGCCCCCCTCTACTCCCCCCCAACACCTAAATACCCTTTTCCCACTTTACAAAAAGCTCAGTAATTCTTATTTCTTACCTTCTTCTACAAGAAGTAGTTCTGACTCTTAAGACTGTTGGAAGCCTGCACTGCCTTTTGATACAAACCTGCCTTCTGGGTGGTATATATAGCCTGTGAGCACTGCCAGCATTAGCTCACACCAGCCTCCCTTCTCAGTTTCTAATGCCCTCTAGGAGGGCACAGGGGCCCCTTTAGTTTATGCACACAAAAGCTGTAACTCCAGCCTGATCTGTTACTTTTGTGGTTCTCTAAGTTATGACCAGCTAGATAGCACATTCAAAAGCAGAGACATTACTTTGCTGACTAAGGTCCGTCTAGTCAAGGCTATGGTTTTTCCAGTAGTCATGTATGGATGTGAGAATTGGACTGTGAAGAAGGCTGAGCGCCGAAGAATTGATGCTTTTGAACTGTGGTGTTGAAGACTCTTGAGAGTCCCTTGGACTGCAAGGAGATCCAACCAGTCCATTCTGAAGGAGATCAACCCTGGGATTTCTTTGGAAGGAATGATGCTAAAGCTGAAACTCCAGTACTTTGGCCACCTCATGCGAAAAGTTGACTCATTGGAAAAGACTTTGATGCTGGGAGGAATTGGGGGCAGGAGGAGAAGGGGACGACAGAGGATGAGATGGCTGGATGGCATCACTGACTCGATGGATGTGAATCTGAGTGAACTCCGGGAGTTGGTGATGGACAGGGAGGCCTGGCGTGCTGTGATTCATGGGGTCACAAAGAGTCGGACATGACTGAGTGACTGAACTGAACTGAACTGAACTGAAGAGTTACATTCGGAGAAGGCAATGGCAAGCCACTCCAGTACTCTTGCCTGGAAAATCCCATGGATGGAGGAGCCTGGTAGGCTACAGTCCATGGGGTCGCTGGAAGTCGAACACGACTGAGAGACTTCACTTTCACTTTTCACTTTCATGCATTGGAGAAGGAAATGGCAACCCACTCCAGTGTTCTTGCCTGGAGAATCCCAGGGACGGGGGAGCCTGGTGGGCTGCCGTCTCTGGGGTCGCACAGAGTCGGACACGACTGAAGCGACTTAGCAGCAGCAAGAGTTACAGTGCAGGTTCTAGTTATTTTTGCAGGCATCCTATCCCTTTAAATTTGGAAGAGGGAGGAGTTGCCTGCCCTGTGCCTCAGAAACAATAGAGTGGAGCCAGGATTCCCAGGATTGAAAACCATGGCTCCACATTGGAATCTCCTGGGGATCTTTGAAATACTCAGATGCCCAGACCACCCCAGAACTTGTGACTCAGTTTAGGGAGGTATACTTCCTGGGCTTACTGGGCTTCGAGGTGGGGCTACTGGTAAGAACCCACCTGTGGACATAAGAGATGCGGGTTCGATCCCTGGGTGGGGAAGATCCCCTGGAGGAGGGCATGGCAACCCACCCCAGTATTCTTGTCTGGAGAATTCCCATGGACACAGGAGCCTAGAGGGCTACAGTCCATAGTTCGAAAAGAGTCAAACACGACTGAAGTGACTTAGCAGGCATGCACCATAGTACTGTTTTGAAGCTCCCCAGGTGACTCTAATGAGGAAACCGCTGAGCTGGAAGAACTCAAGAGCGACTGATTAGGAATTTGTTTGCTTTGGGGCCTGCTCCCATTTATCCTATTGCAACTAAAGAGCTACACTTACCTTGTCACAGAACAAAATTTCCACAGGAAGACACTGAAGGATGGAGCTACTTGAATAACAGAGCGATTTGAATCCCACTTCTCTCCATCTTACCCAGTCCAGTCCTGACCTCCTTCCAGAAGAAACAAGGAGTGGCTGTGGATGGGGAGGTATTTCCTCTCACTTGGAATGTTTCCTCAGGAATAATTTCTTTGCTTCCCCCTGCTGCCCTAGGTCGGAGAAGGCAATAGCACCCCACTCTAGTACTCTTGCCTGGAAAGTCCCATGGACGAGGAGCCTGGTAGGCTACAATCCATGGGGTTACAAAGAGTTGGACATGACTGAGCGACTTCACTTTCACTTTTCACTTTCATGCATTGGAGAAGGAAATGGCACCCCACTCCAGTGTTCTTGCCTGGAGAATCCCAGGGATGGGGGAGCCTGGTGGACTGCTGTCTATGGGGTTGTACAGAGTCGGAAACGCAGCAGCAGCAGCTGCTGCCCTAGGTGGACTCCCCACGACTGATGAGGGGAACCTTATGGCTCTCAGGTTCTAAACAACTGCAAGAAACTGAGCTGTGCAGGATTGTTCGGTTTGGCTCAGGGTCCAGGGACATCTCACTGAAGTTGTAGAAGGCAGAGAGAGATGGGGGCAAGTGGATGAAGTTCAAATTGCAGAGTGATTTGAAACTTAACTTTTTTTTCTTAGAAAACTTTTTTTAAAGTTCACACATGTAATACATTAGCTGGTTTAACTTCATATTCAAAAAATAGTTACATATTTCCTGCTATATGCAAGACACTGTCTTAGGTGTTGTGGGGGAGAGAAGAGTAAATCATACTATGATACTGCATTGTGATTGGTCCAAAACATTTTAATACTCTAAAAACAAATGCTGGGATTTGAAGTTTTAGAAACGGTATTTTATGACTACTATATTGATTGCTTGAAAGTTTGGGGTAACAGTGCTTCTTTATTATTTTTTTTAACATAAAAAAATATGTTCGGTTATGTCTTTGCCAACTCAGATACATTACTGGAGTTTGCTCGGATGAATACCCAAATGAAACTTTTATAGAAGCGTTTATCTTTTTGTGAGGAAAAAAATGAAATCAGCTTTTAGTTTATTAATTTGGGGAGTGGTTTCTTCCATTGTATTCTTCTTTTGTCCTGTTCTGCAATATAAAGTTTTCAAGATCAGAGGCTTCATTTAATATTGTTTACCATTCTGGCACCTTTAAAACAATTTTAAAGACCACTTCATAACAAATGGGGGCTTATTATTATTAGTTTTGCAATTCCATAACTCCATGAAAAAGAGAGCAAAGGAGAGAAAGAGGAGAGAGACTAGCTTTAGCAAAGTGCTTTATAGCACAATTCCATACATACACTTCATTTCGTGAGCTATTTTGTTCTTTAACAGCTGTAGTAGGTTCAAATCATTCTTTTGAATATAAGGCTCAAAAAAATGGGGAGGCAGATGGCTCTGAAAGTGGGCTTGTCACTACTTTGTCATTACACGTCAGTTAATTTTTATGGATTATTTTTATAATGTAGACCCATCACAAGTAATTTAATGAAATAAAGAACCTTCAGAGGATAATACAGTGAAGAGATCGTATTGTGCATATGCTATGTAATATCAAATTTTCTGATTCATAGAAACCACATATTAATTATTTTGATTATTATCAAATGGTCTTTGCAGTTGTTTCTAATTTCCATCCAAACATCATATACTGCTTATGTGTGCTAGTACTTGGAGAGAATGTATATGATTTTAAAAGGAGTTCTTCCTGTTGAAGATCATGAATTTCAGATAGTTACACAAATCCAAATATTCAAACTCCAATACTGAAAAAAAAATATTTGGTGGGAGATGTACCGGATCTCCCCCTTCCCAAAGAGAGGCAACACTGCATACCCCCTTGAATAGGCAAACAGGCTACAGAAATATTTAGTCACCTATGCTGGCTTCTGTCTCATTTCATTGAGTGGAAAGAGGTGAGAAGGAAATTTTCCACTAAGCCAAAGTGGAAAGGAGGCATCCCGGCCCGGTGGTGGCTCTCCTCACCCCAGTCCCTGCAGCAGGGCTGAAAACCTTCCTAGTTTCAGTAGAAGGAACAAATCTGGTCAGGAGAGGAGGTCTTATGACCAGTCCATCAATTTAAAGGGTTGTGTTTGGGGTTTGTCTAGAGGGCCAAATCCACAGCTCTTCTACCCCCTCCCACTCCACAGGTGTATATTTTGAGTTTTCTGGTCTCCCGACAGAATGAACAATGCCCTCTGAGTGTAAGGCTACCAACATGCCTACATGACTGCATCACAGCCAGAGCTGCAAATACTGTTGAGAGTGCTGCACGGGCCTGCTCTGTGTCCGGCTCAAGGGCTGGGCTGAGGAAGAAGGTGGAGCTCAAGTCTGCAGAGCTTCCCAAGAAGTAAGCGGGTGTGTGTGTGTGTGTGTGTGTGTGTGTGTGTGTGTGTAAGAACATGCCGTGCTTAGGCTCACAACACATCCTACCGTTCGCTTCTCCCTCGCCTTTCTTGAGGCCCCACTTACTTATAACAGCGCCTGCGGCGCCCGCGCTTTCAGTGAGCAGGATGCTGGCGAAGTCCCCTCTTCCTGTTGGTCAGGACAGAGGATCCGCTACTTTGGGACCCAAGGAGGGCGGAGTAGCCGGAAGTCGGAGCCCGAAAGCCGGGAGTGGGCTGAGACCCCAGTGCTTCTCCTGGTGCCTATCGCTCCCCGCTACACCCGCCCAACCTGGAGACCCTACAGGGCCTAGGGAGGGGGGCTTCGGCCCCTAGCGGGGGCGGGAAATGCTGGTGCGGGGAGACTTTGGGGGAGGGGGAGGAGGTTGGCGCAAAGCCCGAGCTACTGGGACGGCCTTCGTTCCATTCTGTTCCCCGGAGAAGGAAACCTCCTCCTCCCCTTCCTCTCCTCTCCTTCCCTTCCCTCCTCTCTGCCTCCGTGGGGCGCTCAGGTCTCGCTGCTTCCCGAAGCCCCAAAGCCTCAGCCGCCCGATCCCCCGGCCCAGAGGGCAAAAGGGCCTGCGAGCCTGGTTCTGGGGCCGGCCAGCCCTTACGTTTTTCCTACAGGGAACCAAGGGGCGCAGCGCCTCGCCTCCCTTCCATGCCTGCCGCCGCTCGAGAGGGGCTGCTTAATTAAAAGGGAACCCGCAATGTATACGTCTGATAAAAGCAACGCGCAGAATAAACTAATTAAAACATTGTGTTTGCAACACATTTTATTTCTCTTTCTACCTTTTTTGATCTTCGCTGTGTTTTAAAGAAATGTCATCGCACCATAAAGCGAGCCGTGAAACGCTATTTCCTTATAGTGTGCGGCGCTTTTCAAAGGCTAGTGTGATATATTTTAGAAAAGGGATCCCGCTGTGAAAGCTTGCGTGTCTTCCCTTTACCAAACTAAGCTCTTGTCAATCACACCGAGCCCGGTCCAATCACCGAGATCCTTTTTGGAAAGCAGCTCATCCCGCTGTGCTTTTATACCGCGCTTCGCAGCCTGTTTTGATGCATTTTTACCAGCACGTCCAGGGAAATGAATGATGAGGCCGCGGACAGTGCAGGCCTGGCTCCCTGAGCGCCCGCCCGGTCCTAACGAGGCGCCGGCGCATTGTGCGTGGCCCGGGCTTTCTCACGTAGCGGCCACTGCGCGGGGCTGTTCCGACGTCAATTCGGGTCAATGCTGGGGACCCGGCTTGTCATGGCCGCGCGACAGCTTCCACCCGGCAGCCGCGGGCCTGGATCGGCGAGGCTGAGTAGCCGGCCTCCTGGCCCATCTGGCCCAGGAAAGGAAGACCCAGCGCTGCCTGGCGCTGCATCTCTACTACTAGCAGTCCTGGGGCCCTGTTGATGCGCCTCCCCTTCAGAATGTGGGGCCCGAGAGTGTGGGGCGGGGAAGGCACGGCCGGCCGCTCCCACCAAAGAGGTCTCTGGCTTTGTCCGGGTTTAGCGTAGGACATTGGTTCCCAGCAAGCCTCGGGTTTCAACTCTCTGTCCCCTCTCCCTGCACCATCACATCCAGAGGTTCTAGGGGCTTCCCCAGCCTCCTTGGAAAGGCCGCCCCCGCCCCGGAGGGGGCATCAATCCACTCGGACCCCAGCAGCTCTCGGAGAACCCCAGCTCTGAAAGAGGGGTTCGTCTAGGGACGCCCACCGATAGGACCGAATTGGTGGCCTTGGACCAGGCAGAGCCTACAGTCTCCGGTCGGGACGCTTACTCCCCAATGGACCACGGAGCCGCGGGGCTGGCGCGGGTGGTCCCGAAAAGACAAATAAACTCCTAAACCACTGCCGAGAACCCACTAGGGAAAGGGCCTCCGCCCGCGCCTTCCCTGGATGCCAGGAAGGGTTGGCAGGAGCCGCCCAGCTCGAGAGTCCCAGAGATTTTCCCCCGACTCCCCAGCATTCAGTCAGCCTCTGTCAGAGCTGGGGGCGCGCCCCGCCGGGGTGATGTAGAAGCTTTTGATCTTCACATTGGCTTTCCGGCTCCGGGAGGGGAGACGCGGGAGGAGGCTTTGTGGTCCTCCTTTCCGGCAGCGCCAGAATCGTTGCCTGCTTTTGTTTCCAGTTCCACTTCGAACTTGAACCAGGAGGGTGAGGTTTGGTTAAGGTCTCAGCGGATGAACAAGTGAAAACTGTGAGATTGTATGCATTTGTAGAATAGACCAAAGTCTACATTTCTAAATAGTCCAGTGTGGGTCCATTCGGCCTCTCTGTCTCTCGCTCGCTCTCACACTGATGCCGACCCGCCCTAGTCTCCGATTACAGGCGCCCTCGGTGCTCCTGTTCTATTTCCAGGGGACTGCGACCCTCCCCTCTCCAGCGCCCAGGCGCACCTCTTTCCACCACCTGCCAGTTTCTTTTGAACATTCCCCAAAGTGCTTATTTGTTCGAAGGGCCCTGGGTCCATCCGAGAGCCGAGGGCAAAGAAAGAGGTGTCCAGGTTCCCTGAATTTTTCAACGCCCTGGCCCCACCAGCTAGATCTCGGGTCCCTTCCCAGAGGTCTTCTCAGTGATGCCCAGATCCTCAGGCTGACTCTAAAACGAGGGGGAGAGCCCTTAGCCCTCCCCGCCTCCCCCACCCTACCCCCCCCCCCCCCGAGCTGGGCCTCGGGTTCTATACGGTGGCTGGGATGCAGATCAGCTGGAACCTGCCCGGCCCTCGAGTCTCCCGGGGACACCCATCATCGTCTCCCCGCGGCTCGCCCGGTGGAGTGCAGGCCCCGCAGGTCGGCAGCTTCTCCAGAGTTCCCTTCCCGGACTCCCCCAGGTGGGGCCACCGGGCGGAAGAGGGACGGCCCTGTCCGGGTAAGGACGAAAGTTGCTGCTGCCTGCTGCCCTCCGGGAGGCCTGAGGAACCTGCCAGGAAACCTGTGTCCGGGCGGTGCTCCCCTTCTGTACTTCGTAAGACAAAGCGTGGGGTTTTGCCACAGCCTTTGGTGAAGTTTGCAAGTGTGAAGGTGGCCCCAGTGCAGACGCCGCGGGCCGCAGAAAGCCTGTGGACTGGGAGGGAGGGAGGCAGGCGCCCACGTTTCACCTGCCTCAGTTTAGCCAGGAGACAGGAGCTGGGGTTTTGCTGTGACTCCCGGTCCACTCCAGTCTGTCTCTGAGCTGCAGATAACCCTGAAATTTCTGAACGGCTTGATAAAATAGGGAGCGCCCGTGAAATCTTAGTATAGATGTATATACAAAAAAGAAAAGAAAATCCTGGAAATAATGGGTTCTTTTGATGTGAAGAATTGCTTGTCTCCATTGAACCGGTTATTACCCTTCTTCTTATTCTTTTTTTAAATTGCATCGTGGCTCCGGGAATCCGGGGTGGACATTTAGGTTTCTACTTCCAGGCATAAAGCAGTTCAAGAGTGAACTCGACGGTTAATAGGCAGTTTGCCAACAGCCCCAGACAAGGAGATGAGGACTCCCACGCACGAAGGCAAGAAGCTGCAGTCCTCTGGGACTCCGGTGGCTTCCAGAACCCTGGCAGAAGAGCCTGAAGCAAAGCCAGCACTCAGTGTGACTCCAGCTGCCATTGGCTGCCACCCTTGGCCCCGACTGACACCAACTGCCCCCACCCCGCACAAGTCCCTCCCAGACTCTCTCCATGGCTTGTTGGGTACCAGTCCTTGCTGAGTGTCCCAGGACCGAGCCAAGAAGCCCAGACGGAACACAGGACCTTGTGGATAGTGTTTACCTCTGACAATGGCTCCCTCCCTGGCTCATAGAGCCCAACCCAGGCGACCCAGAGAGTGCGCTGTTGTCTTAGGACAAACCCCAAGAAGCAACTGGCAATCAAGGTCCGAGGCCAAGGAGCTTCGAAGATTTACTGCTGCTGAAACAAGCGAGGTGGCCTCTGCCCTTTTAATTTAGTTCTTCGCTTGTAGGGTGGTGAAGGTGTAGGTGTGACAGGGTGTGTGATGTCTGCCTTTGAGAGAAGGGACAGTGTCCCACATCACTCAAGTTGGAATTACAACCTGGTTTCCAGTCTCAGCTGGGCGGCTCCTACAAGTTGGCTGACGTGGGGACAACTCTGGCTCCTGTCCAGGCCTCGATTTCTTCCCTTATAAAAGGAAAGGTCCTTCTAGGGCATCCCACACAGCCCCCCCTCCCCCGTTACCCTCATCTTGTGATAGACGCAGTCTCACCACTTGTTTGTTGGGCAAATGGACGGACTCCTGCCTCTCCCCTTTACCCTCCCCTCAAAAAGTCTCCAAAAAACTTCTTTTGAACCCATCTGTCCCCAAACGAATTTTATCTTCTACCACTTCGTGTGTCCCCTGAGCCCTGCCAATGCAGGAAGTTTTTCCCTGGAGCTGCCAGAGGTTGCTGGGGTCTTGGCGGTGCAGCGTCCCTCACCTCAGTCCCTGAGCCGCACGATCCCCAAGGACAGGGCTGGCCGACCAGCAGTAGCCAGGGTGGATTGGGGGCCCATCGGCTGTCTGTCTTCCCTGGACTTTCACCTAAAGGGGCTGCCGGCTCGCCCTCTCTGGGGGCCAGAGGGGCCCTTTGATCCCGAGCTGCCTCTTCAAAAGACGAGGGCTTTAAATGTGTAGGGATCCTAAAAATAAGGCTAACCAAGTTCCTGCTAAGAAGCCAAGGCCATGCCGAGCGGTCCAGGACCGTGCAGACGCAGACCTCCGACTCGCTGTCCAGAGCTGGGCTGACATCGCTGTCTGGCTGTAAGCTCACGGGTGGAGAACACCAGACACAAATAGCTCCATTCCCGCACCGCGTGACCATTTTCTAGGTGGGACTTCTCTCCACAGGACACAGAGAGGCGATAGACGAAGATTCCGGGGTCGGCTGAGACCCCGGGGCAGCGAGATGCTGGTCCGCAGCTCAGGGCCCCCCACCACTCGGGCTGTTCCGCCGCTGGCCCGGCCGCCGCTCTCCAGCCCGGCTTCCCCTGCCTCGGCGCCGCGCGCTGCATCCCCAGCCGAGAGGCAGGTGGGTGGAACGTGTCCTTTGCTCTCCCGGGGTTGAGAATTAGGAACCTGCTCGCCTGGGGCAAACACTTGGTGCTCTGCAGGGAGGCCTGAGAACCCTCAAAGGTCCCGGCACGACCGCTCCTCCCACCACCCCCAATCTGGCTCCTTTCTGCTAAAGTCTGGTCACAAAAGAAAGAAAAAGCCATCCACACTGGCTCAGTTCTGTTAGCCCAGTGCACCGACCACACCGGCTCAGTTACGTTAGCCCAGTGCACCGATTGGCCCTTCTGCCCTTTGTGCTTATAAATTTTTTTTTAGACTCCATCCATGTGAACTGGTTGTCCCCCTCTAACACCTGCTGCCAGCCAGTTCAAAATTGTCTCCTCTTTCAGCTTCCCCATCTCACCTTAGACTTTCCAGTCCTTTAAGAAAATGACTTCGCAACTTTGAAAGACATGGTGTTCGGAGTGCTCCGGGAGAGCAAGGAAATAACGATTTATTTAGCACTTACCTTGGGGCTTCCCTCCTAGCTCAGTTGGTAAAGAATCTGCCTGCAATGCAAAAGACTGGGGTTCGATTCCTGGGTTGGGAAGATCCCCTGGAGAAGGAAACGGCCACCCACTCCAGTATTCTTGCCTGGAGAATATCCCATGGACAGAGAAGCCTGGCAGGCTACTATCCATGGGGTCATAAAGAGTCCTACAGGACTTAGTGACTAGACCACCACCACCACTAAATAAAAGGCGTTGAAGGTAAATCTTGTCAAGAAATTGCCTCCATAACCCTCCGAAGTTGGTACTATTATCCCCCATTTTACATATAAGGAAACTGAAGCACACGGCTGAAGGGAATTGCTTCCAAGTGTTTAGAATCTAATAGACCCCTCCCCCACCGAACTTGACCCAACTGTGAAGCCTTTCTTAACTGGCTTTAGTGGTCCCTAACCTGAGCTTTCAGAGAAGGCAATGACACCCCACTCCAGTACTCTTGCCTGGAAAATCCCATGGATGGAGGAGCCTGGTAGGCTGCAGTCCATGAGGTCGCTAAGAGTCGGACACGACTGAGCGACTTCACTTTCACTTTTCGCTTTCATGCATTGGAGAAGGAAATGGCAACCCACTCCAGTGTTCTTGCCTAGAGAATCCCATGGACAGAGGAGCCTGGTAGGCTGCCGTCTATGGGGTCGCAGAGTCGGACACGACTGAAGCGACTTAGCAGCAGCAGCAGCAACCTAGACTTTTCCTCCTGAGCCTGGAAGGAAGTGCCAAAGTTCAAGAGGCTTTGTGTGGGAGCCACAACTGCCCACTGAGTCTGCCCTCAGCAACTGCCTGGGACGAGGTACAAGATTTAGTGCTCAGTTTAGCCGGCTGTTGACCAGCCCTGAGCCTTGGGGGAGTCCGTCCACCTCTCGGTTTCTCCCTCATTTGTAAATTGGTATTCGTGATAATCACCGACCCCTTCAATTGGGTCGACGTCAGAATCCGGGGAGTATGGCTGCGATACTATCAAGTGCAACGCACGGCTACGATGATCCGACGCAGGGAGCTGGGCCGGACGCCAGGCCGCGCCCAGGAGGCGGAGTTGCGAGGACTGCGGCTGGAAGGTCCCCCATCTGCTCTGGAGCCAACTCTGGAGCAGCACTCGGTCCCAACTGTCCCGGGCCGGGTCCTCATTGAGTCTCGGGGGAAGTTTCGGGGCGCACCTGGCAGCCTGAGACTCGCCGCCCCCGGGGGACCGAGGCTGTTCGGAAAATGCTTTGCGGTCCAGAGGGCCCAGCTGGCTATTTCGAACTCACTTGGGGCCACACCCAGTTTGGGTCTGCAAAGTTCGGGGTCAAGTGTACACGGAGGTGCTGACACTCGGCTCCGGGAGAACAGTCCAGAAAACTTGTGCGCAGCTAGGGACTTCGGGTGTGCAGGCTCGCGCCCCTGCGGGGCCGGGGCTCTCCGCTGAAGCAGCCGGCTTGAGGGCCCCGACTCCGGGCTGGGGGGTGGGCACTGCATTTGGGTTTTGGAAAGATTAAAGTAGGAAAAGCCCCGGTGGTGCTGTTTGCTCACTGAACTATCTTAGGACGAAGGGCACGAGGTGAGGGGAGGACTAGTGACTGAGGGGATAAATACTGCCGTGCTGTTGACAAGCCCGCCAGCCACAGGCCCTGAGGGGATTTGGGACAAGACCTCAAGGGCGCCCTGGGGGGAGCGGTGGCCTTGGCTGTTAGTCCTCTTGGTTTGGGGGACAGTGGCCCATCCTGCTGTACCTCAAAATGTCCCAATCCTTACAAAGTTTTAAGTGATTCCCACCCTCTGAGCAAGCTGAAATTATGAGGAATCCTGTCTAATCTCCCCACCCCACAGCAGACAACACAGCTCTCTCTCTCTCTCTCTCTAACTCTTCAGGTCTCTCTCTTTCATTGTTTCTCTCACACACTTCACTCATTTAGTCCCTCTTTCACAGAAGTCCTGTAATCAGTGCACAGACTTGAGTCAAGTAGTTTTAGAAAGGTTTGATTCTCTATGTTTTGCCATTAACTAGTTTCTTGAACTCAGACAAGTGACTGAAGACCCCAGAACCATGTCAATGTATGGCAAAAATCACTACGATATTGTAAAGTAATTAGCCTCCAATTAAAATAAATTAATTTTTTTAAAAAGACCTTTGATGAGTTTCCACATCTGTCAAAGATTAATAAATGTGCCCATCTTTACAGTTTTCAGGTAAATTAAATGAAATAGAGCCACATAATAGTGACCACTCGGTGATGGCTGTGTGTGTGTGTGTGTGTGTGTGTGTGTGTGTGTGTGTGTGTGTGCTGTGCTCAGTCGTGTCTATTTGCAACCCCATGAACTGTAGGCTGCCACGCTCCTCTGCCCATGGGATTCTCCAGGGAAAAATACTGGAGTGGGTTGCCATTTCCTTCTCCAGGGGATCTTCCCGACCCAGGGATCGAACCCATGTCTCCTGGCTGCATCTCCTGCATTGGCAGTTGGATTCTTTACCACTTGAGCCACCTAGGAGGCCCAGTGTAAGCTACTAACCCGAATAAAGTAATCTCTACAGTGGCTTCCTCTGTCATGTGTTGGAGCAGGCAGAGTGACCAGAAGGGGTTAATGAGCTTAATCATCTTTGTAGGGTCTTGGAGATAATGGTGTGTTGTAAGAACTTACTTTTAAATCTCTTCCAAACATGAATCTATGACTACAGCCCCTATCCTACCTGCCATCATACCAACTTAGGACAGATGCTTTTGTCCCTCAGATCCCCAAAAAGCAATTCCATTGCCAGCTAGAGATGCCCCAACTGAGCCCCTGTCTGTTCAGACTTAGCCAGGGCCAAGCTGGCACCCTCCCTTTCTATGCTAGGGCAAGTCTCATCTCTACCCAGGGCAGCCAAAGACCCTGACCCAAGGCGATCTGGACCAGCAGAAAGACTCTGCCCCTCCCTTCATTTCCATCCCAGTGTGTTCCCAGGTGAAGTGGAGATAAGAGGATTATTGTTAGCAGTTCAAAATGTGTGGCAGGAATCACAAAATGCAACCTAAGGAATTGGAAGTACCAGGTGAAGGAGAACCCATTGGGTAGGCCTTGAGCGACATGCACGGTGGGGTTGGGAGAATGTGTGGAACTCCTACAACTCCATCAGTTTTCCCTTCCTTAATCATTGCCTGGTTCTTCTCAATAGCTCAAGTTTCACCCTAACAAAGTGCCCAGAAGAATGACAATAATTCAGAATGTCTAGTCAGTCCTGGGCCTGAGCTCAGCCAGGAGCAGAGTTCTGAAAATGTGATCTCAAGACAAAGAAGGTGGTGAAGTGGAGACACAATGGGCACCAGAATGGAGTGCCCTAAACTTTCCAAGTGACCCTGGACAATTCACTTAAGCTATCTGGGTTTCTACTGAGCTCGTGTATAATCTGAGTCAACTGGATGGGATGATCTCCACAAGCCCTTCCATTCCTAAGAATCTATGACCATAGATTAAGTCAAGATCAAGTCTGTAAAAAGTCAAGATCAAAGTTTAACAGCGTTGAGAGAATAACAGCATTGAGTGGCACCAGAAGCGGGGCTGAGGGAGAGTGGATATGGCATTTCTAAGCCCTTTGGATTATATTTGAGCAGAAAAAAAAGAAAAAGTAAAGTCGCTCAGTCGTGTCCAACTCTGCGACCCCATGGACACCAGGCTCCTCCGTCCATGGGATTTTCTAGGCAAGAGTACTGGAGTGGGTTGCCGTTTCCTTCTCCAGGGAACTTCCCGACCCAGGGATCGAACCCAGGTCTCCCACATTGTAGACAGACGCTTTCCGTCTGAGCCACCACTTGATCTTAGCCAAAAGGCCAAGTTTCCTAAGAAAGAGATGAAAACTCTCCATGATCCATTACTTCAAGAATCCAGATCAAGAGGAGGTGCGGCCAGGGATTTCCCTGGTGGCCCAGTGGCTAAGACTCCACACTCCTAATGCAGGGGGCCTGGGTTCAGTCCCTTGTCCGGGAACTAGGTCCCACATGCTGCAACTAAGGGTTTGCATGCCACAGCTAACGATCCCACGTTCTGCAACGAAGATCAATGGTCCCATGTGCCACAACTAAGACCTGGTGCAGCCAAACCAACAGACATATATATATATATATATTAAGGCTATATAAAAATTTTTTTAAAGAGATTCAACCTGACAGAGAAAGTAGAAGCAGGTCACTATGGCCTGAGAAGGATGTCCTGACTTCCTTCCTGGGGTCACGATGATCTCAGGTTCCAGCTGAATGTGTCAACTGGAGTCAGAGTCTACATACCTTAATGGCACCTATATGGACAGCATTTTATGCCTCTGGGAAATTATTCTAAACTCCAATGGTTTTGCTTGACCTTGGTTAACCTAATTGCACAGAGTGGTGTTGGTCCCCCAGGGAGTTCATTGGTTAAAAAATCAGGTGGGATCTTTTCCCTCCATCCTTTCCAAAGGAGGGCACATCTGTCTCCCAGACCTTCCAGAACCATCCAACAGTGCCCAGATTAGCATTCATAGGCAAGTGATTCATTACAATGAGTGTAATGTCAGAATTACATTCATTTTCAGTTATGAACCATACGCTAAGTAACTCTGGAGTCCCCAAAGGCCTCCCGACATAACAAAATTCAAACACAAGGAGTATTATGACAATTAAAAATAATCTCTCAACAAGCAAGTAACGAGACATGTAAAAGATTTCTCAGTTAAGAAGAAGATTTTGGTGTAGTTCTTGCATTTGGATTTGGTTTGCACCATTTAGATTCTCATTAAATCTCTGTAACACTCAATTTAAATAGCTCATTCTTTAATCAGTGACTCTCTAACTTTAAGCGACTTGAATCACAGCGTATTTTCAGTTGCATTTTAATAGCTGCTACATTTCCTTGTGTCAAAAAGTCTGAACATGTGTGTGAAGAAAGGTAAGAGAATTCTAAACTGTTTTGGCACTAGGTGATTGTAGTTTGGCTTGTATCTCTGGTAGACTGAACGGTAGGGTATTTAGACAATCAGCCTTGTTGAATTCAGGAAGAATATATCCACACATGGGTTCTCCTCTGCTTCTGACTTTCTGAGGAGAAGAAGAAACAGTGTGGTTAGGGTAAAAGGCTCTAAAAATATCATGGCTTTGCCTTGGCTACTAAGTAGAATTATGTGGCTTTGGCCTTGTGAGTTTAGTGTTCATGGTTGTGCATGTATTATGCTCAGATAGTTGCTTTGAATGTAATTTTAGAGAAGTGTACTTTGCTGAGAACATTCTTTTTCTGTCTGGCTTGGAGAGGCAGTAAGCTTCTTTAGACTTCCAGGGTCAAGACTTACAATCATTGACACCTGGGACAATCTATCAGATTTATTTAAAAAATGAGACTTTTGGTGGATATAAGAGTAAGAGATCTCCTTCTCATTGTTCAGTTGTTTCTGACTTGACTTTTCTCTGGGATTTAATTTCCTGTGTGTTTTCTACCTCATCTCAACCACACCTGAATACCATCTACAAAATATTTCCTTAGGTAGAATGCCATTCAAATTCCAATCTGGGATGTTCTGCCTCAGTTATTGAAAGACAAAGAGTCATTTGTAATTATGTTAACTGAATATTATGTACAAGAGAGTCTTCTATGCTCCTAAGAAGTGGAGAATCTTCTTAGCTCTGCACTTACTAGCTGTGTGACTTTGGCAAGTTATTCAAACTCTCCAAGCCTCAGTTTCCCCACTTATAAAAAGAATTATGTTGATGATTAAAGGGTTAGTACAGTGTCTGTACTTGTTAGTGTTGAGTAGATGCTGCTGTAAAAATTTTTTTAATCTCTTTCTGTGTCTATAAAATAATTCCTCAGACCTGAAAAATTAGGAGCTTAAAAGCACAGGGAAAGCTTTAGTTTCAATTACTACTGAGTTGAGAGTCTAATACAATTTTAAGAAATAGTGCAGAGTAGATATACAAATCAAAAGAAGGTTAGAGTTTGGATTTTGTTATTTGCTTGGTTGTGTATCTGAAAATAAATCAATGAGTAGTTTCAAGTATCTACTGTATGCCCCTTGCTGCACCATGAATCACAACAGATGACAACCACTTGACTCCCTTCATTAGCTTGTAAACTCCTCAAGGAAGGATCAGAACCATGCCCTTCTCCTCACTGTATCCTCAGAATGAGCCAAGTGTGTGCCCTGTACTTGTGGTATAACAGTTATTCTTATTGGAACAATAGATTGTTTCGAGGTGCTAATGACATACAGAGGGCCATGATGTCATATAACATGGGAATTCTAAGTGGCCATCGCTCAAGCAGTCCTGAAACACACTATGGATGGAGCACATCGGGATGTGAAGGAATTTTCAAATTGCCTTTCCTCTGAAACTGCAAAGGAAATTGGAAAGGGCTGCCTACAGATATGAAGAGGTTGTACTGTGAGACATACTGGTGTATCATCTATACCATTTCTTTGTAAATCCCCAAAAGGTTTTTCACCTTATTGTCTTGTTGGCACATTCAACAAATTGAAGCCTAGTTTGCCTTTGGAGATACTTACAGACTTTTTCTTTGTGAGAATGGAGTCTTCCCACTTTTGTGTATCTGAACACTACCTTTGCTCACATATCTTTAAAAATGGAAGAGCTTCTTCAAAGTGAAAGCCTGAGTAAGTAGCCCTCTTCAGACACTCAGGTCCGGAAAGGAAGTGCAGCAGGACCCCCAAATGATGCAGGTCAACTTATGTTGTGAGAAATGCCATCACACATACTAAAAAACTTTGTATAGCAGGAAGTCCCACTGATGGCAGGATTTCAAGCGCTATTTATTATGGCTGAGTTCCTCTATAGCAAAGAAATTTGACACCAGACTGCAGTTTGTTCTAGCAGGATTTAACCTGTCACTGGAGCCAAAATCTGGGTCCCTGTGAGCCCTGACTGGACCATGGCTGGAGTACAGGATGAGCCATGGAGAATGGATGCCATGCTGGGCTGGTTGCAGGCCCAGCTGACAGCCCTATGTCACCAGGAGCTGAAGGTTTGGGCTGATTCACAATAAGGCTGGCGGTAACTGTTCCCTGGCTAGACCACACATTGATGTATTTGCTGCTGATGGTGAAGAGCCATCATTAACATGTATTTCAGGATGGAGTGACTCATTGCTCCTGATGATAAAGCATTTCCTACCGTGAAAATTCACTCTAGGCAATCTTGCAATGACATTTAAAAAGAAAGTCAGGAGATCTCAATATAGAACTCAGAAGTCAGGGACAATTATGCAAAATGGAGTCAAGTCACTAGACTGTTTTTAACCTAGACTCCCCAAACTGAAAATAGTGAGAGGATGTGAACTAGCCAGTAAACTTAAAAACATGTTTTAAGGGCTTGCAGCAGCAGGAGGCCACAGGAGACAGCGAGCAGCATTAAAAGAAGACATACCATCATTCTAAATAAAAGTGATGCTCTATGAATTTCTTCCCTCTAGATTGCAGAGTGCAAATATCCATAAGTTTTCACTCTTCCACATTTCTAAATTTTTTCTTTCTCTTCTCCTTTGTCTGCTATTTTAGCATCCTTCAGATGGAAAATTGTTGGACTTTTATTATTTTCTCTGTTGTAACCCTTCAATTAGTTACCGTCTCCTACTTCCTCCCCTCTAAAACCCTGAAAACATGGACAGACTCCTATTTATTTGTATAAACCTAGCTTCTTGATGAGCAGGAGATCATTTAAACATGCCTAAAGGATGTTGTCTGGACTGTGGCAGCAGCCTCTTATCTGGTCTCTCTGCTTCAGCTCACTCACATTCCATTTGTTCTACACCCATCAATTACAGAGATGAACCCTTAGGTCAAACCAATTGTACACTTAGGGGGAGGTTTGCGTTCTCTCTCTCTCGTCAGCTCGTACAGATACTGCAATGCTGCTGCTGCTACTGCTGCTAAGTCGCTTCAGTCGTGTCTGACTCTGTGCGACCCCAGAGATGGCAGCCCACCAGGCTCCACCGTCCCTGGGATTCTTCAGGCAAAAACAATGGAGTGGGTTGCCATTTCCTTCTCCAGTGCATGAAAGTGAAAAGTGAAAGTGAAGTTGCTCAGTTGTGTCAGACTCTTCAAGACCCCATGGACAGCAGCCCACCAGGCTCCTCCATCCATGGGATTTTCCAGGCAAGGGTACTGGACTGGGGTGCCATTGCCTAAGTTCGCTTAATTATTGCAAATCTTATTATGATTTACAATAAGAACGCCTTCCATTTTGTGCCGAAATTAAGAACTGAACCCCTAGGGATTCAATAAGACATCCCAGCATGGCCACACTCTGCGAGACTCCCCTGGGGGAGTACGGAATGAAGCAGGGCAAAGGCTAATAGAATTTTGCCAAGAGAACGCACAGGTCATAGAAAACACACTCTTCCAACAACACAAGAGAAGACTCTACACATGGATATCACCAGATGGCCAACACCAAAATCAGATTAATTATATTCTTTGCAGCCAAAGATGGAGAAGCTCTATACAGTCAGCAAAAACAAGAGCAGGAGCTGACTGTGGCTCAGATCATGAACTCCTTGTAGCCAAATTCAGACTTAAATTGAAGAAAGCAGGGAAACCACTAGACCATTCAGGTATGACCTAAATCAAATCCCTTATGATTATACAGTGGAAGTGAGAAATAGATTTAAGGGCCTAGATCGGATAGAGTGCCTGATGAACTATGGAATGAGGTTCGTGACATTGTACAGGAGACAGGGATCAAGACCATCCCCATGGAAAAGAAATGCAAAAAAGCAAAATGGCTGTCTGAGGAGGCCTTACAAATAGCTGTGAAAAGAAGAGAAGCTAAAAGCAACGGAGGAAAGGAAAGATATAAGCATCTGAATGCAGAGTTCTAAAGAATAGCAAGAAGAGATAAGAAAGCCTTCCTCAGAGATCAATGCAAGGAAGTTCCAGAAAAACATCTATTTCTGCTTTATTGACTATACCAAAGCCTTTGACTGTGTGGATCACAAGAAACTGTGGAAAATTCTGAAAGAGATGGGCATACCAGACCACCTGACCTGCCTCTTGAGAAACCTATATGCAGGTCAGGAAGCAACAGTTAGAACTGGACATGGAACAACAGATTGGTTCCAAATAGGAAAAGGAGTACGTCAAGGCTGTATATTGTCACCCTGCTTATTTAACTTCTATGCAGAGTACATCATGAGAAACACTGGGCTGGAGGAAGCACAAGCTGGAATCAAGATTCCAGGGAGAAATACTGATAATCTCAGATATGCAGATGACACCACCCTTATGGCAGAAAGTGAAGAGGAACTCAAAAGCCTCTTGATGAACGTGAAAGAGGAGAGTGAAAAAGTTGGCTTAAAGCTCAACATTCAGAAAACTAAGACCATGGCATCTGGTCCCATCACTTCATGGGAAATAGATGGGGAAACAGTGGAAACAGTGTCAGACTTTATTTTTGGGGCTCCAAAATCACTGCAGATGGTGATTGCAGCCATGAAATTAAAAGACACTTGCTCCTTGGAAGAAAAGTTATGACCCACCTAGACAGCATATTCAAAAGCAGAGACATTACTTTGCCAACAAAGGTCTGTCTAGTCAAGGCTATGGTTTTTCCTGTGGTCATGTATGGATGTGAGAGTTGGACTGTGAAGAAAGCTGAGCGCCAAAAAATTGATGCTTTTGAACTGTGGTGTTGGAGAAGACTCTTGAAAGTCCGTTGGACTGCAAGGAGATCCAACCAGTCCATTCTAAAGGAGATCAACCCTGGGTGTTCATTGGAAGGACTGATGCTGAAGCTGAAATTCCAGTATTTTGGCCACCTGATGCGAACAGCCAACTCATTGGAAAAGACCCTGATGCTGGGAAAGATTGAGGGAGGAGGAGAAGGGGACGACAGAGGATGAGATGGCTGGATGGCATCACTGACTCGATGGACTTGAGTTTGGGTAAAGTCTGGGAGCTGGTGATGGACAGGGAGGCCTGGCATGCTGCGATTCACGGGGTCGCAAAGAGTTGAACTCGACTGAGTGACTGAACTGAACTAAAGGATGTTGAGTAAGGAATGTTTTACTATGTCCCTCTTCTCCGGGAAAGAAAAGCCCAAACCTAACATTGACCCATAAGGTTCATTGATTCATTCATTTTGATTGTGCCAGGACTGCTCCCTCCCCCATGTAAGAATTCTTTAGTAAAGTGTGAACATATGATCCAATTCTGTTCTGTTTCTTTCATGCATTATACATGCACTGGGCAGCCACCAGTATGTGTCAGGCATTGTTCTGGATGATGGAACACGAAAGATGAAGGAAGGACAGTTTCTTATCTCCAGGTGCTCAGTCTGGAGGAAAAGCAAACAAGGACACAAGCAAATGCCATGTAACTTTCTACACTGCTGCTGCTGCTACTAAGTCGCTTCAGTCTTGTCCGACTCTGTGCGACCCCATAGACGGCAGCCCACCAGGCTCCCCCATCCCTGGGATTCTCCAGGCAAGAACACTGGAGTGGGTTGCCATTTCCTTCTCCAACGCATGAAAGTGAAAGGTGAAGTTGCTCAGTTGTGTCAGACTCTTCGCAACCCCATGGACTGCAGCCCACCAGGCTCCTCCATCCATGGGATTTTCCAGGCAAGAGTACTGGAGTGGGGTGCCATTGCCTTCTCCGAACTTTCTACACAGCTACATTCTAATCAGGATGTGTGAACAAGGAGATGCCATTCCTTGTTCAAAATAATCAGAAGACCTCCCAAGTTTTGAGAATGCTATGAAAATTCCAGATAGATGGAAGTGGCCACACAAGCAGTTCTTATCTTCTCCTTCCTCATTTCTCCTCCCTCTCCTTTGGGATTCTCTCACTTGGTTTCCCAATGCACCCAGTTCCTGATTCATTCATTTTTTGATTCAATAAATATGTATTGATTTTTTTTTTTTACTGTGTACCAAGTACTATACAACATGCTGCAGGTACTGAGATAAACATTTTTTCAGCCCTTGAGGAACTCCCGGTCTAGTGGGGAGACAAACAAGAAAAGGGCCCATTATAAGTGACAATTACAGCATGGTTAAAGCAGATACCCTGCAACTTACCAGTCACTAGCCTATCATGTGTTAGGCCTGTTAGGCGTTGAGTAAAATAATTATTAAAGAAGGAAATGGCAACCCACTCCAGTATTCTTGCCTGGAGAATCCCATGGACAGAGGACCCTCATGGGCTACAGTCCATGGGGTCACCAAAGCGACTATAACTCACACTCACAAAATAATTATAAAAGAAATTATTGATCAAAGTTTCAAAATTTTTTACTTTAAGCATCATCTAGTTTATTTATTTATTTGTCTATTCCAGGTCTTAGTTGTGGCATGTGGGATCTAGTTCCCCAACCAGGGATCGAACCAGGGCCCCCTGCACTAGGTGCATGGAACCTTAGCCACTGGACTACCAGGGAATCCCTCAGCATCATCTAGTTTTAATGACTAAAATTAATGTTGTTACTGAAACTAAGATGTTTTAAATGCTTGTGATTCCAGGCACTTTACATGTATCACTTCATTTAAAACAGTCTCCAGTTTGCAGGTTAGAAAGCACGGTCACGGAGAGCTTCAAGAACTAGCTTAAGGCCCCCTGGCTGGTTAGTGGCAGGTCTGGAGTTGGACTATAAAGCCTTTCTGAATCCAGAGCTCACATTTCCATCCAGCCCTCTATCATAAAGAAAAGCCAGCCTCTGCCCTCAAGATGCTCATAGCAGTGGGAAAGCTGGAGAAGGAAACAGACAATTATAACACCATGGGACACTGGAATGAAAGTGGAGAAATATGTCTTTGCTGAGGATATTAATTAGAAAAAGGAATGAGAGTGGATGAATATGCTTTTTTTTAAACCAGGAAATCTCTCGTTTAGTATTTTTACAATTTAAATTATTTTTAAACTGAATTATAGTTGATAGACAATATTATATTCGTTTCAAGTCAAGTTTCTAAATATTGCATTATTACATGCATAGGATATTATCATTTTAACCATTTTAAGTGTGCAATTTAGTGGCATTAAGCACATTCACATTGCTATGCAACCATCCATCTCCAGAACTTTTTCATTTTCCCAAACTGAAACTCTGTACCCATTAAACAATAACTTCCCTTTTCCCATTCACCCATGTCATTGGTAACCACTATTCTACTTTCTACCTCTATGAATTTGAGAATTCTACGTACCTCATGTAAGTGGCATCATATAATGTTTGTCCTTTTGTGTCTTGCTTATTTTACTGAGCATAATGTTTCAAGGTTCATCCACACTGTAGCAAGGTAACAAATTTCATTCCTTTTTATGGCTGAATAATATCGCATTGTATGTATATATCATATTTTGTTATCACATTTAAGCATTTTGTTAATCCATTCATCTGTTGATAGACACTTGGGTCCTTTTCACCTTTTGGCTGTTGTGAATGCCTTTTCAGACATATAATATTGCTATGTACAAATATTTATTTGAGCCCCTGCTTTAAATTCTTTTGGAGCGGAATTGTTGGGTCGCCAGGCTCCCCTATCCTTCATTATCTCCCGGAGTTGGTCGTATGGTTGTTTATGTTTTACCTTCTGAGAAACCACCAATCTGTTCTTCACAGTGGTTGCACCATTTAACATTCCCACCAGCAATGGATGAAGGTTCCAATTTCTTTACATCCTCACCAACATTTGTTTTCTATTTTTAAAAAAATTATAGCCATCCAAGTGTAAAGTGGCAGCTTACTGTGGTTCTAATTTGTATTTCTTTAATGAGTAATGATGTTGAACATCTTTTTATATGCTTATTGGCCATTTGCATATCTACTTTGGAAATATGTCTATTCAATCCTTTGCCCATTTTTGAATTAGGTTGTTTGTTTTTGTTGTTGAATTATAGGAGTTCTTTATATATTCTGGATATGAATGCCTTATCAGATATATGATTTGCAAATATTTTTCCCCATTCAGTAGGCTGTCCTTTTGCTTTCTTGATAGTTTCCTTTAATGCATAAAATTTCTTAATTTTGATGAACTTTTCTATTTATGTATTTTTTTTTTCTTTTTTTGCCTGTGCTTTTGGTGTCATATCCATGAAGTCATTGTCAGATCATATGTCATGAAGATTTCCTCCAATGTTTTCTTCTAAGAGGTTTAAAATTTTAGGTCTTACTTTTAGGCCTTTGATGCATTTTGAGTTCATTTTTGCATATGAAGTAAGGTGAAGGTCCAATTTTCTTCTTTTGCCTGTGGGTGTCCACTTGCCCCAGTATGATTTGATGAAAAAAACACAAACTCTCCTTTCCCCACTGAATGATTTTGGCATCCTTGTCAAAAATCTATTGACTATATATGTGAGGGTTAGTTCTGTTTTGAGTGTGGTCTTCTCTCACGGTCACAAACTAGTTCCTGAGCTTAACTGACTGGGGAGGAAGAAATCATGCCCCTAAAGGCTTAAGATTGCTGGACAAAGCTTAAACAGAGAGCATTACCTCTCATCTCAATGTTGAGGACAGTATGATTCCAAAAACTTATTCTAGAGGGAGCAGTTACATTCATGAGCTTTGCCTTCTACATTGCGGGTGTTGAAATAAGTATTTGTTAAACAAATATTATAGCACTTTATTCACTTAATATAGTACAATGTAATTTCTATATTTAAAGATGTCTTAGTTCCTATAAAAGCAAATGAAATTCCCCTCAAATTAGAATCTGTGACATTTTCAAATATTCTGATGACTTCTTAACTTTAAAGGAGTTTTCAGAGTTTGAAAAAGTTCAAAGAGTTCTTTGATTATTATTCTCTCACTCTCTTTTCCCCTGGCCTTTATGTTATACAACACAGTACAGATCCAGATCTCCCTTTGATAAAGATGCTATTAATCTTTCTCACACCTGGGAAGCAAGTACATAATGATACAGAGTAAACAGATTTCTTTGCATTTACACTTCCTAAACATGCAGCAGTAATAGACTAAGCTGTTCATTCTTTCTCCATGCCTGTAATATAGTGAACACAGCATGAGCATAATGCAATGCTGTCTTTCAACCATGTTGCATTCCATACCAGCTATGTGACAAGATTCTCAGGTGCTCAGTGAAATAGATATATTTCAAGCAATCGTGAGGCAGAGCCTTCCCTACAGACAAATGTAGCCTAGTTCTTTCCATTGTGAACCTGATGTCATTTTTAGGAACTCATTTGAGGTTGGCGACTCAGTGATTTCCTATGGACAGACAGCCTAACAGGGTCCATTTTGTGACTGACTGCCGAGCCTCCATCAGAGAAGATCGATAGTTGGCATGGCAACGAGCTCGTTTCTCCAGAAATGAGCTCCTTTTATTAAATTTTGCCAGCTATTGATCAATTCCTGATCCACATATCAAAACATGACAAGCAGTTAATGAAACACAGAACTGGCTGAGTTAAACAACAACAACAAATAATTCGAAAGAGTTAGGGCTGAATCTTTCTGTGCAAATTTGGTCCAAAGGATCTGACACGAATAGTGACTGGTATAGCATGAATCCAGTTGTTAGGATATAGGTGTTCCAACACAGGAAAGTGCAGTGACTAAAATACACTTTCACAATAACTTTAAGATTGCAATTTGGCCTTTTTTCCGTCTTTAAATACTTTGAGACAAAATTGTATTTCATACCATGCATGCCCTTATTTTCCAAGTTTTATGCTGAAAGAATATCTGGCTCATCTGGGGACAGGGCTGGACATTTTTTTTCCTTTAGCTATTAATGGTACCACCTTTCTACTTCCTGCAATTTTAGGCTCTCAGGCTCTGTGTGAAAGGAGGAGCTTGGAGAAGAGAAAGATTCCATTGTGAAGAATGGGCCAGACCATGGAGGTGGCTTTGACTCATTCCTTTCCCATTTTCCATTTCCTGGCCACTCCAACCCAAAAAGAAGGCTGATCTATCCTGTAAGTAATGCTTTTTAGTTGAGGATCCTCAGGGGTTCATCTTCTTTCTTCCATTAACCAAGCTCATGTCACTTTAAAGAGTGAAAATAGTGGAACACGCTGGAGTATCCAAACTGCAGATTAAAACCACACAAAGGGCCTTAATGATGCCAGACAAGCCACATCCTATCCATCAAGAAAAAAATTATGCCTTAAAAAAAGATGTGTTGCAATGCAATCCTGATTTACATTAGACATAATAATAGTTCTGCCCTCAGTTTCTTCCTATCTGATTTAATAAGATTCCATTTAATCTAAATTTTTATTGCATTGATAGATTATAGGAGTCGCCTTCATAACTCCCATAAGTACGCTTGCTGTAGTTTAGAAACTGCCAGCTTCTTATTTATTCATATAATATGGGGAGTACAATAACACCTCATGACAACAGTTGGGAAAGACTAGCTGGGGTTCTGTGTCATTGTGTGAGATCTGTTTGTATAATAATTTATTATCATAAAAATAAACTTTCTTCAATAATGACCCTATAGAAAGAGCAGCCTCAAGAGCTCTGGCAGGGATTCCAAACCTGAATTAAAATGGACTATTTTGCATAGGGGAATTAGACCCACGTTACTGATAAGTGATTTCATTATGTCTGATATTATCAAAATGACTACTGGAAGAATTAAAAGTGATTAGCTATGGAGTACAAGTGGTGCCTATTTGCTTCTTGAAACGTTCGAGAACTTTAAAAACTATAATTGGCTAAAAGCAGACTGAAATAATCTAGGACTAATAGCTATCTTATGTATGTGTATATGGGTGTGTATGTATGACTTTGGAGGTTTACTGGATACTTCTATAATAGTGGAGCTCTAAGTATCACTTAGAGTAAAACAGCCTTTCTTAGACATTAAAAAAAAAACACACTGAGTAATTCAATCCAACTTAAATCTCTCTTTGGTCCCTGTTATGAATAACACAAATGGTACTAGGTCTGACAGGACAAAGATAGACTAGCTTTCAGTTTCAGAATCTCAAAAAAATGTTGATCTAAACAATAACGCTGCAGACTAGTAACAGCCTCACGCCTTTACCAAAATTACGCCTTGTTAGACTAATCAGATGCCCTTTTGTGACTGAGGGCTCAGCCTGTTAGGTCAAGTGGCTATTGTGGCCATCATCTAGCCTGGATGTCTCCCAGCTTTTGATTTGGTTTGTGAGGTCACCTCATGTCAGCTGGGAAGATAGGTTCTAACCCGCCCTTCTTTGTTGGCTGCACTGTGAACTCCTCAAGGACACAAACAACTGCTATTTATTCTGGAGTTCCTCCCAAAGCACAGCATAATGCCTAGCACCCAGTAATCACACAATGTATATATTTGGAGTTGAAAGAGAGTTTCTAAATCAAGAGGAGTTTATCAATGAGCCTGGGTTGAAGGCAGAGTATGTGGAGTGGCAGGGGACAGTCTGATGGTTGAAGTCTCCACTTGGTGCCATCTGCAGTCTTCTTCAGTGGCCTAGAGGCTGGAATAGAGGGCTCACCTCTGTTCTCTGGGGTCACCAGGCTGGCTGGGTGAAGCAATAGACCAGTATCCACGTCTGTGTATTTCACGCTCCTTTATATGGGCAGAGGATGGGACCTGCTTGAACTATTAATAATAAAATGAAGCAGAGATGACACTGTGCCAGGTCTGGGTCTTATGATCTGGCAGTTTTTGTGCTCTTGGGAGCTTGGAGCCACCATGTCAAAAGCCCAGCTACCCTGCTGCAGAAAACATGTGGAGTCCACACGGAGAAAGAGAAGCTCTCAGACTACATGGAGAGCAGGAGAGTTCCGGCCATCCTGATGTGTGAGCTGAGCCTAATCTCTAGTGACCCTGACAGCTGAATGCAGCCACACAAGAAACCCCTGGCAAGAACAGAAGAAAAGCTACCTACCCAGATGAAGCCAGCCTAAACTGAAAAATCAGGGGCAAATAAAGTGCGCATTGTTGTTAGCCACCAGTACTTGAGTCACTTTGTTAACATAGCAACAGGTAACCAAAACATTTCACCAACAATATCAGGAGGACTGGGCTGTGTACAGGTGGAACCATTTTAGAGTAGATTGTGACTTTCCATCTGCAGGAAGGCTGAAAAACAAAGATAGTGTAAATTATAGAATGAAGATTTTTGTTTCGTTGGCTCTAAGGGACAAACTTTCTTAGAGTAGAGAAGAGAGAAGCTGCAAGGAAGGATGAGAATAAATAAAGTCGGCTCAGGCTTGAGTCTTGAGTTACCACCAAGGGATATATACAAAGACTTATACTTGTAATTTAAAGCCTGAAGTGGGGAGGTTGAGGCAGCTATGTGTGTTATGGTGACAAAATTAACATTTATAAAGCACTTGCTAGGTGTCAAACACTAGGCTGAATATTTTCAAGCCATGACCTCATTTAAACCTTACACCAATACCATGAAGTAGGCATTTAAAAACTTATTTAGATACCAAGACCATATGGTAATTCACAACTGTGTATCTATCATCCAGCTCAAGAAATTAAACAGGAGAAATATAGTTAAAGGCCCCTGTGTACTTCTCTGTTTAGTGGACATTTTCTCTCCAGTTCTTCGCTATTGCGATGTTCTATTTGACAACTCTGTATATGTCTTCTTGTCAATATCAAGAAGTGGGATTCCTCGATCATACAGTATGAACATCTGTTAGTAGAACTGTTAAAACTTTGTAATATATAAAATATCTCTGCTTTTTATTATGCTGTCTAGGTTTGTCATAGCTTTTCTTCCAAGGAGCAAGCGTCTTTTAATTTCATGGCTGCAGTCACCATCTGCAGTGATTTTGGAGCCCCCCCAAAATAAAGTCTCTCACCGTTTCCATTATTTCCCCATCTATTTGCCTTGAAGTGATGGGACCAGATGCCATGATCTTCATTTTTTGAATGTTGAGTTTTAAGCCAGCTTTTTCACTCTCCTTATTCACTTTTATCAAGAGGCTTTTTAGTTCCTTTTCACTTTCCACCATAAGGGTGGTGTCATCTGCATATCTGAGCATCTTGATATTTCTCCCTGCAATCTTGATTTCAGCTTGTGCTTCATCCAGCCTGGTATTTCTCATGTTGTAATCTGCATATAAGCTAAATAAGCAAGGTGACAATATACTGCCTTCATGTACTCCTTTCCCAATTTGGAGCCAGTCCGTTGTTCCATGTCTGGTTCTAACTGTTGCTTCTTGACCTGGATACAGATTTCTCAGGAGGCAGGTAAAGTGGTGTGATAGTCCCATCTCTTTAAGAATTTTCCACAGTTTGTTGTGGTGCACACAGTCAAAGGCTTTACCATATTCAGTGAAGCAGAAGTTATTCTGGAATTCTTAATTCTCTTGCTTTTTCTATGATCCGTCTAGTCAAAGCTATGGTTTTTCCAGTGGTCATGTATGGATGTGAGAGCTGGATCATGAAGAAAGCTGAGCGCTGAAGAATTGATGCTTTAGAACTGTGGTGTTGGAGAAGACTCTTGAGAGTCCCTTGGACGGCAACAAGATCAGACCAGTCCATCCTAAAGGAAATCAGTCCTGGATATTCATTGAAAGAAGTGATGGTAAAGCTGAAGCTCCAATACTTTGACCACCTGATGTGAAGAACTGACTCACTGGAAAAGCCCTGATGCTTGGAAAGATTGAAGGCAGGAGGAGAAGGGGATGACAGAGGATGAGATGGTTGGATGGCATCACCGACTCAATGGACATGAGTTTGAGCAAGCTCTGGGAGTTGGTCATGAACAGGGAAGCCTGACATGCTGCAGTCCATGGGGTAGCAAAGTCAGACACGACTGAGTGACTGAACTGAGCTGAATTTGTAATGTACGAAAGGATCTATTTCTCTATCTTCTTGAGATATTTTACATTGCTAGACTCTAATAGATTTTATATTAATAATTTGCTCCTTTAAAATATTTTTAATTTATTCTTATTTATTTGGCTGTGCTGGGTCTAATTTGCAACACAAGGGATCTTGGAGCTTTGTTTTGACATGTGAACTCTTAGTTGCCACATATGGAATCTAGTTCCCTGACCAAGGATTGAACCTGGACCCTCTGCATTGTGATTGCAGTGTCTTAGTCATTGGACCACCAGGGAAATCCCTAGACTCTAATATTTTTATCAATTGGACTGTGTGCAATATTTTTTCTTTTGTGGTCTGAATTTTTATTTCCATGGTAACTAGGGAGAGTTAACATTGTTTCATATATTTAGTCACCATTCAGGTTTTCTCTTCTGTGAACTGCTTCATCATATACTTGGCCGTTTTCCTTTAGGGTTATTAGTTTTCTTTTCATTGATTTTTAAGGTGCTCTTTATATATTGTAGACCCTAATCTTTGTTAGTCCTGTGTATTGGTACAAATAACATAAACACATTTGTTTATCCTATTTTACAGATGAGGAAATAGGGAAAGTGAGTTTGTCAATCTTAAATAGCTAGTGATTAGCAAAGTTTGGATCTATGTGTGAACATAAAATGCAGGGGCTGCATTCCATCCACCTACATTTAACCTTTATTAGTAAGAAGTCTTTGAAATATGTGTTTCTGAGATCATCAGAATTCCTCCTACTAAATGGGAAAGAGGAGCACAAACTCATATGTGTTTAATGAAGAGTCAAAAATGCTCCGGGGGAGGAGAAACTAAGAGGCCCTAGGACAATGAAGTGTGCGTTTGACTTGAGCCCGAATAAACTCGCCAAGTTTCTTGATTCACAGGGGGCACAGCTTTCTCATTTTCGTGCCAAAAGACCATCTCCTAGGATATGGAGACCATCTGTGTCAAGGAGCAAAGCCCTTAAAGATGATTTCAATGTAAAATGTGGCGTGACGGGGGCCATATTGTCTGACACTGTCCAACCCCTTTCGTATTTCAACAAGTTAAGCACAAAGGAAGTAAAAAACTGCCAGCAACAATGAACCAGAATTCCCAGACAGCTCCAGGGGAGAGGGAGAAGGCTTTGACAGAATTAAGACAAGTCAGCCTGGATGTGCACAAAGGTGTCTAAAATCACTAAGTATGGGGTTTGCAACAAGCAAAGAAAGATGGCCAGCTCAGTGAGACGCCACAGCCATGGGCCCCATGCTGGCCTAGCTCCTTGCCACTGAGGATCACAGTGGGAAGAAGAGACTCCTTTCCCCTCTCACACACAGGCTACCAGTCTGCACGGGCCCCTGTCCTGCAAACCTCCGCACTTGCCCAAATTAATTCTGCTCAGGTCTCATCCGTTTCCAGCAGTTGCTCAGCTGGACACAGTGATACCAAAATCTTTTCCCAGTTTTATTGAGAAATAATTGACATACATCACTGTATAAGTTTAAGGCATACAGCATCAAATTCTGGATAAACAAACCCTTGCTTTTCATGCTGAAATAGAGTTGAAAAGACCTGTCTGAGGCTTGCTTCAAAATAATCCAAGATTGAGGTGGAGAGAGTGAGGGAGGGTAGAGATGAAACAGGGTTGACTATGAGTTCATCATTGCTGCAGCGGAGAAGGTCATCTGGAAGTTCCCACTTTTTTCATATGTGGGAAATTTTCCATTAAAAAAGAAAAGAAGAAAACTCTTGTCAGCTCACTTGTCTTTATGTCAAGGACTTTCCTGACTGCTTCACACCCTTTCCTTTCTCCCCAAGGAGTACTGCCTCTCATTTTCTCCTTTGTTGGCTTTTCATTCAACAAGCAACTCCAGACATGGCTGTGGGGGTGGGGGTACACTGTACTGGGCACCCAGGGGCAGCAGATCGATAGGTTTTAGTTCTTAGTTCACACTCTCATGAGGAACACAGATGGAGCTTAGAAAGTGTGGCCAGGCAAGCTGGGAGAAAGACTGGCACCAAAGGAGAGAGGGAAAACAGTTCTGGTTTGTGCCCTTTGGAACAGATTTCTGGAAGAAGTGGTATTTGAGCTGATACCTTAAAGGAAGAGTACCGTAGTGTCTGGTGTACATAGCCTGCCTCTGACAAGAGTTACCTGGGACAAATGAGCATACTGGCTAATAAAGTATAGTCCATCTTCAATCCTGACACACACACATTTATCTGAGAGGCTGGGTTGGAACTTGAAATTCTGGTACTCCTTGGAATTCTGGGCTAAAACATGCCATGTGAGGCAAAACACTCTCTGACATAAATCACAGCAGGATCCTCTATGATCCACCTCCCAGAATTCTGGAAATAAGAGCAAAAATAAACAAATGGGATCTAATTAAAATTAAAAGCTTCTGCACAACAAAGGAAAATATAAGCAAGGTGAAAAGACAGCCTTCTGAATGGGAGAAAATAATAGCAAATGAAGCAACTGACAAACAACTAATCTCAAAAATATACAAGCAACTTATGCAGCTCAATTCCAGAAAAATGAACGACGCAATCAAAAGATGGGCCAAAGAACTAAATAGACATTTCTCCAAAGAAGACATACGGATGGCTAACAAACACATGAAAAGATGCTCAACATCACTCATTATCAGAGAAATGCAAGTCAAAACCACAATGAGGTACCACTTCACACCAGTCAGAATGGCTGTGATCCAAAAATCTGCAAGCAATAAATGCTGGAGAGGGTGTGGAGAAAAGGGAACCCTCCTACACTGTTGGTGGGAATGCAAACTAGTACAGCCACTCTGGAGAACAGTGTGGAGATTCCTTAAAAAATTGCAAATAGAACTACCTTATGACCCAGCAATCCCACTGCTGGGCATACACACCAAGGAAACCAGAATTGAAAGAGACACATGTACCCCAATGTTCATCGCAGCACTGTTTATAATAGCCAGGACATGGAAACAACCTAGATGTCCATCAGCAGATGAACGGATAAGAAAGCAGTGGTACATATACACAATGGAGTATTACTCAGCCGTTAAAAAGAATTCATTTGAATCAGTTCTGATGAGATGGATGAAACTGGAGCCGATTATACAGAGTGAAGTAAGCCAGAAAGAAAAACATCAATACAGTATACTAACACATATATATGGAATTTAGAAAGATGGCAATGACGACCCTGTATGCAAGACAGGAAAAAAGACACAGCTGTGTATAACGGACTTTTGGACTCAGAGGGAGAGGGAGAGGGTGGGATGATTTGGGAGAATGGCATTCTAACATGTATACTATCATGTAAGAATTGAATCGCCAGTCTATGTCTGACGCAGGATACAGCATGCTTGGGGCTGGTGCATGGGGATGACCCACAGGGATGTTATGGGGAGGGAGGTGGGAGGGGGGTGCATGTTTGGGAACACATGTAAGAATTAAAGATTTTAAAATTAATAAAAAAATAAATAAAAAAAATTAAAAAAAATAAAACATGTCATGTGGGGAGATCCAGTCCCCTGGTCTACAGCCTCTTTTTTTCTTCCTACCCTGCATTCTAGCTCTCATCACAGGGGGCTTCCTACACATGCAAGTAGACATCTCAGCCCTCAAATCCAAAATTCATTAAAAAAAAAATCCCATGAACAGCCACCCCTTGACCACTCCTCAGACCCAGGGGTATCACAGTAGTAGTATCGTCATCTACTTTGGAGAGGGTGGACACAAGGAAGAGTCCCCCTCAGGCCCCAGAAGTGAGTTTGGAGTCACTGGGCAGGAAGATCTGGAGTTCTGGGACCCCTGTGTTTGCTCTAGAAGCAGTGTGGAGGGAGGCAGGGCACTGGATGGACACTTTCCCTGGGCCCCGAAATCCCTTACCTTGTGGGAGGACACAGCTAGAAGACCACCAGAGCATGGCAGTCTAAAGCACAAAACTGAGGAGGGGGGCCCTCTTGCACTTTCTGTGTGGTTTCAAGTAAATAACAACTTTTGCACCCCTTGGTTTTTTCATTTTCAGAATGGGGATGACAATAGGGCCTAACTTATTGGGTTAGATTGAGAATTACTTGAGATGACGCATGTCAAGCTTTTAGACTAGCACTTGGTGTATCGCAATTGCTCAATGAATGAAAATTGAAAATCAAGCCAGCTTGATTTTCCTCCCTCTGAATTAACTGAACAGATTGGTTGCTTTTGGGGGCAGGGGTAAATAATGAGAAAGATGTTGAAACAATCTCAAAGAATCTTGTAAATACTTTGATGAGCACATCTTTCGTGTGTAAATAAGAGTCATTTGTCATAAAAGCATTAATCTTGTGTGTTCTGAGTTGAGGTCTACCACTAATGGAAAAAAGGGTCGGGTAAGGCCAGCCATGGAAAATTAAGACAGAAGAACCATCTCCCTTCTCATCGGGGAACATGAATACATTTCTTGCCACTTTCTACCTTTAGTGGCAGCAGTTTGCCTACAACTATTTCACATGAATAATGTGCTAATCACAATTAATTAGTGGCCATTTATCACAGGAGAAGATACTGTGAGTGATCGGAAAGGTTACCACCTCAAGTCTGAGCTTGTAAAACAATGTTTCTATTCACACTATTCTACAGTTAGCTGTGTAGGGGCAGTTAGCAGTGGGGCTGAGTGCAGGCTCTGAAGCCAGGTGTCCTGGGCTCATGCCCAAACTTTATCACTTACCAGGGATGTGACTATGGACAAGTGTCTCAGTGGTTTTATTTCTATAACAGGGGAATAATAATAGTAATAATGATAATAATACCTCCTTCATAGGGCTGTTGTGGGAATTAAGTTAATATATAAAGCATTTAACAGAACACAAAATATGTGCTGTGTGCTAAGTCGCTTGAGTTGTGTCTGACTCTTTGTGATCCCATGGACTGTAGCCCACCAGGCTCCTCTGTCCATGGGATTCTCCAGGCAAGAATACTGGAGTGGGTTGCCATGCCCTCCTCCAGGAGATCTTCCTGGCACAGATCAAACCCGCGTCTCTTACATCTCCTGCATTGGTAGGCGGGTTCTTTACCACTAGTGCCACTGAATGGACACAGAGTAAGTCCTATATAAATATGGTTTTCATATCAATAATGATTTTCCTATCACTAAATCCTGATAGAAATTTTTCTACCCCCACAGCCACCACCTACTAACACCTTATTCAGAATTACTGGGGCTTAACTATACTTAGAAAGTTCTATTGTTAATAATAATAGTGATAATAGTCATCATTTGTTGAATTTTTCTTATATGTGGGGTGCTGCTCCAAGTTTTTTACCAAAAGCATAGGCTCACTCATTCCTCACATCAGTCCTTGAGGAAGGTACTATCATCCACATTTGAGAGACGAGGAAACTGAAGAGCAAAGAGAGGAAGTGACTATATCAAGGTCACAGAGGTCATTGCTGATGAAGCCCAACTTCAAACCAGTGTCTGTTGAGTGCAAAACTGCCTGAACAGAAAGTTTACTATTCTTCTGGTGCGCACGATGGGGATTGAGATAAGTTGCTGAAAACAAACCAACTACTTCAGTTAGACTCATGGTGGTGCTTTCAAGAAAGGAGCTCAGAGAATGGGCTCCTTATACCTGCATATGAGACAGGAGATGGGGATGTAAGGAGGTGGCTTTTCCCACAGAACCCGGGCCAGGTACCAGGAGGTGAAGGTAGATCGTGCCACGTGCTGAGGACTTGTCTCAGTCCATTCGGGCTGCTATAACCACAACCTCATAGGCTGCATGGCTTAAAAGACAGATTTTTCACAGTTCTGGAAGTTGGAAGTCTGAAATCAAGACACTGACACATCCAGTACCTGCTGAAGGACCACTTCCAGGTCCATGGATGGTTCTCTTCTTGCTATGTCCTCACATGGTGGAAGGGAGGAGAGAATTCTTTGGGGTCTCTTTTACAGAGGTGCTAATCCCATTCATGAGGGCTCAGCCTTCATGCCCTAATTACTGTCCAAAGGCCCCACCTCCAAATACCATCACCTTAAGGGTTGAGAATTCAACTTCTGAAGTTGAGAGACCACACACCTTCAGTGCATATAACAGGTTCCTTCCTGTTACAGTATGTGGCTGTGAGCTCCCAGTGATGACTGATGCATCAGGCCTAGGCTCTGATTCATGATCTCATTCTTTTTCAGTTATTTGGATATTTGGGAGCAAGAGGGATAATTTTATATGACAGATTGGCTGGCCAGCATGGGTCTTCTTCCCTGGACAGATTTCCACGTGTGTTTCCTTCTGTGGAAATGTACCCAATGGAGTCATTGGCAAGGGCCATGTTCAAAGCTGACTATGTCCCTTGTGGGCTTCCCAGGTGGCGCTGGTGGTAACGAATCCTCCTGCCAATGCAGGAAACATAAGAGACACAAGTTCAATTCCTGGGTAAGGAAGATCCCCTGGAGGAGGGCATGGCAACCCACTCTAGTATTCTTGCCTGGAGAATCCCATGGACAGAGGAGCCTGGCAGGCCACACTCTCTAGGGTCACAAAGAGTTGGACATGACTGAAATGACTTAGTACGCACGCATGCATGCCCCTTGTACCCAGCAGGGTTACTAGAAGAGGGTCCTTGTGGAAGAGTGGGATTGAATGCCAGGTGCTTAAGGGGAGTAGCCATCTGGGACTTTCTCCAGTGCAAACTGGTAATCTGTTTACCATCCAAGAGAAACATAGATGGCTTGGCTGGAGGAAAACTTGGAGGTCATTGAAATAAAACCCCATTTACACATGAAAAAACTGAGAAATGGAGGCCCCAAGAGGAGGAGTAACTCTTATAAGGTCACACAGCACGCTTCCCTTTTCTCCAGTTTCCCAGGGTGTATTTCTTCCTATTTGCATCTAGTGCAGGGTGCCCTGGCACAAACTCCTTCTGGCGTATTTATCAACCACACAAAGTCTACACAATGAGAAGTTTTCTTTCATTTAAAAGTAATGTTGACTTAACCAGTTGAAATTGAAGTCCCCCAAAGGATCATTTCCTCAGTAGGATAATTTTGCTACAAGCTTTTCACTAATCCAATCATAAATTCAGTAATGTTATTTGGCAGCTTACTGAAGCCTTCAGGAGCCACAGGGCACTGAGTGCATTGTTTTTATGACCAAAGAAAAAGAGACAAACAACAGGTTAAATAAGCTCATTCATTCATCCAACAAACAGATGTGTATTGGAGCATCTACTGGGTTCAGGGCACAGTACTAGGACTACTAGGGCTGCAGACATGAATCATTCATTGTGTGAACACTGACTGCCCATTTCTTTTAAGGACTTGTAGCCTGGTAAGACAAAAAAAAACTTATAAACCTGGACTTGCCTGATGCACCAGTGGTTAAGAATCTGCGTGCTAAAAGACAGCCTCTTCAATAAGTAGTGCTGGGAAAACTGGACAGCTACGTGCAAAAGAATGAAATTAGAACACTACCTTATACCATACACAAAGATAAACTCAAAATGGATTAAAGACCTAAATGTAAGACCAAAAACTATAAAACTCTTAGAGGAAAACATAGGCCGAACACTCAATGACATAAATCAAAGCAAGATCTTTTTTGACCCACAGCTTAAGGTAATGGAAATGAAAACAAAAACAAACAAGTGGGACTTGCTGCTGCTGCTGCTAAGTCGCTTCAGTTGTGTCCGACTCTTTGCGACCCGATAGAGCCCACCAGGCTCCCCCAGTCCCTGGGATTCTCCAGGCAAGAACACTGGGGTGGGTTGCCATTTCAAGCTTTTGCACAGCAAAGGAAACTGCAAACAAGGTAAAAAGGCAACCCTCAGAATGGGAGAGAATAATAGTAAAGGAAATAACTGACAAATAATTAATTTCCAAAATGTACAAGCAGCTCATACAACTCAATACCAGAAAAGCAAACAACCCAATCAAAAAGTGGGAAAGGGACCTGAAGAGGCATTTCTCCAAAGAAGACATACAGATGAGTAACAAACACGTGAAAAGATGCTCAACATCACTCATTATTAGAGAAATGCAAATCAAAACTACAATGAGATACCACCTCACACTGGTCAGAATGGCCATCATCCAAAAGTCTACTAACAATAAATACTGGAGATGGTGTGGAGAAAAGGGAACCCTCTTGTATTGCTGGTGGGAATGTAAACTGATACAGCCACTATGAAAGATGGTATGGAAATTCCTTTAAAAGCTAGGAATAAAACCACCATATGACCCAGCAATTCCACTCCTAAGCATATACCCTGAGGAAGTTAAAATTGAAAAAGACACGTGTACCCCAATGTTCACTGCAGTTTTTAGAACATGGAAGCAACCTAGATGTCCATCCACAGATGAATGGATAAAGAAATTGTGGTACATATACCCAATGGAATATTACTCAGCCATAAAAAGGAATGCATTTGAGTCAGTTCAAATGAGGTGGACGAACCTAGAGCCTATTATACAGAGTGAAGGAAGTCAGAAAAAGAAATATAAATATCATATACTGATGCATACATATGAATCAAGAAAGATGGCACCAATGAATTTATTTTCAGGGCAGCAATCTAGAAACAGACATAGAGAACAGACCTATGGACATGGGGGAGGGGAGGAAGGAGAAGTGGAGATGTATGGACAGAGTAACTTGGAAATTTACAATACCATATGTAAAATAGATAGCCAATGGGAATTTGCTGTATGACTCAGGGAACTCAAACAGGGGCTCTGTGACAGGCTGAAGGGTGGGATGGGGAGGGAGATAGGAGGGAGGTTCGGGAGGGAGGAGACATGGGTGTACCTATGGCTGATTCTTGTTGATGTATGACAGAAAACCACAAAATTCTGTAAAGCAAATATTCTTCAATTTAAAAAATTTAAAAAAAAAAAAAAGAAAGAATCTGCTTGCCAATCCAAGAGACACAGGTTCCATTGCTGGTCCAGGAGGATTCCACATGCCTCATGGCAACTAAGCCCATGCACCACAGCTATGGAATCTATGCTCTAGAGCCCAGGAGCCACAACTACTGAAGTCCGTGTGCCCTAGAGCCTGTGCTCTGCAACCAGAGAAGCCACCACAAGTCCTACATTTCAGCCAAACCAAAGTCCCTTGAATATAACCTACACTTTTTTTCTGTTTTCATGCCTTTTTTTTGTTTAGACTGCTTCTTTTCCTGGACACACACACACCCCTTATCAGGGCTGCATGTGGAAATCTACCCATCCTACAAGGCTCGCCTCAGACATCGCCTTGGCCAGGAAGGCTTTCCTGATGCCCCCAACAGATGATGATCTCTCCCGCCCCTGAATCTTGATGCAGTGCTCTTGGCATTTTGTTCCTGTCTACCTTCTTTGCACCTTGTCCAAGTCATTTGGATACCTGCCCATGCAGTTCTGAAAGCAGAGCTTGGCCCTTCCTCTTTCCAGTCTCCTGAAAACAGTGCCCGCAGCAGGGGCTTGACGACTGCTTGATGAGCTGAATTTGGTGGAATAACTTCATTGTTATGTTTATTTCTAATCGTGTCCCTTATTCCCAGGCAGAATGAGATCTGATTTCAGGATCAAGCAGAAACTAAGTTGCTTTAAAATGTTGGGTATATCTTCTGCCATCAGTCCCCTGTTCCCCTTTTTCAAAGTGACTCATGGGTAGTATATTCAGAGATGTCATGGGACTCTTATTAAATTTCACAAAATGAAGTATAACATTTTCAACTTGAGCTATGTTTCTTTTGAGAATCGCAGAAATCATATTGAAAAAGACTTGAATTAGATAGCACCTTTGGTGATGGTCTTAAGATTGGAACCATGGAGAGGACGATCCAGAGGAAAGGAGCTTTGATCTTAGACGAGGACACCTCCCTAAGCCTTTTTTCCTTGTTTGGTACTTCTCAAAATTTAATGGAAGTGCCCAACACAGTCTCTGGTACATAACTGCTCAAGAAGCGACTTCTCTTGTCCTTTCCTTCACAAAGAGGAACGGTCTCCAAATAAATATTTAAATGGAGGAGCAAACACATTCATTTCCTAAGTGAATCCTGCCTCCTGTAAAGAAAGACAGCATGCATTTCTGAATGTGTAAATTTTGCCTTGTATTCTAGCCGCCTTGATACTCAGTCTGGCCTCTGAATCAGCAGCATCAGCATCACCTGGGAGCTTATAAGAAATTTCAGTTTCAGACCCCATCCCAGACCCACAGAATCAAGATACGTATTTTAACAAGATCCCCACGTGAGTCACATGCACATTCAACTTAGAGAAGCAGAGCTGTAGGTACCGCCTTTCAGAAAAAAATCAGAAAGCCATCCCAACAGGTTATAATCTGGTTTGTCTGACGGGTACATATTTTTTAAAAACTTTTTTATCAACGTCTAGTTGATTTACAACATTGTGTCAGTTTTGGGTATACAGCAAAGTGGTTCAGTTGCACACATATATATTCTTTTTCAGATTCTATCCCTTAATAGGCTATTATAATATATTAAATATAGTTTCCTGTGCTATATAGTAGGTCCTTGTTTATCTATTTTATATATAATAGTGTGTATCTGTTCATTCCAAAGTTCTAATTTATCATTCCTCCCCTGCCTTTCCCCTTTGGTAACCATAAGTTTTTTTTTTTCTGTGTCTATGAGTCTATTTCTGTTTTGTAAATAAGTTCATTTGTGTTATATTTTAGATTCTACATATAAGTGATACTATATAATATGTCTTTATTTGACTTCACTTAATATGGTGATCTCCAACCTTATTGCTAAAACTCTTAGAAAAGAAGATAGGAAAACATTTCTGACATAAATCAGAGCAATATTTTCGTAGGTCAATCTCCCAAGACAAAGGAAATAAAAGCAAAAATAAGCAAATGGTACCTAATCAAACTTATAAGCTTTTGCACAGCAAAGGAAACCATAAACAAAAAGAAAAGACAACCTATAGTCCGTAAGAAAATATTTGCAAATGGTTAAGGTACATGTTAACTAACAGAGCTCAACATCACACCTGTGGTTATGACATTCATGACAACTACCTTGTTTTGTGAATTTCACAAAAGAAAATGGCAAATAAAAATCCAACTTTGAAAAGTTCTCAATAGGACATGCATACTTTTTTTCTCTTAAATATCACTTGGGCATTAACCTAAATGTTGACATAAGAAGGGCAGTCTGCATGCCAAAGAGGTTATTCTTCAAACATCCATTCTCATCTGTTTCTTTCAACCACGCAGAGTTAAATTGTCTTAAATGCATTCATTTGGTTTGTAAAGTTCATGGGTATGTTATTTTACATAAACTCCAAGATTATGAGGCTGGTGACTCTCAGCACATACTTTTCTAGCCCAAGATGGGAACGTAATAGTTCACCTGCTGGGACTAATTTCCAAAGAGGTAGAAGTGCCTGGCAACGCATCTTTTAGCCAAGCAAATTGGATAGCTTCCGTTTTTCAAAAGGGCATTTTTATGGACTAAAATTTTTTCTTTGCCTCTCAACATATTGGGCTACTTTCAGTCAAAACCAAGGCTTTATTGTTAAGGAAAAGCTTTTTTGTGTGTGGTCACATTGGCAGGCTTACAAGATAGCTTTCACTTACTCTTATTTTAATCTACTTTATTACTTAACTCTGTCCGTTTCTCAGTTCTGAGTGGTATAAAATGAAAAGTAATGGGAGAAATTCAGAAAAGTGTGATTTTCAAAAATGGGACTTTTCCAGTGATTAAGCTTAGTAATGAATTGTCTTTACACATATATATATATATACACACATATTTGTCAACCAGAAAACTTGGCAGAATAAGGTGTTGACAGACACAGTAGCCTTTCCCTTCTCCAGGAGATCTTCTCAACCCAGGAATCAAACGGGGGTCTCCTGGATTGCAGGCGGATTCTTTACCAACTGAGCTATCAGGGAAGCCCCGCCCCGCCCCCCACACACACATTTGTCAACCAAAAACCTTGGCAGAATAAGGTGTTGACAGACACACTAGCCTTTCCCTTCTCCAGCAGATCTTCTCAATCCAGGAATCAAACCGGGGTCTCCTGGATTGCAGGCAGATTCTTTACCAACTGAGCTATCAGGGAAGCCCATACACACACACACACACACACACACACACACACACACATTTGTCAACCAAAAACCTTGGCAGAATAAGGTGTTGACAGACACAGTAACCAACCAATGAGACATTTAGGAAATAGTTGCAGCTGTACTTCAAGGTTTTCTTTGTTTGTTTTAAATATTTACTTATTTATTTGGCTGCGCTGGGTCTTAGTTGTGGCACCCAGGATCTCCGATCCATCTTTGTTGTGGTTTGAGGGCTCTAGTTCCCTGATCAGAGATGAAACTTAGGCCCCCAGCATGGGGAGTGCAGAGTCTTAACCACTGGGCCACCAGGGAAGTCCTTCAAGGTGTAACTACCATCTTAAAGCTGCTGATTCCAAACATTACTCAAGTAGCTCCCTGATTCCTTATAGAAATGAATCCTGAAAATATATGCAAGAATCCAATATATAAGTCAAACAGTAGACTCTCATGTTATTGGCAACATGAGAGGGAGTTGATTCCCAGAGAGCTGAAACATAGTATAAAAATCTCCAAGTATCCTTTATTTTCTAGTAACATTTTTCCGAAATAGATGTTCATAGTTTCATTTATGTTCCAGAATTGTAAATTGAGGACATAATTGCCCTAAGTCCAATGAGAATCCAATTAAAGCTAAATATTTACCATGTTACAATATATCCAATGATTTCCATCTGTCTCAAATAAGTTTGAGATATTTCTTGTCAGTATTATTCATTTTGCTTTTCTAAATTTCCATTTATTCTTATAATGAAAAATGTAATACAGCGTCCTAAAATGTCCCTAGTAGACAGTGCTGACATAGAGGCCAAGCTCTTTGAAACCATTGTCCAGGTTAGCACATAGTAAGCATTCAATAAAACGTCTGATAAATTGAAGAGACTGATGGTGGTTTAGTTGCTAAGTCGTGTCTGACTCTTTCGACCCCATGGACTGTAGCCTGCCAGGCTCCTCTGTCCATGAGATTCTCTAGGCAAGAATACTGGAGTGGATTGCCATAAATTACTTTATCTTCAAGTATTTGAACCATATTACCAGACAGACAAATCTCATACATATGAAACAATGAGACACTGATAGGATTAGTTTGCTATACCAGAGAGAAGAGAGATCAATGCCAAATCAGTCTCCACACATCAAATTTAGCTTTATAGCTCCCCAAAGTATGGTAGCCTACACTGTAGCCACTGTATTCCACTGTTCTATGGAATAACATTCCTGCGGTATGCCTAGGATATGTAGCTATGAGTCGAAACCCATCACAGCAAAGAAAATTAAAGTGGCATTATCACTCTATAACTAAAAAGACTTTCAATCAAGAGGAATCTATTTTTTCCTGCCAATTTCCAACCATATTCATTTCAGAATTCTATTATGGCAATGTAAAACTAACCCAATGAGGCATCTTTGTTTTGGTTCTACTGGGATTTGCTTCCAAAAATCTGCAAGCCCAGCCTAGCCCTAGTAAAGTGTCTAATGCTGAAAGGTGATCAGGGGTCAGATATCTTGACGGATTTTAGTGCACTTGGATCACCTTGAAGCTGGCTGAGTGCCTACTTGCATTTCCTTCTGAAAGTGACATGGGACGTTGCCTTTTCCTTTCTGTGCATAAATCATGATTGTGCAACCATACTTGTCCTGACTCTCAGCAGATAATTTTGATTTTAGGGTTTGACAACCCTGGCAGGGTCTCATAGAACTAGAGGATTGAATAGGTACAGGGCTGCATGTAAAAGATGAGGGCAATCTGAGTTTTTCCCTGGCCTAGAGGCAGAGCAAACCAAACAGATCAGTTCAAATTAGGGGCTAACTGGAAGCTGCCGTCCCTGGTATGCAGCTCAAGCTAGACTTGTGTTGTTCAATACAGTACCCTGCAGCCATGTGTAATGTGGCTAGTTGAATTGAGATGTGCTGTTTAAGGGTAAAACATCATGTACACCCATGGCTGATTCATGTCAATGTTTGGCAAAAACCACTAAAATATTGTAAAGTAATTAGCCTCCAATTAAAATAAATAAATTTTTTAAAAAGGGTAAAATATACCCCCAATTTTAAGAGTTGGTATTAAAAATGTAAATAATAATTTTAAATGGATTTTATGTTGAACTTATACTTTTTTGGATATATTTTACTTTTGGATGTATTTTATATTTATTTTTTATAAATAAAATATAGTATTAAAATTAATTTCAGCTGTTTCTTTCCATTTTTAAAACTGGGGCTACTGGGAAAATTAAAAATTATGCATATGCCTTGCCTCATATTACCATGGTCAGTGGCAGATCTAGAATTTTGCAAGGCAGAGGCATAAAGTGAACCTCGGGACTCAAGTTACCTTTCCACGGTCAAATAGCTCAACCTTCATTTCCTATTCCATTTGTTTCTGGTAAGAGGGACCTGCATGAATGGCTGTTGTCGTTGAATTTGTGATCCGTGAGAAGCCACGACGTCCACTCTTGTTCCAGGCACTGAGGCTTGGGTGACTGGGAGATATATTATCCACTCGCTGTTGCTGGGGGAAAACGCTATGTTGCCAAATGCTGCTCTCAGGAGGTGGAAAAAAAAAAAAAAACAACCTTTGCGTTCATCTTCAGATGCCCAAATAAATCTAGTCCCCCCTCCTCCCACTGCAACAAAAATATTACAATAATAAAGCATTTGTGTCAACCAAAAAGTATCCCAAAGTCTTTAGCGCCTGTAGGGAGACCTGCTGCCAATAAGGCATTAAATCTGAGGGAAACATTTCTGCAATTACTGATCAAATACAATACAGCTAAATTTCACCTCTAGCATATCATTTTGATAATGGGTATGGAAATTATCCATTCAATAGCTATTCAAAAATAACTCAGGAAGATTGGTTACTAGATACTTCACAGACCTTCGGAATAATCCTTTCTAATCAGGCTGGTGAGAATTCAATAGGCAACATTGGCCTTGGACAAAATAACCTTTTGGGAGTTTGGGGGCTCTGGGATCGCTCCTTTTCTCATTTGCTGTCCAGGAGGTGAAATCACAAACAGGCAAAAAGGCAGGGACTGTTTCCCTGTGGGCCGAGCTGCTGCCCAGTACCCACCAAAGCTCCGGGCAGACAGCTGTGCCTGCAAGTTAAGTGAGGCGCCTTAGTACTTATCAATCAGGAATCAGCAGGGCTTCTAGAGTTGTCCTCATTAAATTTAAAGTATATTCTTTCCCCAGCAGCAAACGTCTCCATTGCCATCCATTTCTGCACAGCCAATTTTAGGCAATCAAAGAGTGTTGGCTTCATCACTGTCTCCGAACAGATTTCCAGCTTGACACAGCTCTTCCTAGCTTCCCTGATCTCTGACAACCAGTAGCTCTCTCTCTCTGGTTGCCACCAACACATCCCTGTCTCTGAGGCTTTTCTGATCCTTTTATCTTCATATCACCTTTCTCAGGTCAGGGTGTTTTTGTCCATAAAATATACCACTCCTACCTGTTCTGGCAGAAATGCTTCTTCATTCTTATTCATTGCTGGGTCTCCGTATCTCAGTTCTCTGCACACAGTAGATGCTTAATGTTTGATGTCCACTTGCTTACTTCCTCAAGAAAGCTATGTGGTGAAGTTGAAAAGAACAGTTACTTACTGAGATCAGGGAATATTGCTCTATACCTGATTAGCTGTGTGACAGCGGGGCAAGTCACTTAACCAATCTATGCCTCAGTTTCCTTTACGGTAACTTGGGGAAAATTATCACTCCCTCCTTATAGGATTATTTTGAGACTCAAATTAAAGACTTAGAAAATGTAAAGTGCTATAGACGTTTGTTGCTTCATCAGCCGAGTATTTAAAGAACCCCTATTTTGTTCAAGGCCAAAGGTGAGGAACCAGGCTTTTAGTGGTAAATAAGGTCCATTTCTCATCTTCAAGGAGCTCACAGCCTAGATTATTTACCACTGGGTTCCCAGGTGGCGCAGTGGTAAAGAATCTGCCGGCCAATGCAGGAGACACAACAGATCCGGGTTCAATTCCTGGGTTGGGAAAATCCCCTGGAGGAGGAAATGGCAACCCACTGTTCAGTAATCTTGCCTGGAAAATTCTATGGACAGAGGAGCGTGGCGGGCTACAGTCCATGGGATCACAGAGTCGGACTCGATTGAGCACACACACACACACACACACACATATTTTGTTCAAGGCCAAAGGAGAGAAACCAGGCTTATCATGGCAAACAAGGTCCATTTCTCATCCTCAAGGATCTCACAGCCTAGAATGGGGCACAAACATGCTGCTGCCTAATAGGTGGCAAAAAGAAAAGCTGTGGATAGTACTTAAACAGACATTGTGATGCTGAGAAGCAGAGGGGTTCAAGCTGATCTCATGCTTGCACAGCCTAAGGGAGGAGGGAGGAAGACTTCAAAAAGGAGATGGCATTTCTTTTTTTTTTTTTTTGCTGTTCTGCTATTTTATTTTATTTTTTTACTTTACAATACTGTATTGGTTTTGCCATACATTAACATGAGTCTGCCACGGGTGTACATGAATTCCCAATCCTGAACCCCCCTCCCACCTCCCACCCCATATCTTCTCTCTGGGTTGTCCCCGTGCACCAGCCCCAAGCATCCTGTATCCTGTATTGAACATAAACTGGCGATTTGTTTCTTACATGATAGTATACATGTTTCAGTGCCATTCTCCCAAATCATCTCACCCTCTCCCTCTCCCACAGAGTCCAAAAGTCCGTTCTATACATCTGTGTCTCTTTTGCTGTCTCGCATACAGGGTCATCATTACCAAGGAGATGGCATTTTTATTGCACCAGGAGGACGATCTGGGTTTTGGTAAGGCCAAGGAGGAGGAAATAAAACGCAGAGTGAGAGTGTTGAAAGGCAAGAGACGGGTTGGGGACATATTGGAGCACTTAGTGTGGCTGGAGATGAGATTTTAGAGAGGACCGCAGGGGAAGAAATGGCTCTGGCTGAGCTGGTGAGCTGAAATGAGGTTGTGGTGGGCTTGGACTGCATGCTGAAGACTGAATTCCAGTTCTGTAGTTAGTTCATCGCAGACTGAAGAAAGGTTTTGGAACTTTTTAAAAAAATTTATATTTAGGCTGCCCTGGGTCTTCATTGCAACGCAGGGGCTTCTCTAGTTGTTGCAGGTGGGATCTAGTTCCCTGACAGGGGATCAAACCCAGGCCTCCTACACTGGGAGCGTGGAGTCTTAGCCACTGGACCACTAGGGAAGTGCTGGAGCAGCTTTGCAGTAGGCAAAGCTCACTCTAGGAATTAACTGGAGAATGGAAGGAAGATGTGTAGGACTAGAAGTAGAAAGAACAGGTAGGAGAGTCATGGAATACAAATCGTCTCAACCAGACTCCCTAGCCTGGAGAGAGGCTCTGTTAGTAGTGGCCTCGCCTCTGTGGCCAAATGTTTGGGAAATGCTGCTTATTGCGGGCTCCTCTTGAATATTCATAAAACATATTAGCATATTTTTCTAGTGTCGAAGAAGTCTACTTTATTTCGCATTTTGTAAACTATTTATTTATTGCTTTGGCGGGTCTTTGTTGCTGCATGTGGGCTTTCTTGAGTTGTGGTGCAGTGGCTTCTCTTGTGGAGCACAGGCTCTAGGTGCGCAGGCTTCGGCAGTTGCAGTACCCAGGGTCGGTGGTTGTGGCACATGGGCTTTGTTATTCCACAGCAGGTGGGATCTTCCCGGACCAGGGATCAAACCAGTGTCCCTTGCATTGCAAGGCAGATTCTTAACCACCGGACTACTAGGGAAGCCCTAGCATTTTGTAAACGTAATTGAGTATAAATTCTTTTCCCTACAGAAGACCCAGTTAAATGAGTGTTTATCTCTGTCAAGGTGGCAAAACACAATGAAAGACCTCGAAACTGTTACAGGTTGGAGAAGACCCAGGAACTTGATGAATCAAGGCAGTGTGGTATTCTGGATTGGAGCCTGAAACAGAAAAAAGCCATTTAGTGGAAAAACTGGAGAAATCTGAGTAAACTCTGGAATTTCATTAATAGTATTATACTAATATTTATGTCTTCGTTTTGACACATTGACCGTGGTTATGTAAGATGCTCACCTCAGGGGAAGCTGAGGGAACAATATACGGAAGCTCTTTGTACTGTTTGCAATTCTTCTGTAAATCTAAAATTAATTCAAACTAAAAAGGCTTGCAAATATTCATGTTCATCAAAACAGACTCTGGGAAATTAGGCAGTAAACTGACTTTAAGCACAATCCAGATTTAATATTTCATTTTCTTAACGTTTAGAAGTAAACATTACCTTTTATTTTCACTAGACAAAGGAAACTTTCGCTCAAAATTTTACCACTCATATATGTAAAACATGTAGCTCATGATTGGAGTTCAAGAAATCCTAGTCCCCTTTTCCATGTCTTTCTTTGATTTCAAAAACATTGCCGAGTAGTTACTTAGAAACACTATTTATTGGACCCAAAAAGTTAGTTTTAAAATTTGGAGAGCTATGTGACAGCTTGTTCCTTTTCTGCAGCAGACAGAGGAGATGGAAAAAGGCATTTAACACTCAGTTATCAAGTCTCCCTGGAGCACACAGCACGGATACTCTGCAACTTCCCAAATTCTGGTTTTCACTGTGTTAAATAATAGATGGGAAAGCCTAAGATAGTGTTATATTTCTAAGCACCTAAAATGACCTTAAAAACTGGCAGGATGTGGGACTTCCTTGGTGGCTCAGTGGATAGGAATCTGCCCACCAGTGCAGGAGACCTGGGTTCGATCCGTGGTCCAAGAGGATCCCACAGGCCACGGGGCAACTAGGCCCGTGTGCCATGACTGCTAAGCCCGAGCTCTAGAGCCCGCACAGTGCAGCTACTAAAGCCTGCGTGTTCTAGAGCCCCTGCTCCACCAGAAGAGAAGCCACCACAGTGAGAAGCTTGTGCAGCACAACTAGAGAGTCACCCCTACTTGCTGCAACTAGAGAAAAGCCTGAGCAGCAACGAAGACCCAGCACAGCTAATACAAAAATAAAATTCAAAAAATACTAGTACAAAAATTGGCAGAATGTGAAATAAGTGATGTAACTAATGCTGTGATCAACATAAATTAAGTTTTAAAGGAAATTTGTAACATAAAATGTACAAGTGGTACATTCGTGGATCGGACACCCTCTACCCCCAACACACAGATAGTGTGTCTACGCTGGCACTCCTCTCCTTCCTAGCCATCTATGGAGTTAAGGACTAGCTCACGGTGATGGTAGGTGAACACTGATGGGCTAAAGGCAAATCGAGTGTGCTTTGGCCACCTAATGGGAAAACCCAACTCATTGGAAAAGACCCTGATGCTGAGAAAGATCGAAGGCAGGAGGAGAAGGGGACAACAGAGGATGAGGTGGTTGGATGGCATCACCAGTGCAATGGACATGAGTTTGAGTAAGCTCTGGGAGTTGGTGATGGACAGGGAAGCTACAGTCCATGCTGCAGTCCATGGGGTCACAAAGAGTCAGACACAACTGAGTGACTGAACTGAACTAACTCAGCAGAGGTGTGAGTCTGCCTGGGGAACACGGCACCCTGCTCAGTTGCCCTCCTTAGCACACCATTCCCTAGATGTGCACTTCAGAAGGTGTCTGCAGTCCCTCTAGTAGCATCTCTGACAGTATCTTTGACTGACTGACTCTCTGTTTTAATCTGTGTTGACGAAAACAATGTCCTGACCTCTGATGGTTCATGAAGCTTAAATGATTCTGTCCAAACTGTATGGGGGGAGGGAGGGGAAAGAGGGCTGATACTGCTGTTCCTCACAAAGTCTGGGCTTCCAGGCTCTCAAGTGTCAGTATTTATACCCCCAATCTGAATGAGAGGCGGCCTGTGCTGTGCTTAGTCGCTCAGTCATGTCTGACTCTTTGTGACCCCAAGGACTGCAGCCTGCCAGGCTCCTCTGTCCATGGGGATTCTCCAGGCAAGAATATTGGAGTGGGTTGCCAAGCCCTCCTCCAGGGGATCTTCCCAATCCAGGGATCGAACTCTCTCAGAGTCTTTACCATCTGAGCCACAAGGGAAGCCCTATTTCATTGAATTCTCCTATACTCCTGAGGTTCCCTGTTGGCTCAAACTGTAAAGAATCTGCCTGCCAAGCAGGAAACCAGGGTTCAGTCCCTGGGTTGGGAAGATCTCCTGGAGGAAGGCATGGCAACCCACTCCAAAATTCTTGCCTGGAGAATCCCATAGACAGCGGAGCCTGGCGGGCTACATACAGCCCATGGGCTTGCAAAGAGTTGGACATGACTGAGCGACTTCACTTCCTTTCTTTTATATTCCTGCTGCTGCTGCTAAGTCACTTCAGTCGTGTCCGACTCTGACCCCATAGACAGCAGCCCACTAGGCTCTCCCATCCCTGGGATCCTCCAGGCAAGAACACTGGAGTGGGTTGCCATTTCCTTCTCCAATGCATGACAGTGAAAAGTGAAAGTGAAGTTGCTCAATCGTGTCCAACTCTTAGCAACCCCATGGACTGCAGCCCACCAGGCTCCTCCATCCATGGGATTTTCCAGGCAAGAGTACTGGAGTGGGGTGCCATTGCCTTCTCTGTTATACTCCTGAGAGAACCTCAATTATAGCCCAGTGTCAGGTCAAGTGAGGTGGATATTAGGTACCCAAGCTGGACCTAGAGCCGTCAGGGAAAAGACAGGTGGAAAACTGCTCCTGGAGATGGGAGACAGTCAGGGGAGATACCCTGGACAGTCTGGGTTCAGGTCCAAAATGAACTCAGGCCAAAGCCCAAGACCCCAGTCATCTCAAACAAGTGTCAGTGGAGATGCAGAGATATTGCACCCCTCCCTTTGGAAGGAACAGGACTTTTCTTAATGATGTTCAAGATATAAATGGCTTTATTTTGCTCTATGCTGTTAGGTCCCCTGAGGAGGCAGAAGTAGGATCTAGAGGAAGCTAGAAGGATAGAGATTTCAGACCAAAATAAGAAAGAAATTGTAAATAGAAGGAGTTTGCTAAAGATAAGTATGGTGGCCTTAGGGCACAGTGAGCTTTCTCTGGGAGTGTTCAAAGCAGAAGCTGCAAAGCTATTTGGCAGGAAAGTTGTGGAGAGGAATCAAACATAGTCAAGAATGGGGAAGCTCAAAGTATTCTCCTTAAAGCAAAGATCCACGTACTTGACCTTGGCAAACAAAGACTCCAGTGAACACACACACACACACACAAAACACAGAATCCACCAAGCACACACAGACACGCTCACCTGGTGGGGGACACTTAAACTAACAATTCCAACTTAGCTTTCTATGAGGACCCTGAGCTGAGGGGAGAAGGGTGTGTGTGTGTGTGTGTTTGTACGTGTATATGTTTGTGTGTGTGTGTGTGTGTGTGTGTGTGTATGTTGGGTAGCAGGAGTCATCTAATGCAAGGGAGCAGAGAGATTCTATTATGGAAAATCAACAATTGTTTAGAGAAGACAATCCTAGATCCTTAGGGTTTACTTTAAAAGTCGAAACTATTCTAGTAATGATCACTTAATTCTTCCTTAATGCAGTTCCAAACTCTTATTTGACTGAAAAATAAGGGAGATGAATATTCCCAGCTGATAATAACTATAAAAATAGCTAGTATTTCAGTGTTCACTATGTTCCAGGCTAAGACCTTTACCTGTATTTAATAATTCAATCCTCATCACAGCCCTTTGAGGGAGGCACTGTGGTTACTCCCATTTTACAGATGAATAAATTGAAGCTGAATGAAGTCTAAGGATTTGTCAAGACCCCACAACTACAGATGCAGTCCTCCTGCAAAACCTGTACTATTAAAACTACTGGGCAATACCACCATATTTCTTCTCCAACCAGGATTATTTGGGCCTACCTATTTGAGGGTCCCCAGTTTCAGGGGAGAAGAAAAAGAATTGTGGCCCAGGAGACCAAGACCTCTCCCTGAAGCTCACTTGGCATGGCTCCTCCCCTGTCAGGCCCTTGGGTCCAGCATATAGTGACAGTCTCACTGGGAACAGTATGGATGTCCTCTGCCCTAGAGTAGCCAAGGGACGGAAGTGGGGGAGATGGTTTGATTTTCCTCCTTCTTATTTTTCATCTGGAAAATGAAGATGAAAACCAGATCTTTTCAGTTAGCAGTCTTATTCTTCCATTAGGTAGGTAGAATAGGGAAAAGGAGTCCAAAATGGCAGTGGCTAAAAGACAAGGAAGGGAAAAGCCCGCGAAAATAGAACAAAAGAAGGTCCGAGGACCCGAGTGAGGACTTCAGGTAGAACAAACAGCACTTCTGGCTAAGCCCAATTTGCACAGGGCAGGCCCAGGGGGAGGAGAAAACATGTAAAAGGAGGAGCCAAAGTGCTTTCTCTCTCTTTTTCTCTCCGCGGTGCGTGTGCTCTTTCTCTTTCTCTTTCTCTCTCCGTCTCCCTCCCCCACACGCTCCTCCACTCTCTTCTCTTCAAGTCTTTGGGTTGGCATGCCCTCATGCTTCAAGGAGGGATTCTACTGCTATTTTCTAAATAAAATAGAGCTGTAACACTGATTTGCCTAAGAGCTATAACACGGTTTGTCCAAGACCCGAGAGCTGTGATGCGCCGAGGGCTTTAATGTCCTTCACTCCAAATCTTTGTTGTGACGAGACAAAGAACCAAGGAACATACACTCGCGTGACACTTCTTTAGGTCCCCTGTCTTGAAAACATTTCTGTCAAGGTCACGATCAAATCAAGGTGTTCATGGATCTTCCTGGAGCCTCCATTCCTGAAACTTCTATCAACTAAAGACCAATGATAGCTTCAGACACTTCCAGTTGACAGAGAATAGCATTCAACAGTGTAGAACAGATGTTTTGTGTCTGAATACCAGCAAACCTAAGCACATAAACAGAAAATGTAGGCGGTCATATATAAAAGCTGGCTTGTAGTTTCCCTGGGCTGCTCTCTAAAAGCAGAGTGCTCTCAGAGCCTGCATGTATCATAGTATCCACTGTTCATTATTGGCTGACTCTGCCATAAAGGAAAGATTAATTAATGACTTCTACAGTTCAATGTATAACTATCCTTCAAACATATTCACTCATCCTTTACTACATTTTCTTTGTTGCTTTCCAATAGAAGCGACAACAGAGTATATATTCCCGTAGAACAATAGATTATTATCCTAATTATAGTTGCCTGGTGTTTTCTACACTTTTACCATTTTATTAAAAACAATTATCTGAGAAGAACCAATCTTTTGTAATACCTACCCTATTGTTCTCATTTCTCTCAGATTCTGATGAGGTCTTTTCAAAGGGTATTTTATTCATAATTATAGACTATAGGGCAATTGCTCAGAAACTGAGTCCAGGAGATACTTTGTTGAGATTAATTTTTCTTTCACTTCTTCATCCAATTATATCTTTAGGCTGTTTTTTCTTTTATACTGGCCACTTTATAAACCTATGTCTTTTCTGTAAGCCAAATATAGTATCTATTAGGAATGACCAACATTAAATCCTGTTTTTAAAGAAAGAATATTTTAGGAAAGTAAAATATATAGTAAGTATGATGCCGAAAGCTCAGTTTTCTGTACAGTGGGCAGTCGAATCTCGGAGACAGAGTAGAAAAGGATAGCTTTATTACTTTGCCAGGCAAAGGGGAAACACAGTAGGCTCCTGCCTCGAAAAACTATGTGTCCCCACTTGGAGAGGATAGTGAGAAGCTTTATAGTAATGAATCAAAGAGGGCAAAATCAGCTCGTAGACATTCTTATGGGTTGGTGGTGATGTAAGTAGGAGCCAGCATCATCAACCTTCAGGTTTCAACTGGTCTGGGGTCTACATGCTTGTGGGCAGCATACCATTGTTAACTTTTCCCACCTGGAGGTGCTTCAGGGAGGAAGCCAATTTGGACTCCATGTTGGAAACTGTTTCTTTGACTTGCTTTTCATTGCTTTTGTTATTATAATCATACAGAAAGGTTTGCCTCAGAGAATCCTGTCCCTTGGCCCGGCTGTTAAACCAAAGTGCCTTTGTTCAGAACCCTGTCCACCTGTGGATGGCAGCAAGGAAGAAATTAACACATCCTCTGCCTGAGGCTTGCCATTCTAGGAGATGTTTGCAAAAGGAATGGCCTTTTTACTTTGCTTCTTCACCTCCATCATCTCTGATCTAGAAAAGAACCTGGCATCCAGACCCCAGGAAGATGGTTATTTTGAGGCGCTAGCCTGCCATCTCTTTGGTCTGCTGGCCCCCCAATTAAAGTTTCTTCCTTGCCTCAACACCTTGTCTCTCGGATTCATTGGCCTGTCCTGCGACGAGCAGAGCAAGCTTGGACTTGGTAACAGGGGATTTCAGTATCTGCGGAACAGCTCAAAGATATTGTGTGTGTTATTGATGGGGAAATAGGGCCTTGCCCTAAAGGCTGCGCTATTGTTTATCTTGACTGTTTCTCCCTATAATTGCTTGAACTTGCCCATTGGGGAACACAGGGAAGGACATGGAGGCGGAATGCAGCCTATTTGCTGCAATCAAAGAGATGGGGGACACAGAAAGGATTTGCAGCCAGGAGTCCCACGGGGCCCTATTTGGTATCACCTGGGACTGAAATTGTCCAGGGATGTGTTGCCCACAGTGACAGGTGACAGGGTCCTTTGACTCCTTCTGCTCCTGGTTTTCTTGCAGTGGACACTTGGCATTCAGTCTAGACGGAATAGTCTCTGCTCTAAGGGCTTCCCTGGTGGCTCAGACAGTAAAGCATCTGCCTGAAATGTGGGAGAACCGGGCTTGATCCCTGGTACGGGAAGATCCCCTGGAGAAGGGAATGGCAACCCACTCCAGTAGGCTTGCCTGGAAAATTCCATGGACAGAGGAGCCTGATAGGCTATAGTCCATGGGGTTGCAAAGAGTCAGACACGACTGAGTGACTTCACTTTCACTTTCTGTTCTAAGAACACTGAGATCCTGGAGGAGGTAGGCTTTTTCCTTTTGGAGACAGATGGAAATTGCCAAAAAGAGAATGGGTGAGTACTTGACCTAGGATTCTCTGGGGGGCATCAGGCTATAAGGAAACGGAAGCTTTGAGTCCTGATTGGTGAGGCCTAGGGTTTATATTTTCCACGAGCCTCTCTTCTGTTAGCTAGGTCTCAAATCAGGATTTACGTCTACCTGTTCAGTAGGCTTCCAGGAATTGGCAAGGAACTGAGTTACTATCTGTGGTGTTGTCTCTTAGCAAGAAGCTCTTCAAGTCTGAGTCAATTTTCCTGGAAACTTTCAAATCCAGCCTTATTACAATCCAGATTCCCAGCCCTAGAATTTTGGAATCAGAATCTCTAGGGTAGGACTCCAGCATTTGCAACTGTAAGGATTGCCTCTGGTGATTTGAAGCACTTTTAAATTTGAGTAAGAGCTCTCTTAAACCTCTTCTTAATCTTTCACATAGTGCAAGAGTCACCTTGGAATCAAGTTAAAATGCAAATTCTGATTCTGTATGGCTGGGGTGGGGCCAGTGAGTCTTTACTTCGAAACAAACTGCTTGTCTGAGGACCACACTTTGAGTAGCAAGGTCCTAAGTCATACTCTCCTGCTGACTAGTTGAGAGTGCTTTTATCTCGGAGTGTGGAGTACACAAGGGACCAGAGAACGCACAGAAGTAGTGATGTTTCAATTACGCTTGAGGTTGAGTAGAGTGGGGGCTTCCCTGCTGGCTCGGTGATAAAGAATCCGCCTGAAATGCAGGAGACATGGGTTCCATCCGTGGGTCGGGAAGATCCCCTGGAGAAGAGAATGGCTACCCACTCCAGTATTCTTGCCTGGAAAATCCCATGGACAGAAGAGCCTGGTGGGCTACAGTCCATGGGGTCGCAAAGAGTCTGACATGACTGAGCAACAAAACAGCAGCTGAGTAGAGTGGAGGAGAGATGGTGTTAGGGGAAGCACACTGATTGAAACCGCCCACCCTGGTCAGGCACCATAGTAACCATTTGCATGAGTTGTTTTATGACAGGAGATCCTGATAAGGAACACGGAACTAATAAGCCGCCACCAACCGAAAGAGTTCGGGAAAGGTCTAAAGGAGACACCACGTGTCCGTCCACTTCCACTCCTCGGACAATTCATTTCCGAGCATTAGACAAGAGCCCAGTTTCGGGCCCTGGAAGGGGTCCCTCTTCCTACAACAATGGGAAATGATGTTTCTGAGAGGCTACCTGTTCTTATCAAATTGATAACTTACTCCTGCTTAGAGCCAGTATTTTCTATGATCCTAAACTCCTGGAACTGAACCTTTAAATCATCTGGGCTGAACATTTTTTTAAAATATTTAATTATTTGGCTGTACCAGGTCTCAGTTGCAGCATGAGGAACCTTCGATCCACATCGTGGCATGTGGGATCTTTAGTTACACCTTGTGAGCTCTTAGTTGTGGCAGTTACCAGCTGTGTGGCCTTGGGCTTATTACCTAACCTCTCTGGACCTGAAGAATGAGAAAAACAGTAGCATATACCTTCTAGTGATATTGCGGGGATGAAAGGAGATGATACATATAAAACAGGGGGCACCAGGCCTGGCACAGAGTAAGTGCTCACTAACTGGCCTCTACACTCTCATTAAAGGTATTCCCCACGTTACCTCTGCGGGTGCTGAGGCCTCTGAGATGTAAGACTGTGTGCCAAGGAGGCTGATGCTTGAATCCTTTCTCTGCTGGGTCTGTAGCAATTCTTTCTGCTTTGGCACCTGTTCTCTTTGGGGCCTTGGACTGTGGCTGCTGGTGCAGAGAGATTCTCTCTGTCTGCTGGACTGCCGGCCTGCCTGGCTCAAGATTCCCAGCTGTTTCCCAGAGAACTCTACGAGTGAAAGTTAGGCTTCAAGAATATCTTTCTCTGCTCTCCTTTGTCAGGTTCACTGTAGGAATCCCATCCTTGGGGGGCCCAGAGCCCAGACAAAGGGCAGTGGAGCTGAGTGGAGCTGTCCCAAAAGCTCCCTGCAGCTGCTCAATCAGGAAACTCCTGGGACTTCCTATGGGGTTTCTCATTTACCTAACCCGGCTTTTCATTATTGCTTCCTAAGAAAAATCTGGAGTCCTTTTTCCACCTGAATATAAGTGACTGCTCAGGGACAGAGGCCCTGTTAGAGGTATTGAGAATTCTCCTTCCCTGCCACTTAAGTGATGAGCATTAGATAGGCACAAAATGCATTCTTAATCACTACGACTGAACTGCATTCTATCCTTCTTAACAGACAGAAAAGACCGCTCTGAGAGGTAGTGAGTTCCCCGTTCTTAGAGGTGTTTAAGCTAGACTACTACTGGTTGTGGTGGTGGTGTGTGTACGTGGGGGGTAATTTAGAGGTAATTGTTTTATGGGTTGTTAGACTAAATGATTCTCTAAAGTCCCATCTAGCTCTGAGAATCTGCATTGTACTTAAGCTCACCTGTGGGCTTCTTTACTCACCCAAACCAACCAGCCAATCTTTGCATTGTTCAGCCAACAACACTATCTTATATCACATTTCCTATAGAGCCTGAAAGTGAAAAAAAGTGAAGTCGCTCAGTCGTGTCCAACTCTTTGCAACCCCATGGACACCAGACTCCTCCGTCCATGGGATTTTCTAGGCAAGAGTACTGGAGTGGGTTGCTGTTTCCTTCTCCAGGGAACTTCCCGACCCAGGGATCGAACCCAGGTCTCCCACATTGTAGACAGACGCTTTCTGTCTGAGCCACCACTAGCCTGAACCCCTCTTGTTTATGAAGCTGTACTACATTACTCAAATCCTAATGCTCCTTACAGAAAAATTGATGAGGAAAGTCCAAATCTGCTCCCACTCATGAACTCTGCCATGTGCCCATCAGAGGGCCGCCGGTGGAGACAAAGGCCTTCTGCACATGGTGTGTGCCCAGAGGGCATGCCACAGAGCTGCTGAGGGGGCCTCTCCTACTGATATCCATTCCCTGACTGACTGTAGACTGCTCTCAATGCCAGCAGGAAAGACTCAAGGAGGGAATAAGGACAGAGCCAGAGGCAGTAAGGCTTCAGCTCTGGGGCTACATTTCCTGTGTTTAAAGCCTGACTCTATGCCTTACTTGGAGAAGGCAATGGCACCCCACTCCAGTACTCTTGCCTGGAAAATCCCATGGAGGGAGGAGCCTGGTAGGCTGCAGTCCATGGGGTCGCTAAGAGTCAGGCAAGACTGAGCGACTTCACTTTCACTTTTCACTTTCATGCATTGGAGAAGGAAATGGCAATCCGCTCCAGTATTCTTGCCTGGAGAATCCCAGGGACAGAGTAGCCTAGTGGGCTGCCATCTATGGTTGCACAGAGTCGAACACGACTAAGGTGACTTAGCAGCTTAGCAGCTATGCCTTACTAGCTTCCCACATGGCACAGTGGTAAAGAATCTGCCGGCCAATGCAGGAGACACAAGAGACCGGGGTTCTGATCCCTGGGTTGGGAAGATCCCCTGAAGTAGGAAATGGCAAACCTCTCCAGCATTTTTGCCTGGAAAATTCCATGGACAGAGGAGCCTGGGGGGCAACAGTCCATGGGGCCACAGAGTCAGACATGACTGAACACGCACACACATTCCTTACTGGCTGTGTGACCTTGGGCAAATTATTTAATTTCTCTCAGCCTCAGTTTTCACATCTGGAAAAGGGATTAACAATTTACCTATCTCATAGGGTTGATGTGAGGCAAACATTGTTAATGTTTATTATGTATATTAACTGTTTATATTGTTTATGTATATTATGTATATTAACTGTTATCATTAGTGAGGTTTAATATTTATTTTATTAATTCACAAACTCAAATCCAAAGCACTTAGTTTCTTTAGGCTTTCTGGCCTCCTGCTCCTTTACCCTCTCTTCCATAGTCATTGTCAGAGAAACAGCTGACGAACACTGTGTGGAGTTGTCATTAAAAAAATCTAGGCTTTATCTTTCCTTGAAGAAACTTCAGTTTAACAGGGAATAACATTGTCAGGGCTACTCTGGTGGCTCAGCAGTTAAGAATCTGCCTGCAATGCAGGAGATGCAGGCTGGATCCCTGGGTCCAGAGATCCCCTGGAGAAGGATATGGCAACCCACTCCAGTATTCTTGCCTGGAGAATCCCATAGACAGAGGAGCCTGGCAGACTACAGTCCATGGGATCACAAGAGATGGACACAACTGAGTGACTAAATCACCACCAACATTAAGTCAAAGGAATGAATTGGCAATGACAGAATTCTTGGCATGAACCAGAAGATAATGCAAGAAGCTTGGGGAGATGAAACGCTCGTCAATCAGAAGAAATAAAGTTATAGGACAGCTCCAACAGCCCCCACTGTGTTTCCTCAACACTAAGCTTCTCAAGGTTGGGAAGAGTTCTGCCTGAAGCAAGGCCTTGGAAAGCAGGCTTCATTTCCACACAAAGGGGCTTGGCAGGGTGGATATTGGTGCTAGGGAGGAGGAACAATGGGAGGGGGTTGGGTTAGGGGTCAAACTCCACTGGAGGTCTTAGAGGCTTCATTGGGGTCAAGTACAAAATTCCATCATGGTGAGCCAAACAGCCCTTCCAAGGGGGCATGACCAGGTCCAGAGGCAGTAGCTAAATATCCAACAAAAGAACGCAGCAGTAGCACTTGGCCTCTTGGTGAATGTCACTGAATAGCATGCCTGTTGCCTTGTTGACCATACTGAGAGGTGTGTGTGGTGCCTGAGAGTTAGTGGCCACAGAGGGGGAAGGGAGAAAGAGAACTCTCAAGTTAGACTTAGGCGCTCTGATGAAATGAGTACAATGTAAGCTTAGCTAACTGCCCTGAAATAGAGGTGGGTAAATGACAAGATCTTTGCTCCTCTTTCTCCCCCTTGGCTCAATAATGTTCGCCCTCATTATCACCAAACTATATGAGGAGTGTGAGGGCATGATGATCTGATTTGCAATGACACAAAGATGGTGGCTTCCCTGGTGGTGCTAGTAGTAAAGTGTCTGCCTGCTATGCAGGAGACCTGGGTTCGATCCCTGGGTCAGGAAGATGCCCTGGAGAACAGAATGGCTACCCACTCCAGTATACTTGCCTGGAGAATTCCATGGACAGAAGAGCCTGGCAGGTTATAGTCCATGGGGTTGCAAAGAGTAGGACACAACTGAAGTGACTGAGCATGCAAAGATGGTGGTGGTGGTGGTTTAGTCGCCAAGTCGTGTCCTACTCTTGGGTCTCCTGCATTGCAGGCAGATTCTTTACCAGCTGAGTTATGAGGGAGGATGGTGGAGGAGAGTCTATATTCTGGATGATAGAACCAAGATTTCCAAAGCCCTCTTCAAATAATACCTTTTTTTTTTTTTTTACAAAATTATTTCTTTATTTATTTTGGTTCTACTGGGTCTTTGTTGCTGTGTGCAAGGCTTTCTGTAATTGCAGCGAGTGGGGGTTACTCTCGAGTTGCAATGCACCGTCCTCTCACTGCGGGGACTTTTCTTGTTGTGGAGCAACAAGCACCTAAGCCAGGCCTTAGGTGCACTGGCTTCAGCAGCTGCAGCATGCAGACTCAGAATTTTTGACGTACAAAATGGCAATTGCATATGGTTAAACGTACCACCCCGGAGAAGGCAACGGCACCCCACTCCAGTACTCTTGCCTGGAAAATCCCTTGGACGGAGGAGCCTGGTGGGCTGCAGTCCATGGGGTCGCTAGGAGTCGGAGACGACTGAGCGACTTCACTTTCACTTTTCACTTTCATGCACTGGAGAAGGAAATGGCAACCCACTCCAGTGTTCTTGCCTGGAGAAGCCCAGGGACGGGGGAGCCTGGTGGGCTGCCGTCTCTGGGGTCGCACAGAGTCAGACACGACTGAAGCGACTTAGCAGCAGCAAACGTAGCACCCAGCACAAGATGATGATCCTGGAGGACATTGCTGTCGTTTAGTGGCTCAGTCTTGTCCGACTCTTTGTGACCCCGTGAACTGCAGCACACCAGGCTGTCTTGTCCTTCACAATCTCCCAGAGTTTGCTTAAACTCTTGTCCATTGAGTCAATGACACCATCCAACCATATTATCCTCTGTTCCTCCTGCCTTCAATTTTTCCCAGCATCAGGGTCTTTTCCAATGAATCAGCTCTTCGAATCAGGTGGCCAAAATATTGGAGCTTCAGCTTCTGCCTCAGTCCTTCCAATGTATATTCCGGCTTGATTTCCTTTAGGATTGACTGGTTTGACCTCCTTGCTGTCGCATTATAGTAAGTGGAATAAGCCAGACACAGAAGGACAAATACTGTATGATCTCACTTCTACATGGAATCAAAAAAGTCGAATTCATGGAAGCAGAGAATAGAATGGTGGGTGCCACAGCTGGGAAGAGGGGGAAATAGTGTACTTTCAGTTATTACATGAATAAGTTCTGGGGATCTAACGTGTAGCATGGTGACTGTAGTTATTAATAATAATATTGTATTGTGTACTTGGAATGTGCTAAGAGAATAGGTCTTAAATGTTCTCACCACATACACAAAAATGGTAACTATGGCTAGCAGGTTAGAGATGTGTTACTTAACTTGATTGTGGTAATCGTGTATACCTACATCAAACTATCACATTTTACACTTTAAATATACATATTTTTTATATGTCAATTATACCTTGATAAAGCTGGGGGTGGGGAAAGAAGATGAATATCCTTTGTGCTCTGCACTGATTGGACCACATTTAAAGGATTGTGCTTGGTTCTAGGGGGATGCATTATAAAAAGAATTTTGATAAATATGCACAGAGAATTCCTACTATAATCTAGGGATTCAAAACCTTGTTACTGAGGGAAAAGATGAACAAACTGCTGATAGGCTAGGGACTTGTGAGCTGTCTTCAAATATTAGAGGAGCTAGGAACTGGGAAAGAATTGTTTTCTAGATAGTTTTGGAAAGCAGCAAAAGACAAATTAGCAGGAATTATGGGGTAGATTTGTATTTTACCTAAGGGAATGGTTTCTCATGATTGAGACTTCTCTTGGGCTTCCAGGACAGGTAGCGAGATCTCCAAGTGTTAAAGCAGAAACTGCATGTTGCTGAGAGCATTTATGTGCCAGAAAAGGTTTCAACAACTTTGTCACTTGGTTCCCTTGCAACTCTGAGAAAACTCTCTGATCCAGCACAAAACTGAACCAAAATTGATTCAGTCCTACTGGTGGGGAAGCTTTTTTACTTCTGAGCATTTTGTTTGTGTCTTTTTGTTATACAGTCACTCAGGTGTCTGACTCTTTGAGACCCCATGGACTGCAGCACACCAGGCTTTCCTGTCCTTCACTATCTCCCGGAGTTTGCCCAAACTCATGCCCATTGAATCAATGATGCCATCCAACCATCTTATCCTCTGTCCCCCCCTTCTCCTCCTGCCCTGAATCTTACCCAGCATCAAGATCTTTTCCAATGAGTCAGCTCTTTGCATCAGGTGGCCAAAGTATTGGAGCTTCTGCCTCAGTCCTTCCAATGAATATTCAGGCTTGATTTCCTTTAGGATTGACTGGTTTGATCTCCTTGCTGTCCAGGGACTCTCAAGAGTCTTCTCCAGCACCACAACTCAAAAGCATTAATTCCCTGGCTCTCAGCTTTCTTTATGGTCCAACTCTCACACCCATACATAGCTACTGGAAAAACCATAACTTTGACTATAGACCTGTATAGACCTTTGTCGGCAATAGTAATGCGTCAGAATAGTAACTCCACTGGATTCTTCCAAGTGTTCAGCATGTTTTGTTTGACCAAATTTAACAGTGGTCTTCTCAAGACGCACTTTTAATCTACACTGGAGAATGTGGTTCAGAAATCCCATTGCTTAAAATTCATACTGTGTTGGATTTTTTAACCTGCTTGAGAACTAGTAACTTAGAAGTACTGAACGGAACTCAAACTTGTTGGGGTCGGATATTAATTAATGTGTGTGCTTAGTCTCTCAGTTGTGTCTGACTCTCTGCGTCCCTATGGACTGTAGCCCACCAGGCTCCTCTTTCTATAGGATTCCCCAGGCAAGAATACTGGAGTGGGTTGCCATTCCCTCCTCCAGGGGATTTTCCTGACCCAGAGATAGAATCCATGTCTCGAGTCTCCTGCATTGGCAGGTGGACTCTTTACCATTAGCATCACTTGGGAAGCCCCATGCAATTGCTCTAAGAAAAGTAAATAATAGAGAAGAACCAGAGGCTTTTAAAATATTGAATATTTTTAATGAGATAACATTTTGATAACTAAGATGAAACAACATATTTAATTTCTCACAAAGTGCAGAAGAGTTTAAACACTAAGGCACTTTACACTTAAAATGGATGTATTTTATAGTATAAAATTTATAGTACCTAAATTACACCTCAATAAAATTGTTTCAAATAGGCAAAGATATTGTATTTGGCAAAATGTACTTTAGATTGTCAAGTTTAAAGCACTTGAAAGCATGCTCAAGAGAATAGTATTTGGCCAATATAAGAGTATTTGCCTTAAAGTCCAACTGCCTGCATTTGTTACCTGGCTCCTCCAACTTACTATGTAAACTTGGCCAGGTTATTTAACTTCCCCAAATGTCAGTTTCTTCATGTGCTAAAGCAGCTAACCTAGAGGATTGATGGATAGGAAGTTTGATCAGGATAAAAGAGAGAAAGGCTATTCCAGACAGAGAAGCAGCACAATTAAAGGACTGAATTTTTATGTCCAAGGGACAGAGAGAACTGACCAGAGAACAGTCGGCACCAGGATTTCTGATGTAGTCACACGTGGTGGATTCCTAAAAACACACGTAGAAGTTTGAGAGTGTGGAAAACTCTCTTACATGATATGGGATAGGCTGGGGTGTTCCATTCCCAGAAAATGAAAAATAGTATTGAAAAACCCACATCAACCTGAAGAATGCATTCACAGAAAAGTACACATTCTGAGATTGTATTTTTTTCCTTCACAATTGGGCCTCTAGTGTCCTAAATGAAAAAACTGAATCCAAAGACCAAGATTAATGAGTCTCTAACTTTGGACCATGTGATGATTTCCATCTTTATCTCAATTGTAATTTGTTTAAGAGACCCAAGCTGCTTCTCACTAGTATCAAGACTTGTTATTCCTGTTTCCATTCATATCTGAATATCACTTTCTTATTCTTTCAATTGAAGTATAGCTGATGTATAATATTGCATTAGTTTCTGTTTTACAGCATAGGCATCCAACAATCAAACACATGATAAAGCGATCACCGTGACAATTCTATCAATCATCAGTCCTCATACAAAATTATTACAGTATTGTTCACTGTATTTCTTATGCTGTACATTACATTCCTGTGGCTTATTTTATAACTGGAAGATTATATCTCTTAATCCCCTTCACCTATTTCATCCCACCCCTCTACACCCCCAGCCTGCCCTGGCAACCACCAATTTGCTCCCTGTATCCATTCATTTTTATAAAGACTGGATGCAAAATGAGAAATTGCCTGAACCGCTGTATACAAACAATGAACACTGCTGAAATAAATGGCATCTTCATGAGAGACCTCAAAATGCCCAGTTCAGTGACTGCTCAGCAGTCCACAGTGGGTATAGGGGTGACAGTTTTAGGAGACTAAAGAAGAATGGCTGAAGTGTTGAATGTGTGAAAGTATGGAAGGATGACGCTCATGCCTGGAAAGACATGGGCTCTGAGGGTCAAGTGTATTCTGAAATGTGGGACCGCAGGACAACAGAGCCAGCCAATTTCAAGAAAATCTTACTAAGGTCTGTGAATAAAACTTTCCCAAACAGGTCTACCATTTCAGTGAATAGAGTCACTAAGCTTTGGAGAGCTGGTACTCCTTAGCAACTGAGTAGCAACCACTTGAGGTCATGATCTTAATTACAAACTGCCTTAGTTCCAGGGTCAGCCCAGCACTTTCTGAAGACTATTTTAAACAAGATTTTGGAATAAAGATTTATACTTATCTAATTACCTTTTGCCAAAGAGAATGGTATCCAAACCTGTTTTCCCTCACCAGGCATATTTTTCCAGAAAGAACTGGTGATGAAAGAACCCATTTCCGCTCCCTCCTATCCATGCTGTTGTCCATTCCTCCCCTTTGCCTAAGCTGATCTCAAGCTCCCTTGGTCATTTTTTTCCCCACCTCTGAAGCACAGAATTAAACCAAAGCTTCAAGAGTGACCAACCTGGGAACAACATGAGAAACTGTGTACAGGACTAACATTACTAAAACTTTGGCTAAATTCATTGCAAAACTTTCAGTACAGAACTACAAAAATGTAGAAATTAGCTAGTCAACCCTCTACCTGTAGCATAAATACTATCAAGGTCTCAAAGGAAGAGATGGCTGTCACAATTACTTTCCATGATAGTGTACATTTAATTTTTTTCAAAGCACTCTCACAACCTTGATCTCATTTTATCCTCATAAGAACCCTATGTAGTAAAATAGAACAAGAAGTATTATCTCCATTTTATAGCTAAGGAAACCTAACTATCACACACATAGACACACACACACACAAACACACACACACACACGATCTGTGCCTGTGAAAAGGCAAAGATGATAACTTCTTTAGAATCTGAGAGGGTATGGGAGGAGGCAGAGACAAAGGCTAGAGAATAAAAACCAGTGCTTTGTTTAGGGTCAGGGGACTGATTGGTGTCTACTTCTTTATTCCCTCATTTAAAAAAAAAATCACAAAATAGAATCTCTGCTTGTTCAACAACTAAGAGGATCACACTATATGAACCTCCAACGGTGGCTAACAGAGGAAAAGCAAGACCTAGTCACTTGTCTTTAAATAGATCTCATGCTCACAAATACAGTCAAAGCACTTAGCCTCCTTAGAGCTCTAGGTTTCTTGTAGCACCAGAATTCTTTCTGTTCCCCAGGGGGCAATGGGGGAGGGAAGAGAGGGAGATGCAAAGAAAAGGGATGTGCTGTTTAATTAAACTGGTAAATCTTTTTCCTTTGAGACAAATATGGCTTCTTAATATTTGATTTTGCAACCTTAATATCAGCACAGATGTCAGAGAGCCAGTCTGTGTGTCGGCAAGGGCACAGCTTTTAAGGCTGAGGCAGCATATTAACCACCTCACAGGGGGTGGCTGTTTTACATACATCGTTTCACAGAAACAGGGTATACACAGCCACCATGCCATGCCTTTGCAGCAATAAAATGGTGGCAGAAATGAAAACTTTCCGATCAAACACATTTCAGCTCTCTGTCATCATCTTTGGCTCCTTCCCAACTTGCGTGTTGATACTGGATGTCACGATACCTAAAATAATTTTATGGAATTCTCCCCCTGGGTTTCGGCCTGTAATATTTAAAATGCTACAACAGACATGTGATGCTCTTTTCTCCAAAACACATGGTATCTCCACTTCTCAATTATAAGTGCATTTGTAGGAAATACTGAGAAAAAAAAAATCAGCAACAATGAAAGCTGACTTTATCATGGGCAAAAGATTTTAAAACACCTTTGGAGATGTCCTAGAGCGAACATTTAGGACTAAGTCTTAAGGCAATGATTTTACTTATTTTCCAAGACCCTGCCCCCTTTAATGGCAGGGATCATGCTGCAAATATGATCCCAAACCAATCTTTCTAATTTTCATTAGTGATTAATTTAAGCTGCAGAATCCAAAAGGTGTGCTGTAAATGCACAGAAATCAACTCTAAAGGTTTTGGCACAGTGTCTTCAGCTGGGTGATGGTGAATTCTGCAAATGCTGATTTGTTTTTTCTTTAATGGTGACATCATCACTTGAAAAGAGGTTTGCTAAAGAACACTGGTGGCTGTGGGAAGTTGTCTTTCCCTGTAGGAATCTGGACACAACTTGGTCATTATGGCTTCCAATTGTTGATCCAACACTGCAAGGCATTCAGAAGGGATCTTGTTCCAAATGAATTTCGACTTTCTATTAGGCGTACAGACTAGATTCAGATGTCTCCGGATCTTTCTGATTTCTTACTGGTATTTCTCTCTGATGTTTCTTAATCTATGAATATCTGTCAATAAAAGACTGTTTTAAATAGCAGCCCCTCTTTGCAGTCAGTTTTTTTTCCTCTCCTCTCCATCCCTCCTTCCTCCCTTCCTTCCTTCCTCCCTATGTGTTACACATTTAACCATCCACAAGGTGGAAAAGGAATTCACTGAACTTACAGTTCTGTTTATGTCACTCTTGATAAATTCTGACCCTTTTCAAAATACCAGGTGTAGTTTTTTGCAAAGTTTTAATCACTGGGCACACGATGTTTTGTGTTCTGCTTTTTCTAATTACCATTATTTCATGCAGACATTGCCACACATTGAAACTAACCACCTGCTCCGTGCTCTAATAGCTGCGTGGTGAACCACTGAGTTGATATGCTATTCTTGGCTTAGCCAGTGCCCTTACTGTTGGGCATTTGGGTTCCTTCCAATTTCCCTCTATTATAAGTGGCTTTGCTATAAATATCTTTATAAAATTAGGTTTTGCCTTTTGGCTCATTTCCGTGGGCTATACTCTCATATGTGAGATTACCAGGTCAAAGGGTAAATGGAGAGCCATAGTTCCAGAGGTCTCCTATAAACCTTTCTACTATTCAGTAGCTTCTGCCTGAATCCTTCATCCACAAGGCCACCCACTAGCTCTAGTTGAGTCGATCTGTCTTCCTGCTTTTCCTAACTGAAACGTTGTAATTCATGGTTTTAGAGATTTTTGGGGGCTGCACCAGGTGGCATGTGAGATCTTAGTTCCCCTACCAGGGCTCTAACCTGTGCCCCCAGGAGTGGAAGTCCCTAGAGAATTTTTTAACAAATATTTTTACATTTTTGCTATCTTATCCAGAATTATAAACATGAATTTGTGAGTGTTAGGGAGACGACCAGATCTTTTGAGAAAATGTGCATCAAAAACATTTGAAATGAATCAACCAATAGGCTTTGCTCATTGTACGTAAGATTGAGCTCAGTTAAAGACCCCGGAGCTGCCAGCCTCCAGCCTGCTCATCTGGGAGTGAGCTGATTTAGTTTTGCTTTTTCTATTTTTTGGTGAGAAACAAACGTTTGTTGTGCTAAGGTTGATTTCTTTTTGTCCCCATTCACTCATTCATTTATTCATTCTATAGACTTTTGTTGACTAATTTCCATTTGCCAAGCATGGTGCTGGGTGCCAGTTGACTTGCACAGTAACCCCAGGTTCCACATGGTTGCTTAAAGGCTCTGGGGCCAAACAGTGGCTGAGCTGCACCTTTGGGCACAGCTGGCCAAGTGCTGGCAAGCCCAGCCTCCATTCCAAACAGTGCACCGTTTATAGGAAATTTTAAAATTGCCGACACAATTATTTACACGCTGAGTTCCATACCTTCGCGAGGGCTCAAGCTGTCAACATTATATATCTCATTACAACCATCGCTGGGCATGGAAAGGATTATTTTTCAAGGCTGTGAGTGCAAAACATCAATTAGTCATAGGAGAGAACAGTTAACTGGCATGCGTTCGAGATTTTGCACCTTTGGGAGGGAGGGGAAATGCATTTTCTTAATCTTTTATAGCTGAATCAAATGAAAAAGGAGACAACAAAACCACTCAATTTGGGTTAGTTGATTCTTTAATCAGCCTCTCAATTAACTGCAGATGCACACAGTGAACAGAGAACAGAGACAGCTAGGAAGGTGGCCTTTTCAATATGCCTGCAATATTCACTCGGAGAATTACTGCGCTTGGGGAGAAGGCTACAGAAATCAATAGCAGCTTTCTCAGGCTTCAATTCCGGGAGCTGCAGCTGCCCTGGAAAAACTACCTTTCCCTGTGTCACTTTTGATTTCTTTCCTCAAACAGGAGAAAGGCCAGATTCAACAAACATTGACTGAGCCCCCACCAAGTGTGGAGCCCTGGGGTGTAGACTAGAAGGGTTGTTCAGGATAGAAAACTTGGTAAGGAGCTCTAACCCAGTGCACTGCCTTGCTCCCACAGAGGAATGATTAAATGGAGTGGTTTGGATTTTGAGGAAATCTGAGAAATGTGAGTATGAATTGGGTATTACACGATGACAAGAGATTGTCATTAATTATACTGGCTATATTTTCAAAATGGCATTCTGGTTATCTAAGAAAAAGCCTACATATTTTTAAAAAGGTATCCCAAAGTCACAAAGGTAAAATGACACAATTCTGGAATTTGCTTTAACATTTTGCAGCCCAAACACAGTAGGAGGTAAGGAGATGAAGCAAGTGTGGCAAAAGTCATAGTTCCTGCTCAGCCTGGGTCAATGGGGCTTCCCTGCGCTATTTTCTTTACTTGTATAGTTTGGAAATTTTCCTATTAGAAAGAGTGTGAAATGAGTGGCTTAATTTGAACACAGGTATATGTTTCTTATTGAATCGATAGGATTTTGGAGGCAGAGTCTTTGGGATGGCTAGTTTTTTAAAAACGAAGAGTGGCATTGTTAAATGTTATATGACTTATTAAAATATTTATTTATTTGGCTGCAGCAAGTCTCAGTTGCGGCATGCAGGATCTTTAGTTGTGTCGTGTGGGATCTAGTTCCCTGACCGGGGATCGAACCCGGGCCCCCTGCATTGAGAGCTCAGAGTCTTAGTCACCAGACCACTAGGGAAGACCCAATCTTATGCGACTTTATGTTACTGTTTTAAGCAAATTCATAGTTCTAGAAACTCATTCCTGCAGCCAGCCGCTTAAGAAATGCAGCCTTATTAGAGATATACAGGTGCAATAAATCCATGAATCACAGGATACCATTGCAAGATTGGTGGGAGTGGAATGGGGATAGGAAATGACAAATTTCCTTTTGACAAAAAGCTTCCTTTTTGGCATTTTTGCTAAATAAAGGGTAACACTGAGCCCAACCAGAAGTAGGGGCAAAGATGAGCTGTGACTACACTTTTGCATACAGTGGCAGTACCATAGCAATGGTTAGATCACAGGGTAATTAATCTAAAAGAGCCTCAGGTTTAACGAGCGTGTTTGTAAACATAACATGGTAGTTCTTCGCTTAGGCAAGAAATTGGCATAAGAGTGAAAAAGTGAAAAATGCCTCTAGGTGACATGGAAGACGTTCCTCATGGTCCTTTATAGTGCTGTTTCCCCTTGGATTTGAAAGAGTGTTTATTGTTGTTTAAGGAAATGACTGAGCAGCTTCGTTTATCCAGCTGCAGCCTTCGGGAGTCTACAGCCGGATTATGAGGTGAGCTTTCTGGCACCTGAGTAACTAACATTGTGTCCTACAGGACCCTTTTTATCTCTGAGATGATCTCTCCCCAATACAATGTCTTCCTCAACTGGGATAGGTCTCTCCTGCGTGAAGATAGTGCCCCCGATCGGCCAGATGAACCCTGACCAATGGGCATCTATTAAGTAGGCATGCGTCCTTAAAAATGAAATTCACCACGCTATGACCTGGAGTTGGGTTGTAAACTACTTTTTGCCTGGGCCAATCTGGCAGGGTATGCAAATAAAGTTCTTCTTTAACAAACTCCTGACTGTGATGGTGGAGGGGGAAAGTGGGTCCCCACAAGCACCCATGATATTAAGGATCATTTGTAAAACTACAAGCTGAGAAGCCTCCAAGTTTGATACAGAATTTAGGAACAGTAAACAGTTTTCTTAAGTTCGTTAAAGAAAGCTTGCGTCTACATCTACATTTGAATATGATATATAAGTTTTGAGAAATCATTGTCAAGCTTGTCAACTGGTAAAAATGATAGACCTGGCATTGACTGCATTGAACAGAGAGGTAGCCCTCGTAGTTGGCAGTGGCAAGCTGGGACCTAGCCTGTTAGGCACAGATGTGCTTGTCTTTACTGAGCTGATGTCTTCCAGAAACGTGGACTCTGGTGTCTGGTTTTGTAAATTATACCATGTTGCCCTCATCAACCTCTGTCATAAAGTTAGAGCTGTTTTCATGAGGGTTCTCTGGCCATTAAGAAGTTACACAAATCATATTTTAGAATGGGAAAAGGTGTTTGGCTTTTTTTTTTTTTTTAAGCCACAGTAAAAAATGTGGCGAGGCTTTCAAAATTCCCATATTTTAAGATAAATTGTTCTTTTATAGCAAATGATTAGAAATGCTGCTCTGATTACATCTGAACAAGGAAGCATGTCCTGTGTGTTACCTTAGTGTTAGATGTATTCCATTGCTCACCTCTCCCTAGATAAATATTTTCTTTGAAAACTCAAAGCATTTAGCTGCCCCTTCTGTAGAAGGGTTTGTCTTATAGGAAATCCCTTCATTGTTTGTTTATTTAATCACCCTGTTCAAGGCTGCCAGGAGTTGCAATGTTTGCTCAATACCCTTTAAAGTTCAGTAGGGAGAAGACACCATGTTTTTTTGAATAGTGAGACATCAGATGCTGGCTGAAGGATTATTACTATATTTTGTTACTTTTGTAAGTATATTCCCCCAAGGAGTTGTGTTTAAATAAGACCCACCTATATTCGAAAGATATCTAAGACCATTCTGACAATGAAAATTCTATTTTTTGAATAAAAAATTATTTTTATTTTTACCTATTTTTTGGCCACACTGAGTGGCTTGTGGGATCCTAATTCTCTAAGACCAGGGATTGAACCCGTGCCCACTGCATTGGAAACATGGAGTCTTAACCACTGGACCACTGAGGAAGTTCTGAAAATTTTCTATTATTTTTTCTCCTTAACTTGTCCCCTCATTTGTGGAATTTTATCTTACTACTAGTAGACATCTTTTTCTTATAGCTATTTTTAAAAACTAATGGAATTTAAGTCTTTAGACACTTCTTTAGAGCCGGTGTCACATGCACCAATATGCCTTGGGATAAAATAATGTTTAAGTTGTATGTCATGGGAAGAACCATGTAAAATTCTTCAGGGTCAGTTCTCTTTATTAGTTTTAACCCTCGCCCCCTCAACCTCAGGAGACGCAGGAGATACCAGTTCAATCCTTGGGTCCAGAAGATCCCCTGGAGGAGAAAATGGCAAACCACTCCAGTATTCTTGCCTGGAGAATCCCATAGACAGAGGAGCCTCATGGGCTACAGTCCATGGGGTCGCAAAGAGTTGGACACGACTGAAGCAACTGAGCACCCCAAGTGAAAGTCGTTCAGTTATGCCTGACTCTTTGCGACCCCATGGACTGTGATTCTCCAGGCTAGAATACCGGAGTGGGGAGCCTTTCCCTACTCCAGGGGATCTTCCAACCCAGGGATCGAACCCAGGTCTCCCACATTGCAGGTGGATTCTTTACCAGCTGAACCACCAGGAAAGCCCAAGAATACTGGAGTTGGTAGCCTATCCCTTCTCCAGCAGATCTTCCTGACCCAGGAATCAAACCAGGGCCTCCTGCATTGCAGGTGGATTCTTTACCAACTGAACTACCAGGGAAGCCAACCCCTGCCCCAAAGCTGTATTTTCCTGGAAGTTTCCAACCTACCTGAAAATAGCATTAATAGCTGTTTTGTTTTTTTTTAATTTGCAACTATATTTCTGCTAAAAAAAATACTAACAAAATGGAAATGAAGGTACCACTGTAATAGTACCCATTCTCCAAAGGGTATATTGTCCTGAGTGTCGTATGGAGACTAGCCAATAATTCTCTGAATTCAGCTTCCTATATTTTTCTTGAAAGTTTGAACTCTGAAAGAAATCACATAAAGTGAGTCAATGAAAAGTAATAATTTCAGTCTAAGAAATATTCTCAAAGAAAAATTTAACAATGCAAATAGGACTCATTCATAGGAAGCTTCTCTTTATTACTAAAAGGTGACACTTTTCAAATCCTGATGTTTGAAAAACCTAACATGAGTCTTTATCTGTGTCTACATCACATTATGCATCCTGACTTAAATAGAAAAATATGTATTTCTTAGCTACACAAGGACAAACATTTGCAAATATTCATAGCATTGACGGTTCCAGTCAGTTGAGGTTATGTAGAAAGAGCCGGTGTCACATGCACCAATATGCCAGCTATTCAATAACAACCCAGATTTAATTTCCTTCTGAATTAATGTGATATTCATTAATTTGACAGTGTATCTATTGCTACTTCCAATGAAAGCACATATACAAAAGACTCCTGGCTGCATTTTAAATGAAAACCTGCAGCATGTTAGAATCAATCATTTCCCTAATGTTGGTAAATTCATTGTTTTTCTTTTATTTCAAAAATTTTACCCCACTTATAGCATGGCCTTTCCCTGTGAGTCTCAGGCACATTGTTAATAAATGCTTTTGCAAATATGATTATGCAAAGAACAAATGAATATTGATTAAACTGAATAATGCATTATTTTCTAGGATAAGTATATTAAATTAACTCTCAGTGAACAAACAGCATGAATTAAACTTGTTAATTTTTTGAAGCTGTAACTAGCTTATTTTGCACTGCAATGAACATTCAGATTGAAGTTTAAGACAGCATTTGCACTGCTTTTTTCCTCTTTTTCCGTATAATTTAAAAGATGTGCATAAGTAATATAAGTTCCTTAAAGGAAAAAGAAGATACAGGTTTGTTGAAAAAAGAAGAGAACACCTACAGCTTCATCACTGAGATACAAGCATTGTTAGTGTTTGTGCTTTCTGGTTTCCTTGTGAATGGCACTGGGTTTTTCTTTTTAAATGTTTACTCCTTTTTGGCATTATGATCCAAACCTTAAAATTTGGTCTTCTCTTTTTTCTGCATGTTTTTGTGTTTCCTTAGATTGCAGGATACTTAATACTGAGCAAAATCAATCACAGAAAACAAATCAATTCTTTCATAGCTTCAAACATTGTGTTTTAGGCTAATCTTGTTTGAGACTCTTTATTCCAGAGAATTTAAGGAAGTCTCTAAAAGGGTTTGTTTGTAGCATAAGAAGATAATAGATATTGAGGGTGGGGGTGGGGAAGGAGTTTGAACTGCCAAATGGTTTGGTGACAGATAATAGTAAGTATTCAATACCTATTGTTAACGTGATGTCAGATACTTGGCATGTGCCATCCTATTTCACCCTCACAACAATCTTGTGAGGTTAGTAATAGCTTCCTGATTTTCCAGTGGGTAAACAGAGGCTGACAAAAGTTGCTTTAACCCATGTCGCCTAGCTAAGTAGCAGTCTCACATTTTGCACTTAGGCAGTCTGACTCTTGAGCCTGTGTTCAAAACCTATACCATGCGTAGGGTAGAAGGATGTGATCCCATAAAGTGTTTTCAAGGCCCTGAGCACGTTCCGGACAGGGCCTCCAATCTTTGAACAGGAAGAAGCCCTAAAGCACAGGCCACCACAGAAGGATATTGAAAGCACTATTGTCTCCAAAATCTACCCCTATAACTACTCCACCAGTTAATTATAAACCAGGATCAAATGCTACATTCTTCCTACACCTCTCAGTCTTGAGACAAATCCCTTGTGTCCACTTGAGACGATCCAAGCTCTCTCTCTCTCCCTGTGGCCCCCTCAACACCCCGCCCCACCCCAGAAACATCACATTCGTCTTCCTCCTGCCAGGCTGATGAAAGTGTGGCCTGAGAATGCCCTACTGGGACTTGCCAGTCCTATCACTCAGCACATGAAGCAGTAAGTGCTGCCAAGCTATTTGGAATGTCAGGTTTAGGGCGTTCTGAAGAGAGGTGTGGTCTAAACACATCTTTTCTGCCAAGCAAGGACGTATTTCTATCAGATGCCCAAAGGGCTATAGGCAAGAATCTTGGCCTCCCAGCAGAGGAAAATAAGCCACTTTCTATTGGTAGAAATGATTGTGGTTTCAACATGGGCTTAAGGTGGAAAAGGGAGGAAGGAAGCGGCAGGTTGCTTCTCCTGCATGCCCACCTATCCCTGGGGGTGGTTACAGCAGGAACAGGGCTGCCTGCTCTCCTCTGGACTCCTACCCCGTCCATGCTGCACTCCGCAGTCAGTGCTCTTTCCCCAGCACTGATCTGATCACGTCCTGTCCCACTCAAAACCTCTCACTGTCTTCCCATTGAAGCTTCACTCGACACACGAGGCCCTCTTCCCAGTATTTCCCCTTATGCTCCATACCCTCTCACCCCAGGCCTTTAGACTAGCTGTCTCCTTGCCAGACACACTCTCTTCTTCCTTGTGTCCCTGCCCACCTGCCCCAAGCCTTTTCTACTTTCAGTTCTTATTGTCAAAATTACTGCTTCCAGGAGCTCTCCCGTGATAGACTCCACCACCAGAACCCATGACTAGATTTCTCTGTCCCCCAGCACCCTGCACTTCTCCTTCATGGCACTTGCCCCACTTTATAGTCATTTCTTATTTGGTGTCTGTATTCCCTGGTGCTAGACCATTAGTTCAAGGAGGGCTGGGACTGGGTGTGTATTTCTCATTCATGGAAAAAGGCACAGAGATAAAAATGATCTGAAGTTAGTTAAGACTTTATGATCAGAAGTTAGTTAAGCACCAGGGCCTGAGATGAAAAGAAGTCCTCCTGGCTGGCTTCATGACCAAAGGCAGGGAGACAAGAAATCACTGAATAGAGGCAGGGCTTGGCATGGAGGTCAATAGCCTCATGATATCAGCCTTACAGTAGGGAGTATAAGCTCTACTGTGTAAGTGTGTGTGTCTCCTTTTTTCCTGAAGAAATCCATAATTTTGATCACAATTCCAAAAGGAATCAGGTGGAGGGACGTTTAGGGACAGAATTTCAGGAGGTACACAGACTTCCCTCAAGCATATCCATGGGCCCCAGTTAAGACCCCCTTTTGGAGACCTGTGCTGCTACTAGCAGCTATAGACCACAGCTGAAATGAGGGCAGGGACTGTGTGTATTCTTCTCCCTCAATGAACCTCCAGTGCCTAGAACACATACCTCAAATTTAACGTGGCCTACTCCAACTCATGGGTCCCGCAGCACACCCCTACCTGCCCCACCAACCTATTTCTTCATCAGATTTCTCCTCCCCCGCCCCCAGTTCTTCCAAACCTTGATTCCTCACTTTTCACTACTCCCTCCTCAACGTATCAGTGAATCCTGAATCTCCCCACGTTGCTCCACCTCCAGGGTTGTCAGCTCCAATCAGAGCACAATCTCCTCCTGTGAGAGGTACTTCTGTTTTCCTAATGGAAAGAAAAGTTATTTATTTATTTCATGAACTTTTTTGTCTCGAAAACATTTTTCTGGCAAATGTTTAAATGGATGGGCAATATTTTATGTTCCTTAAAACTTGAGTTAAACTTGATGCTTCTAAGTGGAAGAATATTAGACAGCAATCTCAGAAGAGTACTTTTCTGCCCATAGCACACCATCTTGGTATTGTTGCCTTAAAAAAAAATTTTTTTTACATGCTTTTTCCTGTTCATTTCCATGATGGTTTATCACAGGACATTGAATATAGTTCCCTGTGCTATATAGTACAGTATGTTTATCCATCCTGTATCTTGTAGCTTGCATCTGCTAATCCCAAACTCCAAATCTGCACCTCCTCCAACCTCCCCTCCCACTTGGCAACCACAAGTCGGTTCTCTTTGTCTGTGGAAACTGTTCCTCTTCTCCCTCTGCCTGGAAACTCTTCCCATCTATCTGGTGGTTACAGCTCAAAAACCTTCTCCTCCACCTCCACCTCCTTCTCCTCAGAATGATCTTTCCTCTTTTATTGTCTTTCTAACATCTACTTCGATGGGAATTTGTTTTCTCCCCTCTTTAGGATATACATATTCTCTAAGGGCAGGAATCTTGGTGGCTTTTGTTGTTATTCATCTATGCATCCCCTTCCCCCAGAACAAGTCTAGCTATTTGTAGGTGTTCAACAAATATGCGTTGAGTGAATAAATACATTTTGAAAACATTGTTGGGATACTGGAGTAAAGACCATTGAGTGTGACTTTGAGCGTGTCCTCAAACCTCTCTAGGCTCCACTTCGTCTGTAAAATGGGGTTAATCATAATTGTTCTTCCTTACAGGACTTCCGGCTCAGATGGTAAAGAATCCACCTGCAATGTGGGAGACCTGGGTTCAATCCCTGGGGTGGGAAGATCCCCTGGAGGACGACATGGCAACCCACTCCAGTATTCTTGCCTAGAGAATCTAGTGGACAGAGGAGCCTGGTGGGCTACAGTCCATGGGCCTGCAGAGTCGACATGACTAAACGACTAAGCACAGCACAGGAATGGCATGAGCTGAAGGTTGATACCAATCTTGACTGTACGTTGCATTCTTGGAGGAAAGCAATCTTGAGTACTGAGCACAGTAGGGTGATTCCAGGTACTAGATCTCATGCATACCTGCACACTCTCAGAGGGCAGCCTGGGAAAATCAGGCTGCCCTCATAAGGTCACCAGGAAACTGTGGTTCTGAAGTTAGCTTGGCCAGTTGCCAGTTCTCGCAGGCAAGCCTGTTCTCTGCCCAGAGCCCTGGCGTCCTGTCTCTCTCTCCATCCATTCCTGTTGCCATTCTGCCTTGAGTAGGTAACCAGTTGGGTCTCTCAGGTCTTTCCTTTGGGCAGAGAGAAAAATGAAAACAGAAATACATATATTTCCCAATTTCCAGAGGGCTTTTACATCAGTCTTGTTTAACATTCTCCAAAGCCTTCAAAACTGGCTTCATCTCATTTTACTGGAGAGAAAGCTGAGGTCAGCGAGCTCGTGTGACACGCCCAAGGTCGCAAAGGTGGAAAGCAGTGAAGCCAAGATCTACCAGGTCTGCCGATGGACTTGACGTCATACAGCGCTGGATTTCCTACGCGCTGCAGGGTTGGGCTCTTAAGGTGAAGTTCCCATCTGGAGTCCCACCTCCCTCTGCAGACCCCTCCCTCCATAGCTCCCAGGGTGACAGGGCCACAGAGTGCTGGGGCCCTCAGGACAGTCACCGGGAAAGACAGCCCGAGGCTAGTGGCCACAGCAAGCTTGTGGACCCAGAGGCTAAAGTTAGAAGCAGGTCACAGCAGGCTTGAAGGACTATTTCCTCAGAGGCCTCTTAATATCTTTTAAATGAAATAAAGTGAGTCAGTATTTCTAGTAAACTGCCCTAAGCCATGAATTTTGTGGTTTCTACTTTTGGGCTGACTGCCAAGGCCATGACAAATGTGGTCACCAGCCAGAGGCCTGGCCAGTAGCTGCCCTTGGAAAGTTGCACAGGCCTGTGCAAACAATGAAGAGAGAGATAAGTAAGGTGAGCAAGAAGTGTGTGTGCATGTGTTCACAATCTCCCCTTTAAGATTCCACTGAGCTGTTACATTTTTTCCAGTTGTGTTAGGGGAATCTGGTGAAAACTTGCAGTAACTAGAACCACATTTTGATTCTTCACAGGTTACTCAATGCCCCTTTGAGGTGGTTGGCTGGCCAGGAAACCTAGGGTTGAGATTGGCCCTTGGCAATGACAGTTTGGGGTCCTCTCCCCTTTCCCTGCTTTTCCAGATGTGCTCTCAAGAGTCTCCCTTTCTCAGATGGCAGCATGGTCTCCATCAGTTGGGCTGCACCCATATGCTCTGGGGCTTCATCTTCCCTGAGCCCCACAGCTCCAGCCCACATCTTGCCTGCTGTCTTCCTCTCCAGACCTCCTGAGTCTCATGAAAACCCAATTCCCCTTTGATCTGGTGGCTGGTGGACTTCCCCTCAAAACTTCCAAGCCACTTCTGGGAAGTCTTCAGAGCCTCCTTCACCCTCCCTAAGTCTCATCCAGACTAGGTGGGGGTTCCTGCTCTCTGCTTCCTGAAGGCTATGGACCTCCCACCAGGGACTGTCATTGTCCCATCGCTTGACCATTTCCTGGGCAGGACAGAGAGTTCTCAAAAGGCTGCGGTTCTTCTCCCTGCTTCTGGGGCCTAGCACAGAGTGGACTGTCAGTAAATAGTCCTTCATCGAATCCAGGAATGCATGCAGGAACACATATCACTGTGGGACATTTGGGAAGTGTAGTGTTTTGAGACTAGCTGTTGAACAAGGGGTGGTATTTGTATTCCCTTGTGTGCATGCTAGGTTGCTTCAGTCATGTCCAACTCTTAATGATCCCATGGACTGTAGCCTGCCAGGCTCCTCTGTCCATGGGATTCTCCAGGTAAGAATATTGGAGAGGGTTGCCATGCCCTCCTCCAGGGCATCTTCTGGACACAGGCATTGAACCCACATCTCTTAAGTCTCCTGCATTGGCAGGTGGGATCTTTACCACTAGAGCCACCTGGGAAGCCCTTGTATTTCCTTAGCACTGGTCATCTTTCTGTAATCCCACTTGCTTGTCTCGCTCCTCCAAGAGATGACTCTGAATTCTGTGATGGAGGATTTTCTTCACCTTGTACTACACCACCTGGACAATGATGCTTAATAAATATTTGATGAATGAATGAATGAACAGGAGTAGGAGTTAGACACAGAGGACCCCACACAGCAGTGCCACAATCACACTCAGTGAAGCCTTGCTGTGTGTTCACGTCAATGCCTCAGACTTTTAGCATTAATTGCAAACTGTCCAATCTCTGGGGCTTAACCCCAAGCAGCCTGAAGTCTCGAAGCTCAGCAAAGACACTGGCAGCCCACCTCATTGCCCATGACCCACTCTGACTGGAACATTTGCTGGGAAATTTAAACCTAAGCACCAAAATCTTAGGTCTTAAAGCTAACATTGGAAGTGAGAGTGGGGATTGGATTTTTTGTTCATTTTATTTTTATTTGTTTATTTATATTTATTTATCATTTATTTTTATTTCATCATCGAATTCCATGTTTCTGAAGCCTGGTGACTTTTCACACCTGGAGTTTGACAATCTCTGTTTTTATCTAGCAAACTGGCTTAATTTCAGTCCCTTTGCTTCTCAGCCTTTTGGCTGAGATCGCAGACAGTAAAGCGTCTGTCTACGATGTGGGAGACTCGGGTTCGATCCCTGGGTTGGGAAGATTCCTTGGAGAAGGAAATGGCATGCCTGGAAAATCCCATGGACAGAGGAGCCTGGTAGGCTACAGTCCATGGGGTCACAAAGAGTCGGACACGACTGAACGACTTCACATTCATGTTCATGGAGGATTTAAGAAAGTCATGCTCCAAGGACAGATTGCTAAGAGGCTGGGAGTTTGGCCCAGAGAACAAAAATGAGGAGCAAATGGAAAGTTATAACTCTGGCAGGTCTCAGGGACTTCTGTGTTTGCAGAAGGTAAATTGGGGACAGGAGAGCAAAGTGGTTAGTGGCAAAGCTTCAGAATTTATACACATCGAGGTCCTTACTTTGACATGTACAGTTTGTGTGTCTTTGGGCAAATAAAGAAACTTCTCAGTGCCTTGATTCCTTTATATGTAAATTGTAAATGATGATAAAACCTGCTTCACAGAGTTGTATTATTGGTGAATTCAAATAGTGCATGTAAATAACTTAGCACATGGTCTAAGTGTACAATAAAGCTAGCTATCATTATCTTAGAATGAAAATCCTTATGTTACAATGAGGTCAGCCTTGTGCAATCAGGCTCTGTGGCTTGGAGAGGCTGACAAGGTCTCTTAGAACAGGCTTAATTTTTCTATTGCTGTCTGCTCCACATTCTGCCAAAGGGAGAAGTGTAAGATTACATAATAGATTTGAGAATAGCCAGGGAAGAAAGATTTGTAAAATCTTACTGAAACATAGAAACCTATAAGTCCATCTTTAAATAAATAAGTAAACAAGGAGAAGGAAAATCTTCTTCTTGCATAAAAAATCAGCTAATAAATGTTTAAGGGATGACTGAATTAGAAAAAAAAATCACCATTTGGCAACCGTCATAGTAATAATTAATTTAGCAAGAAACATCAATGGACGCTAAAATTAGTGGGTGAAAGTTGATGAGGAGTGGGATATTGACATAGTCTCAGAGTACCTCCCCTCCCCACAGAATACTTATTAATTACAAAGGGAATAATTTTACTGTGCAGAAGGCTGGCAAATCCTGCCACCTTAATGAAGTGATCAAAGTGAACAGCCTTAGTAATGGGACAAATTGAAATCATGGGCCACCTGATAGGAGGCAATGAGAACATAGCATCGCTTCTATGCTATGCCTGCAAAAGATGAAGAACTGGAATCTAATCATGAGGAAACCTCAGATAAACTGAAACTAAGGGACACTATAAAAGGACGGGTGTGTAGTCTTCAAAAATGTCAAGATCATGAAAAACAAGGAAGAACTGAGGAACCATTCCAGACTGAAGGAGACTGAAAAGACAAGGAAATTAAATGCTACTCATGATCTTGGATTGGATCCCTTTGCTATAAAGGACATTCATTGTTGGTGACTATGGAGAAACTTGGGGTTTAGGGATTAGATGGTAGTGGTGCATCAGCGTTAACCTCCTGAGTTGAATGATTGTATTGTGGTTATATAGGAGAATGTCCCTCTTTGTAGGAAAATACACCAAAGCATTCAGGGGTGATAAGCACCTGGTTGACAGCTGACCATCAAATTAATGACAAGTATGTGTATGCGTTTATTTGCTCTTAAGATCAGTATGTTTTGGTACATTTAGAGTTGAAAGTTGTTGAAATAAAATAGAAAAATTCAGAACAAAACCACAAAAGCAGGAATTTTGCTTGCTTTTGTTTGCAGGGCTGAAAGAGTGCTTTGTGCAAGGTGGGCACTCTCTGAAGACTTGTTGAATGAATGAATGTGGTTCTAAATTTGTAGGGCAAAAAAGTAAATACTCAGGGAAATTATTTCCTTTTTTTCTCCCCTAAAAGCCTCAATTTGTTTTTCTCCCTACAGGAGACCATGCTTATAACTCTAGGCCAACCTGATTATGGAGACTGCTCTGTGGGAAGCTGCAAAATGCCTTGCAATGATGACAGATGGTTCTGCCCAGAGGCCTATGTTACGGGAGATTCTCAAGCTTTCCTTCTAAAGTTGCCTTAGCTCTTTACATGGATCTGGCTTTGCCGCACAGGTGGGGTGGTGAAGTGTGTGGTAACTGGAGCCAAACTGCCCATGTTGGTTTGAACCATGGCTCTACCACTCACCGATGTGTGATCTTGGACAAGCTACTTAACCTCTGACTCTTGGTTTCCTCATTTATAAAATAGAAATAAGAAAAATACTGATATTACAAGGTTGTTGTGAGGATTAAGCCAGTATATATACAGAGAGAGAGAGCGCGCACACTCTAGAAATGTTTGCAATTACTCCACTTCACTGGGAGCTTGTTAAAGCTCAGCCTTGGGCAAAAATTTAGGTCTTCCTTGGTGGCTCAGACGGTAAAGCGTCTGCCTACAATGCGGGAGACCTGGGCTCGATCCCTGGGTTGGGAAGATCCTCTGAAGAAGGAAATGGTAACCCACTCCAGTACTCTTGCCTGGAAAAATCCATGGATGGAGGAGCATGGTAGGCTACAGTCCATGGGTTGCAAAGAGTCGGACACGACTGAGCGATTTCACTTTCACTTTGGGCATAATTTACCTCAGTGTTCCCTCAGACTGCCTCGGCTCTTCCATCATCAATGTGTCCTGCTTACCTGGATTTCAGGGGCCAAGTCCAAAGGAAGGGACATTTGAATTACATCTTGAAGGACAAGTAAAAGTTCACTAGATGGAAAAAGAAGGCATTGGAGCACCATTCAGAGTTCCCAAGGATCCCAAGTCTCACAGGCAAACTATCCCTGGCCCCTGGGGGCCCATCCTTGGGCTGAAAGTCATTTACCAAGAATGGACTGTGTTGTCATTTCTATTTACTCGCTGCTCTGGCACAGTGTGTGGTTGGCAGTTTGATATGACTTAAAATAGCCCTTTGAAAGCTTTCAGAAGCCAAACTAATGAAGTGACTCATAGAGACAGCAGAATGAGGTAGGCATGAGCAGGGACTGCCTGCGATGGATCTTGGCGATACCATTTCCGGCTGTGGAACTGTGTGCAAGTTCCTCACTTCTCTGTGCTCTGGTGTCTTCGTCTCTGAAATAGGGATAAGATGGGAATAGTATCTGCCTCATGGGTTTGTTGTATCGTCACACTAGGGAGGTTGGTAGGTGGCGGGGGGAGAGGAAGAAGAAACACTTCCCTGACCAGGAATCAAACCTGGACCGTGGCGGTGAGAGTGCCGAATCCTAACCACTAGACTAAGGGGTTGCTAGGAAGAGGAAATGTGTCCATATTTGTAAAGTACTTAGAACAGTGACTGGTACAGTGTATGTGCTATGTAAGTGTCTGTTAAGTAGTACATAAATAAATGATGACAACACTCAGTATGGAAACAGAAGATGAGAGGCACTATCCATGTAAACAAACATTAATAGTGATAAATTAGTAATACCCTGTAGACGAAACTGCAGATGTCTTCACTGTCTTCCCCCCGACTTGGTGCACAGTCTGGGGGTGGGGATGGGAGATAAAACCTCTCTCATTACCAAGAAGACACAATTATTTTTAAGTAAATTATTAGTCACATATTACAGTTCTAAGAAAGCTAAATCAAGGGGAGAAACATGTCTTTATTGCTGCTATTATTGCTTGCAAAGTGAAGATGCATCTGTGCGAATAGGTTTTGGTGACTAATCCACTCATTTTTACCTCTTTGTAAGTAGCGGTTTGGAAACCCTATCATGGCAAAGAGAAAAATCACTTTTTTTTTAATGAAAAGATCAAAGTGAAAGGAACAAAAAATTAAATAAAAGCACTGTATTTTTACCACCATCATTACATTTTAGGAGGAGGAAAAACGTTTTCTTTTTTTTTATATGAAACTTTCAGTATTTTATTCATTTTCATAGTTTTACAGTATTAGTAAAAAAAAATGGCCATTATAAATAAGTATAAAATGGAAGTTGATGAAAAAATAACCCCAAGTCTTTCTTGACTCCCACCCTCCCACCAAAAAACTAGCTAGTATATGGCAAATATCCTTTTCACACATTATCTTTAGACATATATTCACTTTGTAGTGGTGGATGGTTTAGTTGCTAAGTTGTGTCTGACTCTTGTGACCCCACGACTGTAGCCTGCCAGGCTGCTCTGTACATGGTGTTTTCTAGGCAAGATTACTGGAGTGGGTTGCCATTTCCTTCTCCAGGAAAAACGTTTTCCAGTAATCGTTAGGGCATGAATAAGCACCCATTTCATTTATTCGCCTATTCCAGAGTCAAGAAGCTGTGAATTCCAGCATGTGCATGAGTGTGGTGTCGGCCTTCTGAAGCCACTTGACGAGGTCCTGCAGTTTGGTTTGGGCCCTGCCAAGTCAATGCAGACTGGGAGTCACCGTAGGAAGCACAGCAGGGTGGGCTGGAACGGATGAGTTGACTGGTAGCTTTGGCACAGCTTTCCTGGAACACTGGGTTGCCTGAGGAATTCCATGCGGAGTAACTGGGGCAATCAGGAAGACTCTGAAAGTCAAGCTTCGTGGGCACATGCCAAAGCGCACCCACGAATGGGTGAGCTCTGCTTGCAGCCTTTTGCAGATAACACCGAAAAGCAGAACTCTTGGGAGAGTTTTCTTTCCAAAGCTGGCAGAGATATAGCTGGTACCAAGTGTTCTGCCCATAAAAATGATAAAGTGTCAGTTACTGTCAGTCCTTTGCTAAGAGCAACAGCTGGGGCCTCCGCGCTGGCAGAGGGGGGTGAATTGTATAATCAAGCTGAGCCTAACTCTCAGGAGCATGACGATAAGCAGCTTTCAATACTCTGGCTTGTAAGGATGTGTGCCTGCCACCCTGGGACACCCTTCCCTGCCCACCTCCCCCCCGCCCCGACTAGGACTCCACACCCCACATGGAATCCACATACTTTTGGTGTCCACAAGGCTTGTGCAATCAACTTTGTACTTTATGGACACATTTGTCTAGCTCAGTTTTTATTGTGATAACAGTAAGTACTGTGTCACAAGAACCAAGTTCACCCAGTTACACGTAAGTGAGTGGCTCTTGCTTCTGTGGTGTCAGCTTCACAGGGAGTGAACATTCACAGCTCTCACGTGAGAAGGCTGTGACCAAGAGTACACTGAAAGCCGAGTATGAAGGGTGATGGTTGTTATTACTTAGTAGGTCCACAGTAAGAACTAACCAGTAAAGACTCATATATCTCAGCATGTTGAAGTAATGTCACCTCAAATAGTCCTGAGGCTACAGTAAGTCCGTGTCATCTTAATAGTCCCAAATAATATTTTAATCAATTCAATCCATTTGACAGTCAGCTTGTAGTAACTATCGCTTTTTTCCTTCCCTTCGCCATTGCCCCTTTAAGAAGACTGTCTGTATCTCCTTCTGGCATTTCTTAACCCTGCTCCTTAATCCCTTGTGATTTGGCTCCTGCCCTCACTCTACTCAAAGTGCAGTGTGTTAGTTCTCAATCACCGCATCACAAATTAGCCCAAAGTTTAATGACTTAAGACAACATACATTTATTCTCTCACAGTTTCTGTGGTTTGGGAAATTGGCATGGTATAACTGGAGCCTCTGGCTCAGGGTCTCCGGATCTGCACTCTTCTGGAAGCTTGACTGGGGAAGGATTCAATTTCAAGTTCAGTCATGTGATTGTTGGCAGGATGCAATTCTTCATGGACTTGGAATTAATGAGGGCCTCAGTTTTTTTGCTGGCTGTTGGCCGGAGGCCACCCCCAGTTCCCTGGCCCGTGGGCCACTCCACAGAGCTGCTCGTAACATGGCAGTTGGATACATCAGCCTGAGCAAGTGAGAGAGGAAGAGAGAGAAAGAATGTCAGTAAAATGAAAGTCACAGTCTTTTTAAACTTAATCTTAGAAGTCATATCCCATCATGTGTGCATGCTAAGTCACTTCACTCTTTGCAGCCCAATGGACTGTGGCCCACCAGGCTCCTCTGTCCATGGGATTATCCAGGCAAGAATACTGGAGTGGGTTGCCCTGCCCTCCAAGGAAGCTTCCTGACCCAGGGATCGAACCCACGTCCTTATGTCTCTTGCATTGGCAAGTGGGTTCTTTACCACTAGCGCCACCTGGGAAGCTGCATATCCCATCACTTTCATTGTATTTTGTTTGTTCAAAGGTATTCTATTCACTAGAAACAAGTCACTCGGTCTAACCCATGGAAAAAGGGAACGGCTTACACAAGGGCATGAAATCCTGGAGGCAGAGATCACTGGGGTCATCTTAGAAGTCTGTCTACTATATGGAGATCACTTGAGACTTCATTGGCAAATGCAATGAACTCTTAGTAGGCTTCATCCTCTCCAGCCTTTCCGAAGCCACTCATTCTTGCAATAACCCCAGCTTGAAATGCTCTCTTCACCGCAACTGCATGCCACTTTATCTTCCCACCTCTCTATCACTCCTTTCTTGTTTCCGTCTCTCTTCCTCTCCCTCCTCCTGCCCACTAAATACATGGCCTAAATCAAAGTAAGGACACTAACAAAAATTTGTAGACTGACAGGGTAAGTACGGAGCCTCCCAAGGGTCAGTCCTTGACTCATACCTACCTCTTCCCTTTCCTGCCATGACAGTCCCCTCCCATCTCCCACCTCAGTTATCACCTTTATAGACATACTTCTGAAATCTTGATCTATTGGGTTGGTGAAAAAGTTCATTCGGCTTTTTCTGTTACGTTATTGTATGGAAAAAGTTGAAGAAATTTATTGGCCAACCCAGTACAACTTTGGTGCTTTTCCTGAGTCTCACTGCTGACTGACTGCCATGAGACAACGCAAAGGATGGTGGGCTGGGACCTCAAAATTGGCTTACCTTTTCCCATCTTTTCCCACCAAAGCCTGCTAGCACCACCACAATTCCCAATTTCTGGCACTACCATTTACCCAGTCACCCAGACCTAAAACGTCAGCATTATATATGATTCCTCTTTTCCCTCCACCTGTCACATCCAATGAATTACTGCTGCTGCTGCTGCTGCTGCTAAGTCGCTTCAGTCATGTCCGACTCTGTGCGACCCCATAGACGGCAGCCCACCAGGCTCCCCCGTCCCTGGAATTCTCCAGGCAAGAATGCTGGAGCGGGTTGCCATTTCCTTCTCCAATGCATGAAAGTGAAAAGTGAAAGTGAAGTCGCTCAATCGTGTCTGACTCTACAAGACCCCATGGATTGCAGCCCACCAGGCTCCTTCGTCCATCGGAGTTTCCAGGCAAGAGTACTGGAGTGGGTTGCCATTGCCTTCTCCAAATTAATTACTAGATTTTGTCTATTCTTAACCTTGCATCATCTGTTCTCTCTGCTTTGTCCCCGGAGACTGTAATTGGTCTCCCTGCCACTGGACTCTATCTTTTTTCATCTCTCCTATGCATTCCCTTCAAATGAATCTTCCTGGAGTACATCTCTGATCATTCCACTTCTTGCTCACCCACCATCAATAGTTGCCCATTGTTTGGAGAATAAACGCCAACGTCCTTAGCTTGTCTCTCATTGAAGGCCTGATGTGATCTGGCGCTATCCTCGGTCCCTACTGATTTCATGTGCTGTTGTCCTCAATCACGTGGAGCCCCTATCTTCTCCTCCTAGAGCTCCCATGCTTTCCTGCCTCAGTGGTTTTGTTCCTACTCTTTGTTCCCTCAGCCTGAAATTCTCTTTTCCCACTCTTTTCTCCAATTCTCCACAGTCAGCTCCTACTTCTCCTCCATGGCCTGCCTCACAGGACACCGTCTGCCTGGAAGTTTCCCTGAGTGTTCCACACTCTCCAAAGTCTAGCCTGAAGTTTATACTTTCATTCTGAGACCTCCGAGGCTCCTTCACTTCTCTATCTTATGGCACTTTCCCTAGATATTTCTGTTCAAATGTACATTTTCCTACTACACTGGGAGCTTCTTGATGGTAGGGTACATGCTTGATCCTTTTTTGTCCTCTGCATCCCATAGTTTTATATATCTGTATCACCAATAGATTTTAAATGTTTTTGTAAAATCCCTATTGTATATGTATGCCCATTTGCCACATGGTCACAGAAAAAGTGGGCAGATTCAGTTAATGCACTGCTATTGATTAAAGTGTAATTTTAGATTTTGATGACATCTTTTTATTTCTTTTTATGTTCCTGATTATATCTGAATTTGCCTCAAAAGGGTAAACAATACATACTTCAACCCTAAGAAGTGATGTCCAGGTTTTCCTGTTGGAAATACTAAATTAATAAGTGTATTAGTCAAACAATTTCACTGGAAGACAATTGTAGTATTAAGCTCAATACAAATAGTCATCAGGCATCTGCAATAGATGATAGAGAGGTAAGCCCTAACTCTTTAGAAAAACTTTTCAGTGGGGAAATGGGAATATAGTACAAGACAACAAGTAATATAAATGCTGAGCCTCTTCCCTGCAGTGTCCAAAGACTGCCACCATCAATTAAGTGCATAAACTCATTTGCTACAGTGTGGGAGAATCTCTAGGCAAGACTCAGTCACTTACAGAGGTAAGGGCATGGACTCCTAAGTTTCAGGTGGTTTACCTTAGAGCAGTGGTTCTCAGTGTGGTGCCTGGACTAGCTAGCTTATGAACGATGCTAATTCTTGTGCCCCAACCTAGACCTACTGAGTTGGAAACTCCACTGGCGGGTCTCAACAATCTGTGTCGCAATTAGCCTTCCCACCCAGGTGATTATGATGCACATTACAGTTTATGAAGCACTGACTTAGAACACTACTCAGTCTCTCCAAGTTCTTCCAGTTACACTTCAGTTCAGTTCAGTTCAGCTCAGTCGCTCAGTCATGTCCGACTCTTTGCGACCCCATGAATCGCAGCATGCCAGGCCTCCCTGTCTATCACCAACTCCCGGAGTTCACTCAGACTCACGTCCATCAAGTCAGTGATGCCATCCAGCCATCTCATGCTCTGTCGTCCCCTTCTCCTCCTGCTCCCAATCCCTCCCAGCATCAGAGTCTTTTCCAATGAGTCAACTCTTTGCATGAGGTGGCCAAAGTACTGGAGCTTCAGCTTTAGCATCATTCCTTCCAAAGAAATCACAGGGCTGATCTCCTTCAGAATGGACTGGTTGGATCTCCTTGCAGTCCAAGGGACTCTCAAGAGTCTTCTCCAACACCACACTTCAAAAGCATCAATTCTTTGGTGCTCAGCCTTCTTCACAGTCCAACTCTCACATCCATACATGACCGCATGAAAAACCATAGCCTTGACTAGACGGACCTTAGTCAGCAAAGTAATGTCTCTGCTTTTGAATATGCTATCTAGTTTGGTCATAACTTTCCTTCCAAGGAGTAAGTGTCTTTTAATTTCATGGCTGCAGTCACCATCTGCAGTGATTTTGGAGCCCCTAAAAATAAAGTCTGACACTGTTTCCACTGTTTCCCCATCTATTCCCCATGAAGTGATGGAACCAGATGTCGTGATCTTTGTTTTCTGAATGCTGAGCTTTAGGCCAACTTTTTCACTCTCCTCTTTCACTTTCATCAAGAGGCTTTTTAGTTCCTCTTCACTTTCTGCCATAAGGGTGGTGTCATCTGCATATCTGAGGTTATCAGTATTTCTCCCAGCAATCTTGATTCCAGCTTGTGTTTCTTCCAGTCCAGCGTTTCTCATGATGCACTCTGCATAGAAGTTAAATAAGCAGGGTGACAATATACAGCCTTGACGTACTCCTTTTCCTATTTGGAACCAGTCTGTTGTTCCATGTCCAGTTCTAACTCTTGCTTCCTGACCTGCATACAGATTTCTCAAGAGGCAGGTTAGGTGGTCTGGTATTCCCATCTCTCTCCGAATTTTCCACAGTTTCTTGTGATCCACACAGTCAAAGGCTTTGGCATAGTCAATAAAGCAGAAATAGATGTTTTTCTGGAACTCTCTTGCTTTTTCCATGATCCAGCGGATGTTGGCAATTTGATCTCTGGTTCCTCTGCCTTTTCTAAAACCAGCTTGAACATCTGGAAGTTCCCGGTTCACGTATTGCTGAAGCCTGACTTGGAGAATTTTGAGCATTACTTTATTAGCGTGTGAGATGAGTGTAATTGTGCGGTAGTTTGAGCATTCTTTGGCATTGCCTTTCTTTGGAATTGGAATGAAAACTGACCTTTTCCAGTCCTGTGGCCACTGCTGAGTTTTCCAAATTTGCTGGCATATTGAGTGCAGCACTTTCACAGCATCATCTTTCAGGATTTGAAACAGCTCAACTGGAATTCCATCACCTCCACTAGCTTTGTTTGTAGTGATGCTTTCTAAGGCCCACTTGACTTCACATTCCAGGATGTCTGGCTCTAGATTAGTGATCACACCACCATGATTATCTGGGTCGTGAAGACCTTTTTTGTACAGTTCTTCTGTGTATTCTTGCCACCTCTTCTTAATATCTTCTGCTTCTATTAGGTCCATACCATTTCTGTCCTTTATCAAGCCTGTCTTTGCACAAAATGTTCCCTTGGTATCTCTAATTTTCTTGAAGAGATCTCTAGTCTTTCCCATTCTGTTATTTCCCTCTATTTCTTTGCATTGATCCCTGAAGAAGGCTTTCTTATCTCTTCTTGCTATTCTCTGGAACTCTGCATTCAGATGCTTATGTCTTTCCTTTTCTCCTTTGCTTTTTGCCTCTCTTCTTTTCACAGCTATTTGTAAGGCCACCCCAGACAGCCATTTTGCTTTTTTGCATTTCTTTTCCATGGGGATGGTCTTGATCCCTGTCTCCTATGCAATGTCACAAACCTCATTCCATAGTTCATCAGGCACTCTATCTATCAGATCTAGGCCCTTAAATCTATTTCTCACTTCTACTGTATAATCATAAGGGATTTGATTTAGGTCATACCTGAATGGTCTAGCGGTTTTCCCTACTTTCTTCAATTTGAGTCTGAATTTGGCAAAAAGGAGTTCATGATCTGAGCCACAGTCAGCTCCTGGTCTTGTTTTTGTTGACTGTATAGAGCTTCTCCATCTTTGGCTGCAAAGAATATAATCAGTCTGATTTCAGTGTTGACCGTCTGGTGATGTCCATGTGTAGAGTCTTCTCTTGTGTTGTTGGAAGAAGGTGTTTGCTATGACCAGTGCATTTTCTTGGCAAAACTCTGTTAGTCTTTGCCCTGCTTCATTCCTCATTCCAAGGCCAAATTTGCCTGTTACCCCAGGTGTTTCTTGACTTCCTATTTTTACATTCCAGTCCCCTATAATGAAAAAGACATCTTTTTGGGGTGTTAGTTCTAAAAGGTCTTGTAGGTCTTCATAAAACTGCTCAACTTCAGCTTCTTCAGTATTACTGGTTGGGGCATAGACTTGGATAACTGTGATATTGAATGGTTTGCCTTGGAGATGAACAGAGATCATTCTGTTGTTTTTGAGATTGCATCCAAGTAGTGCATTTCAGACTCTTTTGTTGACCATGATGGCTACTCCATTTCTTCTGAGGGATTCCTTCTTGCAGTAGTAGATATAATGGCTCATCTGAGTTAAATTCACCCATTCCAGTCCATTTTAGTTCACTGATTCCTAGAATGTCGAACGTTCACCCTTGCCATCGTCTTGTTTGACCACTTCCAATTATGCCTCGATTCATGGACCTGACATTCCAGGTTCCTATGCAATATTGCTCTTCTACAGCAGTCAGGATCCTTTGCTTCTATCACCAGTCACATCCACAGACTGGGTATTGATTTTTGCTTTGGCTCCATCTCCTCATTATTTCTGGAGTTATTTCTCCACTGATCTCCAGTAGCATACTTGGGACACCTAACTGACCTGGGGAGTTCCTCTTTCTGGTATCCTATGATTTTGCCTTTTCATACTGTTCATGGGGTTCTCAAGGCAAGAATACTGAAGTGGATTGCCATTCTCCTTCTCCAGTGGACCACGCATTCTGTCAGACCTCTCCACCATGACTCGCCCTGTCTTGGGTTGCCCTGCAGGCATGGCTTAGTTTCATTGAGTTAGACAAGGCTGTGGTTCTAGTGTGATTAGATTGACTAATTTTCTGTGAGTATGGTTTCAGTGTGTCTGCCCTCTGATGCCCTCTTCGCAACACCTACCATCTTACTTGGGTTTCTCTTACCTTGGCGTGGGGTATCTCTTCACGGCTGTCTCCAGCAAAGCACAGCCGCTGTTCCTTACCTTGGACGAGGGGTATCTCCTTACTGTCGCTGTTCCTGACCTTCAACGTGGGAAATGCAGTACTTGCGGAGGAATCTCAAAAACGATGAATGATCTCTGTTCGTTTCCAAGGCAAACCATTCAATATCATGGTAATCCAAGTCTATGCCCCAACCACTAATGCCAAAGAAGCAGAAAGCTAATGGCTCTATGAATACCTGCAAGATTGTCTAGAGCTAACACCAAAAAAAGACGTCCTTTTCATCATAGGAAACTGGAATGGAAAAGTAGGAATTCAAGAGACATCTAGATTAACAGGAAAGTTTGGCTTTGGAGTACAAAATGAAGCAGGACAAAGGCTAACAGAGTTTTGCCAGAGAAGGCATTACTCATAGCAAACACCCTCTTCCAATAGCATAAGAGAAGACTCTACACATGGACATCACCAGATGGTCAACACTAAAATCAGACTGATTATATTCTTTGCCAGCCAAAGATGGAGAAGCTCTATACAGTCAGAAAAAACAAGACCGCTTGTGGCTCAGATCATGAACTCCTTATTGCCAAATTCAGACTTAAATTGAAGAAAGTAGGGAAAGCCACTAGACCATTCAGGTATGATCTAAATCAAATCCCTTATGATTATACAGTGGAAGTGAGAAATAGATTTAAGGGACTAGATCTGATAGAGTCCCTGATGAACTATGAATTGAGGTTCGTGACATTATACAGGAGACAGGGATCAAGACCATCCCCATGGAAAAGAAATGCAAAATGGCAAAATGGCAAAATGGTTGTCTGAGGAGGCCTTACAAATAGCTGAGAAAATTAGAGAAGCAAAAGGCAAAGAAGAAAAGGAAAGTTATACACATTTGAATGCAGAGTTCCAAAGAGTAGCAAGGAGAGATAAGAAAACCTTCTTAAGTGAACAATGCTGAGAAAGAGAGGAAAATAATAAAATGGGAAAGACAAGAGATCTCTTCAAGAAAATTAGAGATACCAAGGGAACATTTCATGCCAAGATAAACACAATAAAGGACAAAAATCGTGTCGACCTAGCAGAAGCAGAAGATATTAAGAAGAGGTGGCAAGAATACACAGAAGAACTCTACAAAAAAGATCTTCTTGACCTAGAGTCAGACATCTTAGAGTGTGAAGATGGGCCTTAGGAAGCATCAAATGGGCCTTAGGAAGCATCATTATGAACAAAGCTAGTGGAGGTGATGGAATTTGAGCTATTTCAAATCCTGAAAGATGATGCTGTTAAAGTGTTGCACTCAATATGCCAGCAAATTTGGAAAATTCAGCAGTGGCCACAAGACTGGAAAAGGTCAGTGTTCATTCCAATCTCAAAGAAAGGCAATGCCAAAGAATGCTCAAACTACCACACAATTGCACTCATCTCACACGCTAGCAAAGGAATGCTCAAAATTCTCCAAGCTAGGCTTCAACTGTATGTGAGCAAAGAACCTCCAGATGTTCAACCTGGATTTAGACAAGGCAGAGGAACCAGAGATCAAATCACCAACATCCATGGGATCATAGATAAAGCAAGAGAATTCCAGAAAAACTTCTGCTTTATTGACTATGCTAAACCCTTGACTGTGTGGATCGTAACAAACTGTGGAAAATTCTGAAAGAGATGGGAATTCCAGACCACCTTACATGCCTCATGAGAAATCTGTATGCAGGTCAATAAGCAATAATTAGAATTTGACCATGGAACAACAGACTAGCTGCAAATTGGAAAAGGTGTATGTCAAGTGACAAAATACATATTGACAAATCACTAGGATCAAGTGACAATCAGTTAGTATCCTAGGATTGACAGTCACTAGGTATCCTTCCAAGAATTTGGAAGACCATTAGAAACTATGAAAATACTAGACTGTTTTCCATTATGTCTAATGTGTGATATCAATAAATACTACTTTATGGGAGGATGAACTGCTATGGCATCCAACCATAAAACAGGCCTCCCAGGCAGCGCCAATGGTAAAAGAACCCGCCTGCCAATGCAGCAGACGTAAGAGATGCAGGTTAGATTCCTGGGTCAGGAAGATCCCCTGGAAAAGGGCATGGCAACCCCAGTATTCTTGTCTGGAGAATCCCATAGATGGAGGAGCCTGGTGGGCTACCATCCATAGGGTTGCAAAGAATCAGACACAACTGAAGAAGCTTAGTATGCATGCATGCATCAACCATAAAACATACTTTCGAAAGCAAACAAAACACTTATGTTTTGGAGGAGGCTCAGCTAATAACGTAGAGTCGGATATGACTGAAGTGACTTAGGAGCAGCAGCAGCAGGTAATAATAGACATTGGAATCTCACTTCCATTCCTGTAGTAAAAGTTAGGCTCTTAGAGTATTTAAATAGTAAAGTTGTGAAGGAGCCAAAATAAAATTTCTGAGAAATAAGGCATCTGCTTGTCCTGGCATATTCTGATTTTGCAGGAGTCTCAGAGGCAACACACTGCAGCCGTGGTTGAATGGGCCTGTTCAACCCTTGTCTGGCAGGAAGGGGCATCTACACCTCCTGCCTGAGGATAAACCATGATCTCTCTGCAAGTGTGTATTTCCTTGGGGCAGAGAATGGGCCTGATGGTGATTAAGTACAGTGTGAGGAACAAAAAGTAAATGTTGCCCATTCTTTAGTGCAAAAACGGGAGGCAGTTTTACAAATCTTTCAAATCACTTTCTCAGATGAACAAAAAACACTTGAAAAAACTTTATTCAGCTTCATCTAATCCACTGTGTGAGCATGGAGCTTTAAAGCTTAGTATGGTTTCATGATAAATAAAATCTATATGTATGAATCATCCTTTCATTTATTTTTCCAAAATGATTCCAGAACTAGTCTTTAGAATCAAGACATTGTCCTCATCTTTAACATACTTTCTTAATTATTAGCTTCCTTAGAGTTATACAAAGACAAAAAACACAGAGGACCAAAGCAATCAATCCACAGACAATCTATGGCATGATGTATATGTATGTATGTGTGTGCACACATGTGTGTATATAGACGTGTGTGACACACGTGTGTGCACACACATGCACGCAAAACAATCTGGATGATGCAGAGAAAATTGAGTAGTTTGCCTACAAAGCTCTTTCTTGCCCTCTTCTGGGTATTATTTCTTCCTTGAAGCTGTAGCTGAAGGGTCACTTTTCTACAAAGAAGTCTAGCCTTCTGTGACTATCCCAGCACCAATTGCTAGCACCATTTCTCGTCTGCAGTGTTGCTTTTGCTCGTGCAGCTTGTTGTTTGTTGGATTAGTACCTATCTCCCTTCTACATTAACTCTATGAAAGAAGTGACCATGTCTTTTCCCTCATATTGTATATCCAGCATCTGGCACTGACCTTGAGACATAATATATGGGCAATAAATATTTGTTGAGTGAACAAACACAGGAGTTTTAACAAGGGAGAGTATGGTAGACACTGAAGTGAGGCCAGAGTTAAGGCAGACTGGGGTTGTCACCAAGGTGCTCTGAGCAGCCATGGGTCAGCAGGAAGGTGCCAAGAAAGGATCTCTGAAGCAGGTAGTGCCATGTGTTCAGTCATGTCCAACTCTTTGCAACTTTATGGACTCCGCCAGGCTCCTCTGTCTATGGGATTTTTCAGCAAGAATACTGAAGCGGGTTGCCATTTTCTCCTCCAGGGAATCTTTCTGACCCAGAGGTCCAACCCATGTCTCCTGTGTCTCCTGCATTGCAGGGGATTCTTTGCCCACTGAACCATTGGGGAAGCCTGTGAAGCAGATAGAAAGGCACTCAGAGAAAGACAAGGAATCCCAAAGACAAACTTTGGCTCAACATGAAATAACGTCTTAGGTCAGCTGGTATATAAAATGCCTTTTGAAAATAATAAAATGAATCTTCTTTTGATAGCAGAATTTGGGTATAAGAAAATGTATGTTCAAAAAACATTCTGATTCTTTCTATAATACTAACTGTATAAATTAGTAAGTGACAAACATAATGAAAGCTCACTCTTAAAAGATGATTTTTAAAACTCTGAACTTTTTGGAGAAAACGTTCTACTAAAAAAATGCAGCTTCTAGAAGGAAGCCCAGACAAAGAAAGATCTTTCTACAATAAGGAAAGACAGTGAAGTAATAAGCAACTCGGAATTTAGAACCCAATTACTCAACATAAATGTTATTAGTAAACTGAAATATTTTAAGATTCTTGTATTCTTATAAACTGAAAATTACAAACCATGCATACAGTTGTATTGAAGTACTTGCATTAAATTTCAGTACTGAAATTGTACAAGGGAGCTGATATGTTTAAGAAATAGGCTTGAAAATAGGCAAAACTATGTGTGAATCCTGACACGTTGGATGGGATTCTTAACCCCTGAAAGTCTCAGTTCCTTAATATAGACTTTGACCATGAACATAATTATGGTACCTCAGAAAGTCATAAAGATGAAAGGAGACAACATATAAAAAGAGCTTGACTGTGCTTAGCTTATGAGGGTTAAATATGTGCTAATCATTGTGAAGTAACTGAAACTACCCCTTTAAACATTTTAAAATAGTTCTTAAAAACTTCTCTCTCCATCAGATTTGCTCTTCAGTTTCACTGAGTTGGGTTTTTTCTCATCCGTAAGAAGAACATTTAAATATATTCTTATTTTTCCTATTCAAAGTTAGCAAAAATGTGTTCCATAGGCACATAGGAAAGAATTTCTCCTTTTTCCCTTCCCAGGTTCCTTCTTGTACTGGAGGAATTATTTCCTCTCTCCTTTTCTTCTCCTCTGCTTTCTGAACACACCTATGCTGACTACTTGGCTAGAGTTCACACTCACTGACTCCCCTGTCACTGGTGTGGAGAGCTGAACTCATTCATTATAGAAGAAGGGTAGAGAGTCATTTTTTAATCAGTATTTTGAAAGGATAATAACTTGGCATTTATAAATTAACAATCTATAAATATTACATTATACATACTTACTCTTCTGTTTTAGTATTTCTAAAGTTCTTAATGCAACCATCCTGTAGATAATTTTTTTCCTAGAGTGCTATATTTTAGGAAAGGTTTATCATGTTCTTTCTGTTCTCCTCCTTTTTTTTTTAGCTTAAAGTTAGGCATCTTCCAGATGCAAGCATGCTTCAACTTAACTGAAGCTTAGGAACCACTGCTGCTGCTGCTGCTAAGTCGCTTCAGTCGTGTCCGACTCTGTGCAACCCCAGAGACGGCAGCCCACTAGGCTCCCCTGTCCCTGGGATTCTCCAGGCAAGAACACTGGAATGGGTTGCCATTTCCTTCTCCAATGCATGAAAGTGAAAAGTGAAAGTGAAGTCGTGTCCGACTCTTCACGACCCCATGGACTGCAGCCTACCAGGCTCCTCCATCCATGGGATTTTCCAGGCAAGAGTACTGGAGTGGGGTGCCATCGCCTTCTCTGTAAGAACCACTAGTATCCTCAATTCATTTCCTGTCCCCTAATCTGAACCTTACAAGGTTTAACTTAGGTCACAGGGAGCAACTTGAACTGTTTAACACTAGGTTTTTATATGATTATACAGCAAGCTAAAGACATTTTAAAAATACATCAAGACAGAATGATGATGGTATCTATATATATATACACACACACACATATATATATATATTGAGAGAGAGAGAGAAATTAGGAAAAACAGAATACATATTTGGTAGCACAGTTCCCTGTTTGAAAGCAAGATTAATCATACTAACCTGGCTTAGCTAAATATCTTTTGAAAGGTGTATGTTTTTCACAGATGGATCCCTTATTCTAAATTTTTATGTTCCCATTTCATTTTTTTCTCTGTGTGAAAATCAAGTAAGGAGATAATAAATATGCAAATTTAAAAAATTCAGTCCCACTATAGACCATTTTTCGGAGAAGGCAATGGCAACCCACTCCAGTACTCTTGCCTGGAAAATCCCATGGACGGAGGAGCCTGGTAGGCTGCAGTCCATGGGGTCGCTGAGGGTCGGACACCACTGGAGCGACTTCACTTTCACTTTTCACTTTCATGCATTGGAGAAGGAAATGGCAACCCACTCCAGTGTTCTTGCCTGGAGAATCCCAGAGACGGGGGAGCCTGGTGGGCTGCCATCTGTGGGGTCGCACAGAGTCGGACACGACTGAAGCGACTTAGCAGCATAGACCATTTTTAGGTGAATGACTCTACCCAGTTTTTGAAGACGGCACCTAAGTAAGTATTTTAATCTAGACTTTCAGGAGTCCTGGAGAAATTTTAATGGCTAGGATTTGCACATGATATTGCTGGTGCCAAATATTATGTGTTGCCTCCTTAGATCCTGATCTGCATCCTTTCTTCTATGAAAAATGGTGAACTTTGACCTGTCAGCCCCTCACTTTGTTTTCAATAAGGTGAGAAGCAAGTATGTCACTGACCAGCCACTTCAATGACCACATCTAAGACACTGAAACTGTTTCATCAAGTAAACACAGACATGACATAAAGTATGATCAGAGATAACAGTATGAAAAAATCCAAACTGTATGCACTGATGTTGTTACTCCACAATTTGAAAAAGCATGATTCATACTCTCAAGAGATATAAAACTGCACAAATGTGATCACCCCAAGCACAGGGAATTTTATCTTTTTGTACTCGATATATTTCAAGTGCCTAGAACAGTTTCTCGCAAATAAATAGATGTTCAATAGATATGTCAATTGAGTGAATGATTAACACAATATAAATGAAGAAAGGGCATCACTCCTAGTAGATTCTTGCGTTCCTTGATTCATGATTACTCTAGCTCTCTCAATGAGTACAACTGCTGTGCCTTTTAAAAAATTACATGAACTAGTATATCCTGGAATCTTGAAAATCAACGCAGAACCGGTAAATGTAAATAAGAGAAAGAAAATATAGTACTCATAGTCTTTACAGAATGAGATATTAGGAACTGAAAATAAAAATTTAGAACAGAGTGTCTGAGATGGGGCCCTAAGGGCAAGGGGGACTCAGGGAACAATGAGGCAGGCATCCAAGACAAATGTTACCTACTTTGTAATATTCCTCATGGTCACTTGGATTCCCACACCACAAGCAAAGTGTGTTTAAACAAGTAGAAAAATAGAATGAGAAATTATACCTATTCCTATTGGTAATACAACTGGACAAGAATAGATGAAAAATGTGTTGACTGGAGATTTGTTTTTATCTTAGATCAGAGTAATTTTTACTTTCTTTTTAAAAAATCATCCTATTAATAAAGGGGACTTAAATTGTGAAAATCAAATGTGTGACTTATTTTCACTGGCTGTTACAGAATAGACTTTTTAAAAAGATATATTTTATAACAAGCATACATCAGAGCAGCATTACCTAAAAGTGGAGGTAACTTGAGGACTGACCATAATCCAACTCTGTCAATTAAGAGGATAGTAAATATAAGTAATTACTAGACTATGGAACCAAAATACTAAGTCAATTGTGTTAGTTCACTTGAGGGCCAATATCATTAGCTCTTTCTCTCTTAACCTTAGATAGAACTCATGATCTGAAGCACGTCTGCAGATGCATGTTGCAACACTTTACAACCAGAATAATTACACAGCCCTTTCAGACACATGTACAAACAAGCAGTATTTTCCAGACCATGATGTTCCAGACAGGCAAATATTACAAAAAACAAAACAAAAATGAGCAATACATCATTGATGGGTATGACTCACAGGACATTAGCCAATGTACTTTCCAATAAGAAGTCTGATCAACACATGTCATAGGAAACAGGAGAATTTTCTCAGTAATTTTTCCAATTTCATATTTTCACACTTGAGAAAAACATATGGTTCTGTACTTAACAGACTTAGCAGTAGTGGGAGGCCTATGAAAACTGCTTGCAGCCATGACTCGGAGTATATCGTCAGAGTTTCTTCCAGAACTCTCTTAAGGACTTCCTCTTTTTCTAATGCTAAAAATAGATATTGTCCTATTTTATTCACTTGTATCATTATTCATTATGACCAGCATGAATATTATTAGAAGAATATTTCTATTTTTACCCAGAGAAAAAACCATCACAGTTCAGTTGTAGAACTATTTAAAAAAAAAAAGAGAAAGAAATAGTCTGCTTTCTTGTTGTTATTACTTTTTGTTATACTAATTCTGAAATGGTTTTCAAAAATAATTCAGTTCAGTTCAGTCACTCAGTCATGTCTGACTCTTTGTGACCCCATGAATTGCAGCACGCCAGGCCTCCCTGTCTATCACCAACTCCCGGAGTTCACTCAGACTCACGTCCATCGAATCAGTGATGCCATTCAGCCATCTCATCCTCTGTCGTCTCCTTCTCCTCCTTCCCCCAATCCCTCCCAGCATCAGAGTCTTTTCCAATGAGTCAGCTCTTCGCATGAGGTAGCCAAAGGACTGGAGCTTCAGCTTTAGTGTCATTCCTTCCAAAGAAATCCCAGGGCTGATCTCCTTCAGAATGGACCGGTTGGATCTCCTTGCAGTCCAAGGGACTCTCAAGAGTCTTCTCCAACACCACACTTCAAAAGCATCAATTCTTCAGCGCTCAGCCTTCTTCACAGTCCAACTCTCACATCCATACATGACTACTGGAAAAACCATAGCCTTGACTAGATGGACCTTTGCTGGCAAAGTAATGTCTCTGCTTTTGAATATGCTATCTAGGTTGCTCATAACTTTCCTTCCAAGGAGTAAGCGTCTTTTAATTTCATGGCTGCAGTCACCATCTGCAGTGATTTTGGAGCCCCAAAAATAAAGTCTGACATTGTTTCCACTGTTTTCAGGTAGACACAAATTTCACCTGCCTTGGCTACCCTCACATTTTCAAATCTCCTTTCTTTCTTTCTTTGCCTATCCAACCATATTGCCTTCTCTCCTGACATTGCCAGACTTCAGTATCACATGTAACTGTCTGTACAGTGTACCTGTAATTCTGGCCACTCAGATCCTAAAGACAGATCTTCAGGCAAGAACCACAACAGCAATCGGACAAATAAAGCAAAGACAAAAAACTAACAAAACAAAACCAAAGAGCACAGGGTGGAGATCAGGGCCAGAGGATGTAGTGAAAAGAGGTGCAAATCTGGGCATGATCTAGGAGCCTAGCAGTTGGTACTGGGACACTGGGTCCATATTAACTTCCCTGAGGGGATTTCATGTCCCACTAGGGTTGATGCAAGGACAAATCACAGACTACAGAAGCCTATATTCTTTCTGTATTATCTCATGCATCCCCCTAATCCCAGAAAAACAAATGGGACAGAACTGTTTTATAGTTTTTCTTACTGACTGCATTAAATTCTTTGTGAAGCTAATGAAGTTTAAGCTTTAGGACCCTTCGCTTGAACAGACTTGGAGGGATCTAGCAACATGCTGACATACTGGTCAAATACTTTTGCAAACTTTGCAAAAATGAGGTATTCTACTGCCTACACAACCAAAGTAAAAGTACCTCCACTAGAGCTTCTCATACTTTTTCTTTATGGTAAAGTAACTGCTAGAGTAACTGCATGTAGATTCAACTAAAGGAAGTCTGAGTTGAAAATATATCTAGTTTGGGTTTAATTGGAATGTTCATGTGGTCTACAGTCACTTCTGAGTACATGTAAGTTTTTGCTAGCCATCTCAATGTAGGAATGCCTCCTGGGAATATTCCTAATTCATTCATGACATCAGTTGTATCATGTCCCTAAGGTAAAGGCCAGAGAGTGTATCATGCCCCCCCCATAGTAGCAAGCACAGAAGTATACAATTAGTGGAAGAAAAACTAGATTTGAAATGTATGGAAACAGAAGCTAGTCTGGGGGCAATTCTTCTAGTCATTAGATGTGTATCATTACAAGTGGAGGATTTAATTCTAACCAATGCTAGTCAAAATAGAAGTTCTCTTCTGTACAAATGAACTTAACAGTGTCACTTGTATAATTATAAATACACTATACACGTTTTTCCATTTTAGTGAGAATCGGGCAAAATAGAATTTATCATTATTCTGGAATCCATGGGGAACAAACCTGTAGCAGTATTACAAAATTTCTGTGTAGTATTTAATGCATCTCAAAGTATTAGCATATAAATACACTAACAAAAAGATTTAAATTCTTTGCTGATTTGATATAAAATACTGAATCAATAAAGATATTATAAAACTCATAACATGGGAAGAAATATTTGCAAGTCGTATGGCCGATAGGCAGTTAATATCTAACATATATAAATAGCTCATAGAACTCAACATCACAAAAGCAAACAATCCAATTTAAAAATGAGCAGAAGAAATGAATAGACATTTTTCCAAACAGGAAATGCAGATGGCCAACAGGCACATGAAAAGATGTTCAACAATGGTAATCATCAGGGAAATTCAAATCAAAAGCTCTCACCTGTCAGTATGGCTAAGCATCAAAAAGAGCACAAATAACAAATGCTGGGAGGATCTGGAGAAAAGGATCCTTGTACACTATGGGTGGGAATGCAAATTGGTGCAACCACTGTGGAAAGCGGTATGGAGGTTTTATTTTAAAAACTAAAAATATATAACTACCATATGACTCAGCAAAATTTCACTACTGGATATATGTTAATAAAAACCCTAAAAACAAAAAACACTAATTCAAAAAGCATAAGACTCCATGCTTCCAATGCAAGGAGCACAGGTTCGATCCCTGGTCAGGGAACTAAGATTCCACATGCCACTCGGTGTGGCCAAAAAACAAAAAAAAACAAATGAAGAAAGTACAGAGGTGCAATGGACAGAGAAAGAGATGGGAAAGAAGTCAGAAAAGCTATAGAAAAAGGAATTGGAACACACAGGAATCTAAAGAGCTGGATACTATACATCAGTAGAACTGGAAATGTAATGCTCATTTCCCCAACAATTGCCTTTAAGTAAAAAAGCTTCACACTATTGAAAAAAAAAAAAAGAACCCAAACCAAAAAAAGAAGAAGAAATAAATCAAATCCAGGAATATAACTATATGTTTTGCAGCCACTCACTCCCACCTCCCACATGTTAACCTCATACTAGTTTAGTTTCCCCACACTATTTTTTTTCAGGTTCAAAAGCATTTTTAAATCTAAAGAGCAAAAGAAAAAAAAAAAGATAGAAAGATAGCTAGAGATATTGATCTGGATGTGTATTATAGACTTAGAATCTATATATGTAGCAGGAAGGGTGAAAGAAATAGACGCCAAGGATATTCTTAAACTTCTGCTTCAAATTAACATCTCCTCCAAAATCTAGTGGTTTTCCACTGAACTACCATGTTACACTGTTTCATATTGCTCTAAAATGGAATAGTCAGATGAGTGCAATGACAGCAGATTCTAACATGGAACTTCCATCACCCCAGAGCCAAGATGCTCTTTCGTCTTCTAGCAACCCACTCACTACTTTGTATTCAACCTCAACTGCAAATTGTTCTGACTCCAATATCCTTAGTTCTCATTGGTCAAACTGTGTATAGAACTGCCAATTTTTCACCCACTAACTCAGCACACTTTGATTGTGTGCTACTTCTGTAACAGGAGCCATGCCAGGCCCTGGGAGTACAGCAATGATGGGACCCAAATTTCCACCTGTGAGCAGCAGAGAGTCCAGATTGGGAGACCTTTAAGTGGACAGGCAACTAAAGCATGGAGCAGCAAGGTCTGTGGCAAGGGATACACAAATTACAAAAGAGGGACAAGGGAAGAGGATAAGGAGCCATGGAGGCTTCCTCCAAGAAATGATGTCTGGGTTCCACTAAAGCCCGGCCTTTGCTATTGTCAATCACGAGCCCTGTGAGAACAAGGACTGTTTGTCATGTCACCAGTGCATCCTTAGTACCAAGGAGAGTGGCTGGGACTCAACAAATGATACTCAGGATATATGCCTTTCTTTATAAAGGTTACAAGGGAAAGAATCTGCTTAAACAATTTTCTCCTTCCATTTTCACAGCAGAAAGCATATTCGTCGTGAATGTGTGCTAAATAAATAAATGAATGGGGAAAACAAATATTTAGGGAATGAGACGGTTCAGTTCCATAACTGTCCAGAAGGACAGTTCCATTCACTAAGCTTTGAGCGCCATTCTTGGGTGCTGGGGTACGGAATGGCTTAGACACAGGACCTGTCTTCAGACTGCTTGTTGTCTGCTGGGGTGACAATGCAGGAAGACAGACGAGTGATGACTCTGTGTCTTAAGGTCATTTGGGTGTGAAGACATCTTATCCCTCAGCAGATAGAAAGATGCATGAGCGAGGCAGATGTGGCTTTGGCAAAACGTTCTTTGAGCCACTTCCAACTCCATGACAGCCTGGACACTTTCAGAGTAACTCCTCTCATTAGAAGAAATGGCAAGTTATCAAGAACTTCAGCTTTTGTTCATATCAGTACTAGGATTTTAAGTTTTTGGAGAAATCTGCTGAAAATGTATAATCATGTTTCAAAGAATGCAAATCTTACACAGTCTGTTTGCTTCAGTTTAAATTTTAATGTAACTAATGCTCAAGCCACCCTTGAAAGCAATGGAAGACTCCAGGGTGGAGATGAATGCATTTCTAGGACTAGAGAGTAGTGGAAGGAAGGGAGGGTTTGCATATGCTCATTGGAAATTAGAGTTTAAATATAGACTATGAGTTCTAAAGTTATTTGTCTTGGTGCGTCATCCACCATCCTAAGAAATCTAGACAGAATTTAGCCAAAATCTAGATGATAGATAAGCTAGGAAGGATGGCACACTTTGAAGTATTGGGTTAGCCAAAAAATTCATTCGGGTTTTTCTGTACTATTGTACGGAAACATCCGAACGAATCTTTTGGCCAACCTAATACATTGGCTATGACCCTGATTCAAGCTAGAGTTGTGTTTTGCTTGGTCACCACAGCGTTTAAAAAATCAAAAGGAAGAAGACTTTGAAAGCCTTTAGCTACAATCAGCTCACTCTGCTTAGCCACGACTCTCACCATTTCTTATTGTCTCACCCTCACCCACTCTGCCTGGCCCTTGAGAAGGCATTTGGCTCTTTGACATAGTGGCGTTTTGTTCCTGTTCAACAGCTAAATGAGCAAATGCTTCAAACTGGCACTATAGAACTCTTAACATTAGGGGAAACTGTAAGAGTGCCAGCAGGTGAGCAAATGGCAGTGAGCGGAGCTGAGACTGTGACCATGCTCATGCTCAGTTGCTAAGTCGTGTCTGACTCTCTGTGACCCTATGGACTGTAGCCCGCCAGGCTCCTGTATCCTTGGGATTTCGCAGGCAAGAACACTGGAGGACTGGAATCTTGCCCTAGCTCCTCACTGCTCTATACCTTGGGCCCCTCATTTGCCAGCAATGTCCCTGACCGCTGCCAGAGTCCTAGAAGTAAAGGTGGACCAAGAGGACCACTCCCTCCAAAACCTGCTGTGTTTCCACTTCCGGGATGGGAAACTACTTCCGGGATGAGTCCTTCCTCATTTTCCATCCCCAGCAACTGGAGACGTAGAACAACACAAGAAGAGGAGAAAGATAGTTCTGGCATTACCTGGGGGGGACAGAGGGGAGAGACAGAATCAAGAGCACAGAGTGTAATGGTAAAGGTGAAGAGGAAACGAGGAAAAGTAAAGCAAGGAAGAGGAAGTGCAAAGAGAACTTGAGACAGGCCTGGTGATTATGAGTGGGCAAAGGCTTCTCTACCCCTCCCCGTTCAAAAAGTCCCAACACTGGAAGGTGCTGAGAGTATCTACTTGGCACAACCTTCTTCCTATGCTGAGGAAGGAAAGGAGCTTAGGAGACAAGTGACTTACTTGAGGTCACACAGTGAGTGACTTGCTGAGCTGCACCTTGAACTAAGGTGGCCTGTAATTTTCCAAGCTCTTTTCACTCACAGCCATGCAATAGCAGGTGGAGTTGCTTGGGGGTAAGCAGATGGTGACTGCAGCCATGAAATTAAAAGACGCTTACTCCTTGGAAGAAAAGTTATGACCAACCTAGATAGTATATTCAAAACCAGAGACATTACTTTGCCGACTAAGGTCTGTCTAGTCAAGACTATGGTTTTTCCTGTGGTCATGTATGGATGTGAGAGTTGGACTGTGAAGAAGGCTGAGTGCTGAAGAATTGATGCTTTTGAAGTGTGGTGTTGGAGAAGACTCTTGAGAGTCCCTTGGACTGCAAGGAGATCCAACCAGTCCATTCTGAAGGAGATCAACCCTGGGATTTCTTTGGAAGGAATGATGCTCAAGCTGAAGCTCCAGTACTTTGGCCACCTCATGCGAAGAGTTGACTGATTGGAAAAGACTCTGATGCTGGGAGGGATTGGGGGCAGGAGGAGAAGGGGACGACCCAGGATGAGATGGCTGGATGGCATCACCGAGTCGATGGACGTGAGTTTGAGTGAACTCTGGGAGTTGGTGATGGGCAGGGAGGCCTGGCGTGCTGCGATTCATGGGGTCGCAAAGAGTCAGACACGACTGAGCGACTGAACTGAACTGAAGCATTTCCTCCTAGCTGTCTCTTCCAAAGTCAATGTTTCCTCACTTTGGAGTATTGGAGGGCGCATTCATCCAAGTGTAAGCCCCTAGCACCTGTCAGGCACTGTACTTGACTCTGGAGATGCATCAGCAAGGAAACAAGGTCTATTCTACTGCTGGACACAGACTAGGTGTGTAGGAGCTCCTGGCCAACTGTCTCAGGAGTGCTACCCAACAGAGCTGGAATCTGAGGCACAATTGTGAACCATGTGTGTAATTTTTATTTTCTGGTAGCACTATTTAAAAAGTGAAAAAAAAAAGCACAGCTGAAATTATTTTAGTAATGTATTTAACACTGAATCATTTCCACATGTAAAATATGAAAATTATTACTGAGATATTTAGCACTCTTTTTTTTTTTTCTGTAACCAAGTCTTAAAAATCTAGTGTGTGTCCCCTGCTTACAGCACACCTCAATTTGGGCTAGCCACATTTCAAGTGCCCGTGTGGCTAGTGACCACAGTGCTGGACTGGGCAGGCCTAGAGTGAGTGTCAGAATCTGCTCCCAAACACCTAACTCGGCTGAATGCCAGCTTAATCTGTCTGGGGCTTCAGAGTCTATGGAGCTTATGAGTCCACAGCTTGGCCACATAAAGCTGGGAAGTGAAGTAGAGGGGACAGAGGAAGGCAGGTTTCAGAACAGAGTTGACCTTAGACCTTTAAGTATGTCATGATTTTGCCTATTCACAACACATTCTAAGCTACTCAGCAAGTGAACAAGTGTACATCCACAGTTGCAAGTCTTTGTCATCAGTTATAGAAACTTCATGCTAGTTGAGTGGAATAACAAAATTAGTGGTGGCCCTGCTCTTTGTGTTAACCAATCTAGTATCTGTTCTAGACAGAGACAAGAAAATCCAATTCAATCAACTGCTTCAGGTGTTCACACCAGTATATAAATTACTCACTGGAGGAAACCCAAAATTTCACTGTGGGTTGAAAAGGCCTGAGGAACACAAATCTGTCAACAAACACGACAGTGACCTTCTTGAGTCTGAGGGTTCCCAAAGGTCACTAGACTGAGCACAGGAGAATGTTAAGGGTCCACTCAAACTTAAGCATTCTGGCCTGGCCCTGGGACCTCAGCCTTCCCATAGTGGACAGTGCCCTAGTCTCAAAGCTTTTTTTTCCTCAACAATTTCTACTTACAACTCAGTTGTTGTCTGGGTCTATCAGCCCAAGAACACTGTTTCCACCATTTGTTTCTACTGTTTCCACCAGGTAAGCTGAAGTTGCATGGTGGAACAGCTCTCAAGCTGGATAAGGCAAAAAGTTAGCATCACAGAGTGGTCTGCATTGCTTGCTACCTTCATCCCAGCCTGCATATTACCATCTTTTTGAAACCAGGGTTTGGAGATCCTAGAATATGAAGATTAAATTCTAAGTGGGTTCAGATTTCATTTTGTTTCCAGGATCCTATCCTGTTAGAGCAAGAAGGGACTTTAGAGGTGATCTAGTTCCATTTCTACTCCTTTGTATTACAGATGGAGAAGCTGAAACGCAGAGACAGGAAGTGACTGGACTAAGAACTCACTGGAAGATACCAAGACCAAGGGCGTTCAGTGTCATATTCAGTGATCTTTACAGCATTTACAGCTGCTTCCTGATTTTGAGAAGGCAAAAGTGTTTCAGGGTATCATGGACATACAGTGAATGTCAGCTGTTTATTCAGTGGATACTCTGACCTCAACCTCATACCTGAGGAATCAAGATATTCAAGGTTGTTTTTCCAGTCCTGAGATACTTTCACTTTTTGGACTACACATGGCTATAAAGTATACCAACATGTCCTCTCTTGCTCTCTTTGTTTTTCCTTTCAAGAAGTAGATATTTTTTTGCATTTTCTAGATCTCCACTGGAGCCCCATTCCAATGAGATTATACCCACCATTCTTGCCCTTACCTACCATTTGGTAAGTGTTAAGTTGCTTCAGTCCTCTCCGACTCTTTCCGACCCCTCAGACTGCAGCCCACCAGGCTCCTCTGTCCATGGGATTCTCCAGGCAAGAATACTGAAGTGAGCTGCCATTTCCTTCTCCAGGGATCGTCCCAGCCCAGGGATCGAACCCGCATCTCTTTTGTCTCCGGCATTGACAGGCGGGTTCTTTACCACTAGCGCCATCTGGGAAGCCCCTAGGTACCATTGTCACCTCCAAATCTGGCAATAGGGTTTCACAGTGACGAGTGCGCCCTCTGCTGACTGAATGTCTGTCCTGCACTGATGTCTGCATAATTCACACTTGCACGTTTGGAGCCTCAGCTACATGAGAGATACAGAAACACAAACAAGACATGAATGAGGGTTTCCTCATTTCTTATCAAGAATCCACACATATTTTTGGTCAAATCAATGTTTTGTTACTCCTAATCAGCTCTTATCATGAGAAAACTATTATTGAAGAGGCTGCCAAGTTTTGATTTTCTACAGATCCTGCCAGAAAAGTACATTTCCAGCATTTGCTGTCCTTCCACCCTATACAAAAAGTTCACATGTATAAACAGTGCTTTCGACATGTGGACTGCAACTCAGCACAATAACAAGCTTTTAAAATAGAACTTAAAAGGGGCCACTTTCCTGGGAGCATGAAAAGTAATTAGAAATACATTTTGAGTCCTTCCTAGATCCCCAGCTCTCCTGGGGCGTGCTTTAGGACATGTCACTTTTCTCACACGCCTCCTCCTGCCCTCCCCCCACCAAAGCTGCCTTGGGGGCCTCTCATACTCAAGCCTTTTCAGCTGGAGGCCTCTCAGAACTCTCCCAGAATTGTTTTCCATAGGGGCCATTGCTTTCCCACTCTCCCTTCCTTCTTTCCTTCCTTCTTTCTTTTTTTCCCCTTTCCTTTCCTTCTCCCCTCCTTCCTTTCTTCCTCCCTTCCATCCTGCCTGAGAGTAACAGAGGCACCTTCAAGGCAAGCGCGCAGGGTTGACACTGGGATGCATTTGCTACCTGCAGCGAAGTGTAGATACCACAGAGGAACAAACACCAACCCGTAAGGAAGTTGCTCAGACTTCATTGACGAAGCTTAGATCTAGTTGGAGGGTAGAGGTCTGTATCTCTTGTTTGTCTGCACATTCTCTCAAACCACCTGAGGGATTGGCACATCCCGGGTTCTGCTTGGGATTCTGACTTCACTGTAGTTAGATTCTCTGTGAAGACTCAGGGATGAGAGGACAGGAAAGCTGTTTCAAAGAGTTTTAGAAGGAGAAGGAGAGAGAGGTCAAGGGATGGCTCAAGATAAACCTCAGATTGAGGCAGGAAAAGAAGCAAAATGAAACCACCAGACCGAGAGGGTGAAATAAATCCAAGAGAATCCAGGAGGAAGAATGCTGAACAAAACCCTACTTCCTATTCAACTCCTGGAAGGCCTTGTGCAGAGACAGAATAATTAGGCCCTTCCCCAGATGTCAATCCAGTTCACACCTTTGCTACAAGTGGCCAATGTCAGCCACCTTTAATTCCTAGCTAAGCAGCCCGTGGCCACTGCTTCTGAATCTAACTGAGGGAGACCCGGAAATCCAGTTAGAAAGGACAATTGCTAGAATTCAGTTCAGTTCAGTTCAGTTGCTCAGTCATGTCCGACTCTTTGAGACCTCATGGGATGCAGCACGCCAGGCTTCCCTGTCCATCACCAACTCCCCAAGCCTACTCAAACTCATGTCCATCACATCGGTGATGCCATCCAACCATCTCACCCTCTGTCTTCCCCTTCTCTTCCCACCTTCAATCTTTCCCAGCATCAGGGTCTTTTCCAGTGAGTCAGTTCTTTGCATCAGGTGGCCAAAGTATTGGAGTTTCAGCTTCAGCATCAGCTAGAATTCATGTTGACAATAATTCAAGGTATGGGCTCAGCGTGTGTGTGTGTGTGTGTGTGTGTGTGTGTGTGTGTGTGTGTGTAGGGGTGAATCAAGATACCTTAGGAGATGATAGGTAAATTGTTGAATATAATGGCTATCACAAATTCTCTCTCCAATTTAATTAGAAGCTAGAAAAGATCATCAAGAAAAAGTTTAGCAGCACCCGTTACTGTTGAGAAAAACAGCCCTAGACTGAAGAAAATAGCACGTTTGGAGTGGGATGGGGAGTGCCGGGTTCGTGGGCTTGTGGTGTGTGTGAGGTGAAGCTGAGAGTTGGTGGCTGCTGCCCCGTTTCCGGAGGCGGTGGAAGCTTATCTCAGCCGCCGCCCCCAGCCGATGCAGGACAGTTAGAGATGGGGGCAGCTCACCCCCACCCCCTCAGGACGCGGCACGCCTAAACTTTCTACTTTTGTTCCTTTGATGAGAGGTTTCCTGGATCTGACGACCAGTGGAGACCTGGGGTGGGGCGTGAATTTGTGGGCCCTGAGAATATGTGTGAGAGCAAACATCCCAGGCTGCTAAGAGATGAGCGTGTGTCTTCCCAATTTGTGGAGATCGGCTTGAATTGCGCCCGGGGAAGCAAGGCCAAGCGGATCAGTTTTTAACAGCTTTGTGGGGGTGTCACTGGGAACTTCGGGTCCAGTTTCTTCGCGACAAACCGTGAAGTGTGCCAGGTGCTGTACCAAGAAGTGGAGATCTCCGGTCACTGCGTTTGGCTTTGGGCTCGGGTCAAGTTTTTCGGTGCCACGCTCCCCACTCCGCAGACCTGCTGCCCCTTACCGCATCCTCTGGGCCTGGAGGGCGCCGGCGTGGTCCTAGACCTCAACCCTGGCACCGTCTCCCCCACCCGGTCTACCTGTAGCTCTGGGTCTCTGGAACCCCGGGCTGGGCCGTTTAATGAGTGGATTGTGCAGCTCTCTCTGTTGATCTAATACGAGTGCACCGTGAATCTGAAAAATAAATAGAAGGACCGAACATACGATTCTCCATAGTGAAAAGTCTTTTCGAATAAATAAAAAAAGGCAGAGTTTTCACTGTTGAATGTAAATTCCTTTGCAGTGGAACGAATCATTTCAAGGATAGTTCACGTTGTCCTAACAACGCGGGTGAATGGCCAGGGTCCTTCTTTTTGTTAAAGATATGTTTTCTTTCTTTCAGTCAGAACTGATGATGATACCTCTTTCACGCTCTGTCCTCCGGGATCGTAAATCTCCACTCCCAGCTACCCAAATTTCACTTTCAGATGCCAAGCCCCTGCGGGTGACCGCTTCTCAGGCGGGACCCGCGAGCACCCGGCTTCCCGCCCCCCAACCGGACCCACCCCCTGCCCCGGGGGCTCCCCTGGGCCCGCCGGCTCCCACCTCCGGGCCTTAGGGGGCGCTGCAGCCGGGGGGGGAGGGGAAGGGGAGCGGGCCTCCTGGACTGAAGGTGCAGCCTCGTCCTGGGGTGCACAGGCTGCAACGTCCAACTAAGCGGAATGCCGCGACTCCCGTACCTTCAAGGCCCCTGTCAATCTTGTCCTGGCCCCAGGAATGTGAAAAATGTGCACAAAGACTGCACGCCCCTCGTGCGCGATTGTCAGCTGCTGGTGCCCACTTACTGGGGAGAAAAGGTCATTTGGAAACAATCCTGGCCAGCCAAACCTCTCAAATCTAACTTTTCTTCCCCCCACCCCCAACCGGCGCCTCCCTCCACAATCCCGAAGACCCTTGCGGCCCAGGCCCCCCGACTTCCCAGCCCCATCCCCGACACCCTAGTCTCCGGGCCGGCGTTTGTACTGAAGCCGATGGGGGCAGAGGGGCAGGCAGGGGATTCGCGGCCCCAGAAAGTGTGCTTGTGACCTTGGGCTGAAGAAAGTTGCTCCCAGTTCACCCACTCATGGGAGAGGGGGCTTCAGACGTCCGGAAAGACGCTCTAGGGTCCCAGAAATGATGAGCCTGCGGCAGGGGCGGCTAGCTGGGGTTCCCCGTACCGGGGCGAAGGCGGCTGCCCGCCCCGCACCCCCAGCCCCATCCTTCTGCGTCCCGGAAAAAAAAAAATAACGAGGAAAGGGCTCCGCCGAGACGAAAGGAGAGGTACTTCGGTCGGGGCCGTCCGAGAGCCCCCAAAAGGGTGGGCCTGCGAGCGGCGGACCCGGACAAAAGCGTGGGGAGCGAGCTTCCCCAGAAGGAGCAGCCTGGGTACTTGGGGCCCAGTTCCACCCGGGGACAAGGTGGCGCTTCTGGCGGCCCGGCCCAAGGCGGGTCCCGCTTGCTGCTCGGGCGCTCGGGGCCGGGCGTTGGGACGCTAACCCAGTCGGCAATGTCCAAGGGGAAAGCAAGGGACGGGTTCCTCCGCGGGGTTTCGCGCCAGGTCTGGCCCCTCGGGAAGAGAACTTAGCCGCGATCGGACCCCAGTGGTGACCATTTGCGTTAGCCCGGGTTTTCAACTCGCCGCCACCTCCTAGGAGAACCGGCCTGCACCCCGCGGACGGTCCAGTCCCCGCGCAGCTGCCCCAACGTGACTGGAGGGGCTGGAAGGGCCACCCCTCGTCCCTACAGCTGGGCTCGCGGGTTCGGGCAGCTAACGCCCGCGGGGCAGAGCCGGCACCCCACCCCCTACGCCCAGCTTCACCCGGGCCTCCGAGCGCCGAGGGACCCGGATAAGCGGCTCCCGAACCCGGGAGGAAGCAACTCGCGGAAAGTTCATCAGTCGGGCTACTCCGAGGAACTTGGAGCCCGCCGCTAGCTCAGCTCAGGCCTTGATTATTCAGACGAGTTCCTCTTTCTCGAAATCAAAACGAAACAAAAATTGCAAACTCCAGTCGCCGACTGTGCGCAGCCAACTCGCAGGCACGCGCCGGGCACGGCGGCCGGTTCTGCCCTGGCCTCCACGCCCTCCAGCCTAAGTTACCGAGCAGAACGTTTTTGGAGGACTCTGAGGGCAAACTCGGCACGGTTTTTCTCGAACTTGCCTTCTTCCCGAAGAGCCGGGCTGGGCAGATGGCAAGGAGTAGCCAGGACAAGTATTGGCAAGTCGCTGCCAATGGTCCTTCTGGCCTCAGTGTCTGCATCTGTTAAGAGGGAGCAATGATAGCCTCTGCTGGGATAGAAGGAACTAACTGTGGCTCAGCAGGTGTTCAGAAAATTCTGATTCCCTTTCCGCACCCCGCCAGCCCCAGCTCTTTAACTTGCCAGTTTGGTTAGAAAGGCTTGAAAAGGAAAGCCGGCGTGAGCGCCGAAAGAGCCTTCGTTGTACAGATTCTCGGCTGCGGGATGGGCCCGGGCCCTCCCAACCCCGGAACCCACCCCCACCCCCACCCCCACCCCACGGGCCGCAGGAGGTGGCGTGTACCCGCTACCGCAGCTCTCACCCGGGCTGCGGCCTGGGGGCCGGGGCCGAGCGGGGAGCCTCCTGCCCCCCCGCCCCTCTTTTCGCTCAGCCTCCTGGCCTCTGGCCTTTGGGCCGGGAAAATGGCTTAGAGGCGGGCGTCGAGACCTGGGGAAGAGGGGGAACAGAATCGAGCGGCAATAGCCTGTGCGATCTCGGCAACTCCGAGGACGCTGGCGGCCGTGCCTGACACTGAACGGCGCGTCTCGGGCTCCCGGGCCGGTCGGGGCGCGGCCGCCTGCGCTTCGTTTGGCCGGACTCGGCGGGCGGGCGGGCGGGAGGCGCGATCCCGGAGGCTCCTTCCCGCCACAGTGTCGACTGCGGAGGTAACATCTGTGCTCACCCCCTCCTCACCACCCCCTCCATCCGCCACGCCGCTTACATATATATGTGTGTGTGTGTTTTTTTTTTAAGAAAGAAAGAAAACGAAAAAGCAACCTTCCTTTCCTACACAATAGACGCACCAGGGGGCCTTTCACTTGGCCAATCTCAGGAGTTTCATATGAACTTCATTAAATCAATTACTCGGTGAACACATCACAATTTATTTGCAATTAGTATCAAAATGTCTTACTTTTCTTAATAGGTCGGAGCAGATGTAGCTACAGAAGGGACAACGCGTTTTCGTGAAATCTATCTCGTGCAACACATTAAATCTTCTGGTCAGAAGAGGAGAAATTCAAAGGCAGTTTAGAGGAGGAGAGAGAAATCAAGCTGGAGACAAATGCGATCCGTGCAGGTGTTGGAGCAGCTTGCGTTATAATTGTATCTAGCGAAAAGGTTGCCTTTATTATTCGTAATGATCGAACAAAAGTCACCATAATTAAACGTCTGGTTTTCTCCGATGACTGAGAGGTGCATGTCTGAAAGGCGCCGGGTACAGCGAGGGACTTCAGAAATGGTTAACAAGACGCCCCGTTCTTTGAATAGTGGCTTTGTCTTATGGGGGTGGGGGGAAGAGAAGAGACGGAGAGAGAGAGAGAACAGTTATCTAATTTTCATTGCCCCAAACCAGAGATTTATTGATTGCGACAACAGTTTTATTGTACTCGGGGAGGGGGTTGCTGTAGGTTTATAGAAACTGATTTACTTTCGTTTGGAAGTAAAATTATATGCAACAGTCTCCCCGTTGGAAGGTTGGACTTCAGCTCCTGTTAATACCATTAGTGACACAGGATCGAATTTCAAATGAAGCCTGGTGACAATTACAGACGGAAACAGATGCCCTTGGAAATTTAGGTCAAGTGTTCAAGATTCTGGTTTCATGGTCAAGGTTGTCTTGGGGGTAACCTTGAGGAGATGCTCATAAATCTATCCTCCTCTTCGAACTGGGGATGCGCCTTCGAGCGGGAGTGATATGGAGAAGGGGAGGGGGCAGAAAATTTATTTAGAGGGTCCTCAGGTCACCGAAAACAGAAGAGAGGCTGAAGTATGGTAAAACCCGGCAAGTGTGCTGGGCGGGTAGCCTGAGTGTGTGTGGTGGTGCGGGGGGTACCAGCCTGGGGCTACCGCGGGGAAGAACAACTGCTCCGGGGACTCGCTCATCCACTTACTAGTCCCCAGCAGGCAGACCTGAAGGCTGGCCCTTAGCCTCCGAGCCTTTTTTTTTTTTTAACCCATCCGCAAAATGGGAATCAGGGTCTCGCCTGGTCTTTCTGGAAGGGTGGTGGCGAGGATTGAGGGTAATAACGATTTTGAAAGCGACCAGCCTTTCAAATGGAAGTTATTATTGTGAAAGTGCAGCCTCCTTCCTTTGCATTTTAATCACTTGCCCCTCAGCTCAGTGAAAAAGGCGTCGTGTCTCTTCCCTCCTGCCCGCGGGAACCTTGCCCCAGAGCCGCCAGCTCCGGCTCCCGCGGCACCAATGCGTTCTTTCAGGGTCGAAAATCATGTTGTCTTTTCCCGGTTCCCCATCCCAACTGGCGTCTTTAAGCGTGGCAGTCTTTGGGGTTTACATCCCTCTGGTGGGTGTTTTCCACTTGACAACTCTTTTAAAGACATAGAACCATATTTTATTTACTGCCTACTATAAATTATTTACTAGCAGGCTGAGGTAATTCCATTAAAGCCTCACGGTTTGTTTATACTAAATAGTTATCTGGGGACTCCTGGCTCGCCTTCGAGCTGCGAGGATCCGGGGAGGTGGAAACGGTCCGCTCGGGCAACAGAGGCCCCCGGAAAGGAGAGGGTCCAGAGGAAACGAAAAAGGTCTTCTGTCTCTTGAGGATTCATTAAAAATTAAACAATCTGATAATCGTCGTTTTTGCTCGGTGCGAGGTGTCATTACTGCCCCCGCTACCCCTCCCGTGCCCCCGCGTGCACGGGCTCACCCTTGAGAGCAAGATGACTTCGTCCTAGGAACTAACTCGACGGTGGCATCAATCCGATTTGGGGGAGGGTGGAGGATACAGCTGTGTGGGGTGGGGGGTGGTGGGGAGATGCAGGGGGCCATTCCAGGGATGAAGGGAGGAGGAGGGGAGGGAAGGCCGGCCCTTGTCGCCGGGGTTGCTGCGGAAAGCATGCAAACCCTGCGAACTTTGCCTCTGGTCCCCTCCCCCAACGCGTGTACCCGGGCAGAAAAGAGGGAATAGAAGAAAACCAGCCTGAGGGAAGGCACTGGGCTTTAGACGCTGGCTGCGCGCGCACGTCTCTGTCTTCCCTCGCCAAGCACTGGCCTGCTGAGTTGCTGCCTTCTACTTTTCTACAATTTACTTCTGTGTCTCAACTTAGGGACCTCTCTGGAAATACCAAACACCCCAGGAAATACATTGGCCTTTAGGGGAGGGACGGGGGATTCAGCCAAACAACTGTAAATGAATTTTTTGTCTGATCTGGCTGCCATAAGTTATGTTGGCCTTGGAAGGAAAGCGGGGTAGGGGTGAGTGGGAATTTAACTGTTTCTGTTGAAGGCTTTTTCAGAAGGGGCTCTGGAGGCATGTAGTAATGGTGTGTAAGTTTCCCACCTGGTTTTGCAGACGAGGATTTCAGAATAGTCGGGTTATTGCCATAACACAGGAAGAGATAAACAAGACACCTGGACAAAAAGCCAGTTGTCTAAAGCGACTGGGAAGTGATCTGCAATAAATAGAAAGGTCACCATATTTCATAATTTTTCTCTTTTTCTTTCAGCTGAAATAGAGATGCAAGGTAGTGGGAAAAAATCATATTGGTCTCAGTGAGTGACAGACCTACTGCTGTTCATTATAGAGCTGAAGAACTGGAACTGACAAACATTCAGGATACAGCTTTCATTCTCAGTAGTCAGGTTCACCAATAATTTAAAATTCAATGACATATTTTTAATATTCTTAGTTTATATTTTCTGGTAATTTGGTTACCTTTATTAACTTAAATCCTGTTTTATCAAAAAGGAGGAGAAAATTGTAATATGTATAAATACTTAAGTATGCAAACCCGAAGGAGGCATTTTATGGTGATGGAGATGCAGGTTAACCCTGTGAACGCCAAGTTGAATGTGTTATGTAACCACTATATTTCAAAATATTTCAATACCCACATGTATACATTTTAAAAAGTAGAGGTACAATTTACATGACAAAATTAACCATTTACACTTGAACAATTCAGTGATATTTAGTACATTCGCAATGCTGTATAGCTACCACTGCTATTGAGTTATAAAACAGGTTCATTGAAGACCGTGATGATTGTCACACAATGACATAAATGTACTTATTACACTTGAACTGTATACTTTAAAATGGTTAAGATGCTCTTTTTTTTAAATTAACTTATTTTCACTATGAAATTCAATACTAATTCAATCATACAAAAATACCTACTAAAAAAAAAAAACAAAACAGAAAATGCAACCCAAACCAAACCAACCAACAAAAAGATGTTCATCAACCCCAAAGAAAACCTTGTACCCAGTAAATCATGACTCCCCATTCTGCCCCACTCCAAGCCCCTGGCAGATCTTTTTACTGGTGCTGGTATTTCTTAAAAACAAGTATTTTCCTCAGCAGCAAAATTTCTGTCTGCTACTATTTCCTTAAAATCTATGTCATCACATTCTATTCCATACATCTAACTACAGATACAAAGAGGGGATAAACGACATAATCTGCTTATTTGTATTTGTTCTAGAAGCCAATAGAAGGTTTCCAGATTGGTATTTGTAACATGGGTCTTTTTAATGAACGGGTGGATCCCTGGGCAACACATACAAATACTTTGTTAGTCATTGTGGGAGGGACATGAGTTTGAGGCAACAGTTAATCTTGCTCTCATCAATAGAAAGTGGATTAGCATGGTATTTTCTCTTTTGAAATGTAATTCATAAAGTTTAACAAAGCAATAGTTATCATCAACCTTTTGGGAAAAAGAGTACTAAGATGAGTTTTTTTGCAAACCATTTGTTTCTGGGCATCAAAACTGTGCCCTGAATTCACAATTATGGAAAAACTTTGTGAATAGCTTACAATTGTCAGAGTCCCATCTCCTCGGTCTTGTGTGTGCTGACGCATTCATTTATTTCACAGGGTTCACCACAAAGACGAAAGGAAATATGACTGTGGCTAAAGAATTTTAATCAAAATGGAAGCTACCATTCATGTAACTAGGACCACAGGGTTCGAGGCCATTGGAGAAGCTATTTCTGTAAGATGGCAGCAAGAGGTCAGGACTGGCCCAGAGTTGTGAGCTCAGACAGATTTTTGAACCCCATCCACCACCGTGGATTAATGGGAATGAAAGGAGCAAAGAATATGTTGGTGAACAAAAACATGGGTGGTCAGTTCTGTAGTTCAACTTTGTGCTTTATTCTATTTGAAGAATGATAACTTTCAAAAGAGTTAGCTGATTTTGACCTGTGTTGTTAGCCAAAGTGAGTTAGCAAAAGGTATATTTTACATTTAATGTTCAGATTAGTTTGTCATGAGGGGAAAACAAAAAGTGGCGCTTAGAGAAATTCCATTCCTCCTAATACATTCCTCCAATGAAACCTATTTCCTTTTTTCCCCCACTATCGACATTTTGGGCTGCATAGTGGGTTGGTATCTATGACAGCGTGAAAGTGTTAGTCACTCAGTCATGTCTCTTTGTGACCCCATGGACTGTAGCCCACCAGGCTCCTCTGTCCATGGAATTTTCCAGGCAAGAATATTGGAGTGGGTTGCCATTTCCTTCTCCAGGTATCTATGAGTTAGGTACTAATATTATTTTCATTTTATGGAGGGGAGAAATTGAGGTATGGAAACCTTACATAAATTGCCCAAAGTCACAGAGCTACTAAGTGCAAGCCAGAATTCAAGTCGAGGCAGACTGACTCCAGAGCCCAGACTCTTAACCACTCCACACTACCTTGCCTCAGTTCAGTTCAGTTCAGTCGACTTTTTGAGACCCCATGGACTGCAGCACACCAGGCTTCCCTGTCCATCACCAACTCCCAGAGTTTACTCAAACTCATGTCCATCACCTCAGTGATGCCGTCTTAACCATCTCATCCTCTGTTGTCCCCTTCTCCTCCTGCCTTCAATTTTTCCCAACATCAGGGTCTTTTCCAATGAGTCAGTTCTTCGCATCAGGTGGCCAAAATATTGGAGTTTCAGCTTCAGCATCAGTCCTTCCAATGAATATTCAGGACTGATTTCTTTTAGGATGGACTGGTTGGATCTCCTTGCAGTCCAAGGGACTCTCAAGAGTCTTCTCCAACACCATAGTTCAAAAGCATCAATTCTTTGGTGCTCAGCTTTCTTTATAGTCCAGCTCTCACATCCATACATGACTACTGGAAAAACCATAGGTTTGACTAGACAGACCTTTGTTGGCAGTATTATTTTTCACATACCAGTTTTAGTTCTGCCCAGGAAGCAATATAAATATGACTCCTCTTCCTCAAGGTGGAATTTAGCATCTGTGAAGAATTTCCACCTTACTGAATGTACCTTCTAAGAAATGCCTGACTTTGATTTGTTCATGGGGTGAAACATTTCCAGATCTCTCTACATCCTTAGCTTGTTCATCGGAATATTGTGAAGAATGAATGAGGTAATGTTAGTGAAAAGACCTTGTGAACTGTGGAAGAGCTAAACAAATATTTTTATTCTTTAAAACATATATATGATATATAATAATAAGTTATCCTAATTTGCATATGAAAAATCAGGGCACCAAAATTCAACTGAAACAAATCATGAATTTCTAAATTTTTATCTTATGTTATTGAAAAAAGAAAGCTGGAAATCCACTGTGAGCAAAGATAACTGCACTATAAGAAAGGAATTTGAATGTATGATTAATTCCCAGGATATCTATGTTGTGGTTTGAAACGTTTATTGGCTAGCCTACAATTCAACCTTGACATGCAGTGTATAAACACCATACTTAATTCTAGATTTACAAATTTAACTCACCTCTATAACACAGGTGATGAAAGAGAATGTGGAATGCTTTTGTGCCAGGTTCTGTGCTAAATCATATATTTATCTTCTAAAAATCAAAGTAAATATATATCACCAATTAAAAGACGAATATATATGTTATACCTATTAGTTAAAATTATTCAAAATTCAGAACTGTTTGTGACCAAAAATCCACATTTTAATTTAAAAATAGTCCATGTTTTTTGTGAATGTCAAAAAAGAACTGTTTTAATTATACATGTCTCAGTTTGATTTAAAATCGTGAAATAAAATAGGTCTGGTGTTTCTTTCATCAAGGTCTGAAAGTCTTAGAAATGTTTGAGCTTTTACTTCATCATCAGAGTTGCTGAAATACCCTTCTACTTTGTACAAAAAAGCATTCTTTGTATTATTGAAGTGGTTCCAAAAGGAGCCACTATTTTTTTTTTGGTATTTAATAGCTCTATAAAATAAATTTGGCAAAGTATTAACAACTGGTGAATTTAGGTGAAGGCTATATTCTTTAAAATTTTTTGTAGTTTTAAAATTTCCAAAATGAAAAGTTAGGAAAACATATTTAAAAAAAAAGTTTTCATGAGTGGTAAAGATTTCATTGCATATTGAAATAATTGAAAACTAACACAGAAATAAGATAGAAATTATTTGGCAAAATACAGAGTAGATTTAGTTTGAAATGTATGGGTTTATAATTAACCTAAATAATATTTGGAAAATGCATTTTAAATTTTATTAAACTGCTTATTTTACTTCTTTTAAAAATACTTAATATCTCTTGGCTTCTGCAGTCATTCCTTCCACAGATATTTATTGAGAACCTCCACCATGGCTAGTAATTGTCGAGATGCTATGTGAGATACAAAGATCTATAAGACATGGCCTGTGCCCTCAAGGAATTTACAAGCTAGAAGTAGTATCATATTCTTCAAAAAGCTTCCACAGTGTAAACAGAAACTATAAGCTTATAAAAGAAAGCAAGCAAATCTACTCCAGAAGTCCACTTGGCAATATCACTACCCTGATTCTGCAGTTGATGTCTTTTTCTAAGGCAATAGTCACTAAGTTGTGTCTGACTTTTACGACCCCATGGACTGTAGCCCAGCCAGGCTCCTCTCTCCATGGGACTTCCCAGGCAAGAATATTGGAGTGGATTACCATTTCCTTCTCCAGGGGATCTTCCCCACCCAGGGATCAAACTCACATCTCTTGTGTCTCCTGCATTGCAGGAGCCACCAGGGAAACCCTCTCTCTAAGGCAGAGATGGTGCTTATCATTGCTTCTTCGTCCTCTTTGTCCTCTTGCTCTGCTTCCTCTTCTTTCACTTCCACTTTCTTCTTCCTTTTTCTTCATTGTTCACATCATCACATTTTCATTCATAGTTTTTCAGTGCTTACAAATAATTTTTGATCCTCAAAGTTATTTATTGTCTTTATGCTTTTAAATTACAGGAAAGACAGAAGCATAAACTATAATTGACCTACAAATATTGGGGGAAAAGTAAATTAAATAATAAAAATAACATTAGCTTCACACGATCAGTGCTTTTCTCATTAAATAATGTTTTACTACTTTAGGTAAATTTATCCAATAAGACATTAGAACATCTTTTAATACCCCATAATAGAGAACTTTCCTGTGAAGAGTGCTTCCTTTATGGTTTCCATTACCTGCTCTCTTGGGTTCCTGCCTTAACTCTTTTTTATGAAGATACTGTACTTTAGTACAGTATCTCGAAAATAAGGATTGAGAGATGTGACTTTGCATATCAGCAACAATTACCACAGAATATGACTTCTTTCTTTGGCTTGCCTCTTTTTACTGCTCTGGAGCTTTTTTTGGTTGCAAAGGAAACAAAATGATCAAATACCTGCTTGATAGTGTTTGCATTTAACTATAGAAGTATGTTCACTTTATGTCAGCAAAACATGGAGATCTATGAACAACAGCAGCAATAGAGGTGATGAGGGGAAGCCTGATTATAAGATTCAAAGCTGAGGACTTTTTAAGGAAGGAAAGAAGAGACTAGCAACGAGAAGCAAAAGGATGTCTACTCCATCTCTTTACAAACCTTGGGGATCTTTCTGTGTCAACTAGTATAGAACTACTTTATTCTATTAATCTGCTGCTTACTATTCCATAATGTGGGCAGGTCATAATTTAGTTAACCTTTCAAACATCTAATGGATATTTAGGTTATTTCTAATTTTTTTGACATCACATACAATCTCATACAGTTTTTTACTATGGTTTTTATACAGAAAGAACTTTGTTGATCCCTACAAGGGGCCAAAAAGTAAAGGCTCTTTTGTATTTTATCTTGTGCTTCAAGATCACAGAATGTCAGAATTGAAAGGGGTTTTAGACGTTTTCATTTCTCTAGTACCTCCTCTAGTACCTCTCAAGTCACTAGTACCTCCTCTCCCATCCTCATTCTCAGCTAATGATCTTGTTTCCTATTTCCTTGAGAAAATAGAAGAGATCAGCAAAGATCATCCACAAGTTGCCAGTACCATGTGTACATATCTACCTGGAGCTTCTGTACCCCTGGACTTGTCCTTCTCTCCAGATATTACGGATGAACCATTGTGCTACTGGCTAAGGAGGAGACACCCTCTAGTATACAGTAGTTCTCTTCTTGCACACTCAAAGACACGAGCTTAACAACTCTTCCCTCTCTCTTCTGCATCATTTAAATTTCTCTCTCTAATGGATCGTTCCTGTTACCATACAGTCATGTTATTTCTCCTGTCTTAAAAAAGGATACTCTTTCCTGACCCTATTTCTCTTCTATATACTGTTCCACTTCCCTGCTTCCTTCTGCAGTAAAATTCCTCAAAAGAGTTGTCTATACTTATGAATTTTAATTCTTCTTTCACTATGTTTTGGACCTGATTCACTGACTTTTGTCCCTACTACTCTGCCAAAATTGCTTTTACCAAGGTCACAAGGGAATTCAACCAAGAGCAGTTTTGCATCCTCATTATTTCTTGACCTAGCAGCAGCATTTGGCACACTGACTGTTTCCTCTTACCTTGACACTTCCACTTTGGGTTCCAGGATACCACTTGTATGATGTCCCCTCTCTCACTCTTAACATTGGTAATTTGTGGGGTGTTCTCCTTCTTCCTGATCAGTCTATAATATAGAAATCAATTTATCAGTTTTATTGAACTTACCAGTGAACAGGGCTTCCCTGGTGGCTCCCCGGTGGCTCAGAGAGTAAAGAATCTGCCTGCAGTGCAGGAGACCTGGGTTCGATTCTTGGGTTGGGAAGATCCCTTGGAGAAGGAAATGGCAACCCACTCCAGTATTCTTGCCTGGAAAATGCCATGGACACAGGAGCCTGGCGGGCTACAGTCCATGGGGTAGCAAAGAGTCGGACATGACTGAGTGACTAACACACACTATCAGTGAACCAGTTTTTGTTTTTATTGATTTTCTCTATTGTTTTTCTACTTCCTATTTCATTGACTTCTGCTTTCTTCTACTTTGGGTTTTCTTTGCATTTCTTTTAAAAATCTTCTTAAGGTGCAAATTGAGGTCATTCATTGTCTTCCTTTTCTAATGTAGATGTTTCATTCCATACATTTCACTACAAGTACTGCTTTAAGTGACATCCCATAAATTCTGTTTTATTGCATTTTAACTTTTATTCAGTGTAAAAAATTTTAATATTTCTTTGGATTACTTTCTGTGACCCATGGGATATCCGGAAATATGAGGGTTTGGCTTTGTTTGAATTTCCAAATATTTCGGAATTTTCCAGTTAACTTTCTGTGACATAGTTTCCATTTTAATTCCACTAAGTCAAGGAACAGACTGCTGATCAAAACCACAATGAGCTATCACTTCATACTGGTCAGAATGGCTATCATCATAAAGAACACAAATAGCAAATGTTGCTGAGGATGTGGAGAACAGGGAACCTTCCTACACTATTGGTGGGAATGTAAATCAGAGCAGCCACTGTGGAAAACAGTATGGTAGTTTCTCAAAAAACTAAAAATAGAATGACCATATGACCCAGCAATTTCTCTTATATATCCTAAAAAAACCAGAAACACTCATTTGAAAAGATACATGCACCCCATTGTTCATAGCAGCATTGTTTATAATTGCCAACGTGTGGAAGCAACATAAGTGTCCATCAACAGATGAATGGATAAAGAAGATGTGGTTCATATATACAATGGAATACTACTCAGCCATAAAAAGAATGAAGTTTTGCCATTTGCAGCAACATGGATGGATCTTATGGGTATTATGCTAAGTGAGATAAGTCAGATGGAGAAAGACAAATACTTTATGATATCGCTCACATATGGAATCTAAAAAGTACAACAAGCTAGTGAATAAAACAAAAAAGAAGCAGACTCACTGATATAGAGAACAAACTAGTGGTTACCAGTGGGGAGTGGGAATGGGGGAGGGGCATATAGGGGTGGAGGAGAAGGAGGTACAAACTATTGGGCGTCAGATAGGTTGAAAGATATATTGTACAACACAAGGAATATAGGCAACATTTTGTAATAACTGTAGATGGAAATTAACCTTTCAAAAATTTTTTTTAAAAATCAAAAAATAGAAAAAACAATTAAATGTTACTATGGGATTATATGAGACATGTGTGTTCAACTTTTGAAAATTATAAAGAACTATAGAATTTAAAGAATCTTGCATTTAATTAAAAAATTACTGACACTTGTTTTATGGCCTAGAATGTGATATTTGTTGGCAAATGTTCCATGTCACATGAAAAGACTGCGCATTCTGCTGTTCTTGGGTAGAGTATAATAATGTCATTTAGGTCAAGGTAGTTCACAGTGTTTTTCTAAACTACTGTATCTTTGCTGCTTTTCTCTTCACTTTTTATATCAGTTATTGAGGGAAGGTTATCGTAATCTCTAACCATCATTATAGGTTTCTCTATTTCTCCTTGCAGTTCTATCCTTCTCCAACTTTCTCCTCATTCTTTTTCAAAATTATCTTGACCATTTTTGATCAGTTATTCTTACATATGGATTGTAGATTAGCTTATTGAGTGCTATGAAAAACCCATGTTTGGAATCTATTTAAATTCTAGATTATTTGGGAGAAGGAATTCTTATCTTTATGATACCATGTCTTCTTATCCATGAATACGGTATGTTGCTCTGTTGATTTAGGTCTTCAACTTCCTTTTTATAACTTTTACTATTTTTGTCTGTGAAGGTTGTACAAAGGAAATGCATGCATCAAATATATACTGAGTCACCATGATGCATCAAGAACTGCTCAGGCTCTGAGAATCCACTGACAAGTAACCAAAAGCAGACATGGTCCCTGTTCTCCCGTAGCTTGGAAGGGGGGGGGCGGTGTGTGTGTGTGCAGTGAACAGGCACATAATAAAGAAGTAATAAATAAATAGAATAATTGCAGAGTGACACATGCTCTGAAGAAAATAAAACAATAATATAATATAGAATGATGGAAGGAAGTTTCATGCATTGAGTAGTCAGGAGAGTTTCTCTAAGGAGGTAACATTTGAACAAAGACTCAAATGACAAGAGGCCAGCCACAAGAAGTCCTAGGGAAAGAAAAGTGCAGGCAGAGTACGTCAAGTACAAAGCATCTGTTGAGGGAATACAATGATGTCAACAGTCTTAAAAATAATAGCTATTGTTTGTTGACTATGTCACTTGTACTGTGCCAGGCACTATTTTAAGCACCTAACTTTCACTGTATCATTATTAATCATTATTGAAGCAGATACCAGCTAGCAAGTGCCAGAACAAGACTTTAAACCCAGGCAGCCTGGATTTCAAGCCTTTTTTCTTAACCAGTATGCATTGCTAATCTTCCCCCCTTAAGCACAGATCAGTGTGGCTGAATTGTATGGGGTAAATTGTGTGAACTGTGTGGTAGAACTTGAGGTTAGGGAAGGAGCATTTTAATAAGACTCCTCTCTAGTGATGCAGATACTTCAGTGACCACACACAGAAAAGAACACAGACTTCAGAGAATTCATTCAGAAAAGTCACTAAAGAAACATACTACAGCAAACTCTGGGAAGGGAAAGAATCTGATTTCCAGAGTTGCCACATTATATTGTTTAAAATGCTCATTTTGCAACAAAAAATTATGAGGCATGCCAAAAAGAAAAACCCAAGAAATTATGGTCCATACACAGGAAAAAATAAAACGAAGAGAAACTGTGTTTGAGAAAGTTCAGATATGGTGTTTACTAGACAATGACTAAACATCAGCCATTTTATATATATTTAAGAACTAGAGGCAACCATGTCTAAGGGACTAAATAAGGTATGAGAAAAAGTCTCCCTAAATATCAATAAAGGGACATAAATAATAAAAAGCAAAGCAAATGGAAATTCTAGAGGTGAAAAGCAGAATAACTGTAATGAAAAAGTCACTAGAAGAAGTCATCAGCAAATTCGATTAAGCAGAAGAACCAGGGAACATAAGTCAACTGAAATTATTCAGTCTGAGGAACACAGAGAGAAGAATAAAGAAAAACTGAGCAGAGCTACAAAGAACTCTAAAAATTAAACAATAAGAAAATGAACAATTCAATTGAAAACATGGATAAAAGATCTGAATAGACATCACACCAACAGACGGCAAATAAGCATCTGGAAATATGCTCAACATTAGAGAATTAGGTCATTAGGGAAATGCAAATTAAAACAACAAGATACCATTATATACTTAGTAGAGTGGCCAAAATCCAGAATATTGCAACACCAAAATGCTGCAAAGGAGGCAGAACAACAGTAACATTCATTCATTGCTGGTGGGAATGTAAAATGGGACAACAATTTTGGAAGACAGTTTGGTTGATTCTTATAAAACTTAATATTCTTTTACAACATGGTATAGCAATCACCTTCTTGGTATTTACCCAAAGGCGTTGAAAACTTAGGTCCACACCAAAATCCTACACATGGATGTTTATAGCAGCTTTACTCATCATTGCTAGAACTTGGAAGTAATGAAGGAGTCCTTCAGTAAGTAAATAATTCAACTGTGCAATGCAATATTATTCAGTGCTAAAAAGAAATGAGCTATCAAGGCATGAAAGGACATGGAACAACTTTAAATGCATATTACTAAGTGGAAAAAGCCAATCTGGAAAGTCTACATGCTGTATGATTTCAACTATATGACATCTTAAAAAGGCAAAACTATGGAGACAGCAAAAATATCAACGGTTGTCAGCGGTTAGGTGGGAGGGAGGGGGGTATAAATGGGTAAAGCACAGGAGATTTTTTTACGGTAGTGAAAATATTCTGTACAATATTATTATGGTGGATACCTATAATTACATATTTGTAGAATATACAAGAGTGAGCCCTGACATAAACTATGAACTTTGGATGATAATGATGTGTCAATAGAAGTTTGTCGATGTTAATAGTGGGAGAGGTTGTACAGGTGGTATATGGAAATTTTGTCTCTTCTGCTTAATTTTGCTGTGAACCTAAAACTGCTTTGAAAATAGTCTATTAGAAAATAAAATAAAATTGTCTCATGTCTTTTGGATCTCTCTTGTTAAGTATATATGTTTATAGGTGTTTTTTTGGAAAGATGAACACTTTTAGCATTATAAAATATCCTTTTTGTCTCTCCTAACAACAGTGGACCCCACTCCAGTACTCTTGTCTGGAAAATCCCATGGGCGGAGGAGCCTGGTAGGCTGCAGTCCATGGGATTGTGAAGAGTTGGACACGACTGAGCGACTTCACTTTCACTTTTCACTTTCATGCAGTGGAGAAGGAAATGGCATCCCACTCCAGTGTTCTTGCCTGGAGAAGCCCAGGGATGGGGGAGCCTGGTGGGCTGCCGTCTATGGGGTCGCACAGAGTCGGACACGACTGAAGCAACTTAGCAGCAGCAACAACTTTTTAACTTAAAGTCTATTTTGTCTCATATTATTGATAGTAGCCATTCCAGTTCTTTTTTGGTTAATGCTTTCATGTGTCTTTTTCTATTTTTTTACTTTCAGCCAACTTGTGTCTTTAAATCTAAAATATGTCTCTTATAAACAACATATAATTATTTCATGTATTTTGTACCAAATCTGTAAATATTTTCTTTAGAGTGTTTAATTGATTGACATTTAGAGTAATTGGTGATAACATTCATTTTCCATTTTGACATTTGTTGTCTACATGTTTTCATTTTATTTTGTTTATTCATTCCCCCATTAGTTCTTTCTTTTATGTTAAATATTTTCTCATCTACTATTTTAACACCTGTGTCATTTACCTATGGTAATTTTTGAGTTATCTTTTTAGTGATTTCCCTGGGAATTGCAATTAACATTTTACCATAACAATCTAGTTTAGATTAATACCAATTAAATTTCAATATTACATCAAATAAAACTTTGATCCTCATATCTCCTTTCCTCCTTCCCTTTTTTGTGATGCTACTGTCATACAAATTAAAAGTTTATCTATTGTGCGTCCATCAATTTACACTTACAATTTATTACTTTGTACAGCTGTCTTTTAAAATCAGATAAGAGAAAAAGTATTAACCAACAAAAATACAATTCAATAATAATACTTGGAGACTTCCATACCCATATTCAATAATGTATAGAACTATCAGACAGGAGATCAAAATGGAAATAGAAGACTTGAGCAGCACTATACACAAACTAGAATAAACACATATCTACAGAGCACTTCATGCAACAGTGGCAGAACACAAATCCTTTTCAAGTACACATGGAATATTTTTTAGGATAAACCAGAGGTTAGGCCATAAAACCATAAACTTAAAAGAATTAAAATTGTAAAATGTACTCTGACTAAAACGGATAAAATAAAAAATCAATAACAAATATGAGAAATTAAAGAGCACAGTTGTAAATAACCAACAGGTCAAAGAAAAAATTGCAAGGAAGATTAGAAAATACTTTGAGATGAACGAAAATGAAGCACAATATATAAAAATTTATGAGATGCAGTGATAACAGTGCTAAGAAGGAAATTTATAGCTGTAATACCTATTTGCCAATATTTTGGTCATCTGATGCAAACTCATTGGAAAAGTTCATGATGCTGGGAAAGATTGAGGACAGAAGGAGAACAGGGCATCAGAGGATGAGATGGCTGGATGGCATCACCAATGCAATGGACATGAATTTGGGTAAACTTTGGAAGATGGTGAGGGACAGGGAGGCCTGGCATGCTGCTTTCCATGGGGTCACAAAGAGTCAGACACGACTGGACGACTGGACAACAATACCTATATTTAAAAAAAAAATCTCAAAATTACTAGCTTAAACTTCCACCTTAAGAAACTGTAAAAAAGATCAAACTAAAATCAGAGTAAGTAGAAGGAAGGCAATAATAGAGATTAGAGTAAATAAAATAGAAAACAGAAAAACAATAGAGAAAAACAACAAAACTGAAAACTGATTCTTTGAAAAGATCAACAAAATTAACAAATCTTTAGCCATATTGGCCAAGAAAAAAAGTGAGGAGGCTCAGATTCCTAAAATCAGGAATAAAACATGATACATTACTATTGACTTCACAAAATAAAAAAGATTATAAGGGAATATTATGAATATGCTAACACATTAGATATCCTACCATATGACCTAGCAATTTTTTCCTAGTTATATTCTGAAAAGAACAGAAATGTAAACAACCAAAAAGTCCATCTTACTGATAATCAGATGAACAAAATGTGATCAACACATAAAATGGAATAGTAATCAGCCATAAAAAGGAATGAAGTAGTGATATATTCTTCAGCATTGAAAGAAGTACATTAAAAACATCATGCTAAGTAAAAGAAGGCAGACACAGAAAACCACATATTGTATGATTTTATTTATATGAACTCTCTAGAAAAGGCAAATCCATAGAGGCAGAACAAGTATTAGTGTTTTCAAGGGGCTGGAAGTAGGAAGCAATGGAAAGTGATTGTTAAAGGTATGCTGTTTCTTTGGGGGTGATTAAAATGTTCTGGAATTAAATAGTGGTGATAGGTGCATAACATTGTGAATACACCAAAAAGCACTGAATTGTACACTTTAAAAGGGTGAATTGTATGGAATCTGAATGATATCTCAAAAAGTTTTAAATAAACGTATAAAGCCAGACTGCCTGGACTTGAATTTCAGCTTTGGACACTCTCATTCACCTTAGCTAAATTATGAATTAGTAACCATGTTAGACTTAATAATTGGTCCTACTTCTTCATTACATCAATAGTGGTATACACTCATACCCTTGTCATTTCATTATGGAGAGCAGATTATATTCCCTCCACCTCTTGATTTTGGTCTTGGTCATGTGACTTGCTTTAACCAGTAAGATGTTAGAGGACATGATGCCACTTCAACAGTTTAAAATATGCTTGACAACCTAGATGTCCATTGGCAGACAAATGGATAAGAAAGCTGTGGTACATATACACAATGGAATATTACTCAGCTATTAAAAAGAATGCATTTGAATGAGTTCTAATGAGGTGGGTGAAACTGGAGCCTATTATACAGAGTGAAGTAAGTCAGAAAGAAAAACACCAATATAGTATATTAACACATATATATGGAATTTAGAAAGATGGTAATGATGACCCTATATGCGAGACAGCAAGAGACACAGATATAAAGAACAGACTTTTGGACTCTGTGGGAGAAGGCGAGGGTGGGATGATTTGAGAGGATAGCATTGAAACATGTATATTACCATATGTGAAACCGATCACTAGTGCAGGTTCGATGCATGAGATAGAGTGCTCAGGGCTGGTGTACTGGGATGACCCCGAGGGATGGGATGGGGAGGGAGGTGGGAGGGGGGTTCAGGATGGGGAACACATGTACACCCATGGTTGATTTATGTCAATGTATGGCAGAAACCACTACAATATTGTAAAGTAATTCAATTCCAATTAAAATAAAAAATAAAATACGCTCGAGCAGTTGGACTTGCTCTCTTGTGATTCTGCCACTGTATGAGAAGAACAAACCACTAATAGCTGGTGGTCCTCCATCTTGGGCCCTTCAATGAGCCACATGGAGCAGGTGGCCCCATTGACCAGCCAACTTGAAAGCAAGAAATAAATGTTTATTACTAAATGCCAATGAGATCTGGTGGCTGTATGTTACATTGCTAAAGATGAGCGTGGCACTAGTGGTAAAGAACCCACCTGCCAATGCAGGAGACATGAGGGAGTTAAGTCCTTGGTCGTGTTATGTGTACTCTGTGGGTCAGCTCCATTTCTGTTCAACCTGTCTTTATTCTCCAATCCCATATGAAAGAATGTCCCTTCTCTCAAACATGGGTTTGATTTCTGGGTTGGGAGGATCCCCTGGAGGAGGGCATGGTAACCCACTTCAGTATTTTTGCCCGGAAAATCTGATGGACAGAGGAGCCTGGTGGGCTGTAGTCCATGGGGTTGCAAAGAGTCAGACACAACTGAAGAGATTTAGCACGCACACATGCACACATGCAAAGATGACAAACATATGAACAAATAATCCAAGGGTTTGGGTGGTTTACAATCACAAAGGTTTAGTTCTTGGTTGTATTATGTGTACTGTGTGGGTCAGCTCGTTCTGTTCCATCTGTCTCCATTCTCGAATCCCATATGAAAGAATGTCCCTTCTCTCAAACACTGTTGGGCTTATGGATAAAGAGGAAAATGAACACAGTGAGCTCTGAGCTGACTTTAAGGCTTTTGTTCAAAACATTTTACTTCTGTTCATATGTCACAGGACAATGCAAGTTACGTGGCCAACCTGAATGTAAATGGAGAAAGGAAGGCACCACAAGTAACACAGCTGAGATTGATGCCAACAGGGAGGAGCACCTAATATTTTAAACACTAATATAATCCACTGCAGTGACCTTGAGCATGGTATTTGACCTCTTTGTGTTTTGGTTCTCTCATCTTTAAAGTGGGAGCAATAATAGAACCTACCTCACAGGTAGCTTATTATAAGGATAGCAAGACTTCTTCTGGTAAAGCACTTAAAACAGTGCCTGATATACTAAACACTATATGTTAAATAGAAATAAATCCAAGGTTCACCCATGCCATTGTTTCCTCTTGCCATGGTGAAAATCATGCATTCACCCCTTCATCATCACATGCCAAAAGGAAAAGTACTTTATTTACCGGCATTTAAAACAAGACACTTCTATTTTTCAGAGTCTGTGCTTTTAAAATGAAGCCTTAAAAAGTTGTGTCATTGCTTAAACTCAGTGAAAGACGTTTCTATCATGGGCTTTGCAGCCAGATTAGTTCTTGTCTGGAGAAGGGGAGAAGAGTTCTGTGTGGTAGGAACAGGACAGCAGGTGGTAGTAGCATGAAACAGAAGAAAAGCTTCCTGGCTGGAAAAAGACGGCAGCCAAAAGAGGCCCCAAAGCTGCTTCTGGCTACGATGGGAAGAGCATCGTGGGAACTCAGGTGTCTAAGCTGCTGTCTGAGTTGACAGTACCCTTGGAATAAAAGGATTTCTAGTCACATTATGCCTTTTTTTCTCTTTTCCTGCTATACTCTGAGTGCTCACTGTGTATTTTGATTGAAATACTCTGCTCACTCAGCATGCCTGTTAATGCCCTTCAGGAGCACTGAACACACACCTGGGATTTGCTAAAAGCATTCAAACTTTTTCCCCTCACTTTCTTCCTGAGTTTAGTTGAGGTTTGACAGAAAACAACAAAATTCTGTGAAGCAATTATCCTTCAATTAAAAAATAAATTAATTTTAAAAAAAAGGCTGCAGAAGAGTTTAGTCATAGATGGAAACTCTCTGAAGAATTGTACTTTATAGGTAACATTGAAAACTATAATAAAAAATTACCAGACCCCCTCCAAAAAGAAAAAAGCAGTAATCGATACACACCTGAAAATAAATTGGGGGAAAAAATGTAATGACAGACAAATGCAGCCTGTTCAGTACAGTGTCCAATTCCTATCAAAATAACAACTACTTGTGTGAAGATTGAGAAAGGAAAGTTCTGAATATCTTTTCTTACTGACCCTGCCTTGCACAAGTTCAGTTCAGTCGCTCAGTCGTGTCCGACTCTTTGCGACCCCATGAATTGCAGCACACCAGGCCTCCCTGTCCATCACCAGCTCCCAGAGTTCACTCAAATTCACGTCCATCGAGTCAGTGATGCCATCCAGCCATCTCATCCTCAGTCGTCCCCTTCTCCTCCTGCCCCCAATCCCTCCCAGCATCAGAGTCTTTTCCAATCAGTCAACTCTTCGCATGAGGTGGCCAAAGTACTGGAGCTTCAGCTTTAGCATCATTCTTTACAAAGAAATCCCAGGGCTGATCTCCTTCAAAATGGACTGGTTGGATCTCCTTGCAGCCCAAGAGACTCTCAAGAGTCTTCTCCAACACCACAGTTCAAAAGCATCAATTCTTTGGCGCTCAGCCTTCTTCACAGTCCAACTCTCACATCCATACATGACTACTGGAAAAACCATAGCCTTGACTAGACGGACCTTAGTCGGCAAAGTAATGTCTCTGGTTTTGAATATACTATCTAGGTTGGTCATAACTTTTCTTCCAAGGAGTAAGCGTCTTTTAATTTCATGGCTGCAGTCACTATCTGCAGTGATTTTGGAGCCCCCCAAAATAAAGTCTGACACTGTTTCCGCTGTTTCCATCTATTTCCCATGAAGTGATGGGACCAGATGCCATGATCTTCGTTTTCTGAATGTCGAGCTTTAAGCCAACTTTTTCGCTCTCCTCTTTCACTTTCATTAAGAGGCTTTTTAATAAATGCCCATGATATTACACTTCTCATTAAGTACTTCCTATATCTTTTATTTGTATGCCCTGGGGTTTTTAAGGTGACTTCCAGTCCTGGAGATTCTATACAGGGTATAAGTATAATATAAAGCTTCACTGTGAGAGTGGTTAGGGAGGAGGTGATCTCAAGTTCCTCTGTCTCTAAACACTTATGTTGTACAGTCTTAAATTAGAATGAGTTGAACCATTTTCCAGCTTAGCCAGAAAGGTTTACTCTATTTCTTTCTTTTTTAAAAAAATTATTTATTTATTTTAATTGGAAGCTAATTACTTTACAATATTGTAGTGGGTTTTGCCATGCATTGACATGAATCAGCCATGGGTATACATATGTCCCCCATCCTGAACCCCCCTCCCACCTCCCTCCCCATCCCATCCCTCAGCGTTGTCCCAGTGTACTGGCTTTGAGTGCCCTGTTTCATGCATCGAACTTGGACTGGTCATCTATTTCAGATATGTTTCACATACATGTTTCAATGCTATTCTCTCCAACCATCCCACCCTCGCCTTCTCCCACAGAGTCCAAAAGTCTGTTCTTTATATCTGTGTCTCTTTTGCTGTCTTGCATACAGGGTTATTGTTACCATCTTTCTAAATTCCATATATATGTGTTAGTATACTGTATTGGTGTTTTTCTTTCTGGCTTACTTCACTCTGTATAATAGGCTCCAGTTTCATCCACCTCATTAGAACTGATTCAAATGCATTCTTTTTAATGGCTGAGTAATATTCCATTGTTTATATGTTCCACAGCTGTCTTATCCATTCGTCTGCTGATGGACATCTAGGTTGCTTCCATGTCTTAGCTATTGTAACAGTGCTGCGATGAACATTGGGGTACACTTGTCTCTTTCAATTCTGGTTTCCTCTGTGTGTATGCCCAGCAGTGGGGTTGCTGGGTCACATGGCAGTTCTATTTCTAGGTTTGTAAGGAATTTCCACGCTGTTCTCCATAGTGGCTATACTAGTTTGCATTCCAACCAACAGTGTAAGAGGGCTCCCTTTTCTCCACACCCTCTCCAGCATTTATTGTTTGTAGAGTTTTAGATAGCAGCCATTCTGACCAGCATGAGATGGTACCTCATTGTGGTTTTGATTTGCATTTCTCTGATAATGAGTGATGTTGAGCATCTTTTCATGTGTTTGTTAGCCATCTGTATGTCTTCTTTGGAGAAATGTCTGTTTAGTTCTTTGGCCCATTTTTTGATTGGGTTGTTTATTTTTCTGCAAGTGAGCTGCAGGAGTTGCTTGTATATTTTTTAGATTAATTCTTTGTCAGTTGCTTCGTTTGCTATTATTTTCTCCCATTCTGAAGGCTGTCTTTTCACCTTGCTTATAGTTTCTTTCATTGTGCAAAAGCTTTTAAATTTAATTAGGTCCCATTTGTTTGTTTTTGCTTTTATTTCCATTACTCTGGGAGGTGGGTCACAGAGGATCCTGCTGTGACTTATGCCAGAGAGTGTTTTGCCTGTATTTTCCTCTAGGAGATTTATAGTTTCTGGTCTTACCTTTATATCTTTAATCCACTTTAGGTTTATTTTTGTGTATGGTGTTAGAAAGTGTTCTAGTTTCATTCTTTTACAGGTGGTTGACCAGTTTTCCCAGCACCACTTGTTAAAGAGATTGTCTTTTCTCTATTGTATATTTTTGCCTCCTTTGTCAAAGATAAGGTGTCCATAGGTGCGTGGATTTGTCTCTGGGCTTTCTATTTTGTTTCAGTGATCTATATTTCTGTCTTTGTGCCATACTGTCTTGATGACTGTAGCTTTGTAGTATAGCCTGAACTCTATTTCTGTAGACCAGATTCATATGCCACAGACTCTACCTATCTCTCCAGTCCAGAGAGCTGACAGTAAGGCTACAGTAACTGACATAGCTGACATCCATTGAGCATTTTTACCATATGTCAAGCACATGTACTATTTCACTGAATCTTCTCAATTAGTTAGAATTCATCATCTCCATTTTACAAATGAAGAAACCTAAGTCCCCAAAGCTAATGTAAATTGTCCAAAATTAGAATATAGCATTGACTGAGAGCATAGATTCTGAAATTAGCTTGGTCTGAATTCTGACTTTGCTGCTTACTAGCTGTTTTAACTTGTTTAATTTATTTGCCCTTCCTGTACCTCACTTTTCTTATCTTTGAAAAGAAGATGCTATTGACAGTTCCTAACTCATAAGATTTTTATGAGAATTAAATGAGTTAATCAAAAGATTTCATTATGAACTGTGCATAGCACATAGTAATTATCATAAAAACGTTTCCTAATTCAATACCCATTCAAACTCTCAGCAAAGTAGTACTGAAACAGAATCCTTCAATTTAATAAAGAATACCTGCAAAATAACCTACAGGTAATATATTTAATTCAGTGAAAGACTGAATTCTTTCCCCCTTGCTTGGAAAATCCCATGGACGGAGGAGTGTGGTAGGCTACAGTCCATGGGGTCGCAGAGTCGGACTCGACTGAGCAACTTCACTTTCACTTTCTTTCTTTTTAAGAATGGGAAAAAGGCAAAGATGTCTGCTCTCATCAGTCCTCTTCAACATAGTGCCGGGAGTCCTAACCACTGCAATAATAAAAGTAAATTAAAAGTGTGCAAGTCAGAAAGGAACAAATAAAATTGTCCCTATTTGTAGATGACACCATTGTTTATACAGGAAATCCCTAAGAACACACAAAAACTCCTAGAACTAAGTGAGTTTAACAAGGTTGCTACAAGATTAACATGGAAAAATTAATTGAATTTCTATATACTATCAGTGAACATATGGACATGGAAATTTTAAATGTAAAACAGTTTATAATCACTAAAAAAGTAGAATACTTAAATGTAGATCTAACCAAACATGTACAGGATTTATATAATGAAAACAACATAATGCTCATGAAATAAATCAAAGAGTTAAATAGTCACTAGGTCATGTCTGACTCTTTTGTAACCCCATGGACTGCAGCCCACCTGGTGTCTCTGTCCATGGGATTTCCCAGGCAAGAATACTGCCATTTCCTACTCTAGGGGATCTTCCTGACCCAAGGATTAAACCCATGTCTCCTGCATTTGTAGGTGGGTTCTTTACCACTGAGTCACCTGAGAAGCCCACAGTAAATGGTGAGGCATACTATTTTCATAAACTAGAAGATGCAAAAGAGTAAAGATGTCCCTTCTCTTCCAAATTTACCTACAGGTTGAATGCAATTTCTATCAAGCTCCAAGTAAAAGTTTTGTGTAAATAAACAAAGTTCTAAAGTTTAAAACAACAATTAACAAAATGAAAAGGTAACCTAAGGAATGGAAAAAATATTTGCAAATCATATATCTGATAAGGAGTTAATAGCCAAAATATATAAATAACTCATACAACTCAATGACTCATACAAACCAACAACAAATAATCTGATTTTAAAATGGGCAGATTTAAAAATACAAAAGATATTGCACTGAGTGAGTGAGTGATGGTCACTGTCATGTCCAACTCTTTGCAACCCCATGGACTATAGCCTACCAGGCTCCTCTGTCCATGGAATATTCCAGGCAAGAATACTGGAGTGGGTTGCCATTTCCTTCTCCAGACATTGCAATAAACTCCCCCTCAAAAGTGGGAAGAGAAAATATATAGACGTTTTTCAAAGAAAATATACAAATGGCTAACAAGTACATAAAAAGGTGCTCAAAATCACTAATCATCATGGAAATGCAAAGCAAAACCACAATGTGATATCACCTCATATCTGTTAGAATGGCTATTATAAAAAAGACAAAAGACACGAATATTAGCGAGGAAGTGGAAGAAAGGGAACCCTTGTACACTGTTGATGGGAATGTAAAATGGTGCAACCGCTGTGGAAAACTGCATGGAGGTTCCTCAAAAAATTAAAAATAAAACTATCATATGATCCAGCAATTCTTCTGGGTGTGTATCAAAAGGAAATAAAATCAGGGTCTCAAAGATATATATAGACACCCATGCTTATTGCAGCATTATTCACAAAAGCCACGTCATAGAAACCACCTACTTGACAATGGATGAATGGATAAAGATGTGACACACACACACACACACACACACATATATATTTACACACATACACTATGGACGGAGGTTCGTGACATTGTACAAGAGACAAGGAGCAAGGACATCCCCAGAAAAAGAAAGGCAAAAAGCAAAATGGCTGTCTGAGGAGGCCTTACAAATAACTATGAAAAGAAGAGAAGCAAAAAGCAAAGGAGAGAAGGAAAGAATTATCCATTTGAATGCAGCGTTCCAAAGAATAGCAAGGAGAGATAAGCAAGCCTTCCTCAGTGATCAGTGCAAAGAAATAGAGGAAAACAATAGAATGGGAAAGACTCGAGATCTGTTCAAGAAAATTAGAGATACCAAGGAAACATTTCATGCAAAGATGGGCACAATAAAGGATAGAAATGGTATGGACCTAACAGAAGCAGAAGATATTTAGAAGAGGTGGCAAGAATACACAGAAGAAATGCACAAAAAAGGTCTTCATGATCCAGATAATCACGATGGTGTGATCATTCACCTAGAGCCAGACATCCTGGAATGTGAAGTCAAGTGGGCCTTAGAAAGCATCACTATGAAAAAAGCTAGTGGAGGGGATGGAATTCCAGTTGAGCTATTTCAAATCCTGAAAGATGATGCTGTGAAAGTGCTGTACTCAATATGCCAGCAAATTTGGAAAACTCAGCAGTGGCCACAGGACTGGAAAAGATCAGTTTTCATTCCAATCCCAAAGAAAGACAATGCCAAAGAATGTTCAAACTACTGCACAATTGCACTCATCTCACATGCTAGCAGAGTAATGCTCAAAATTCTCCAAGCCAGGCTTCAACAATATGTGAACTATGAACAAGCTGGTTATAGAAAAGGCAGAGGAACCAGAGATCAAATTACCAACATCTGCTAGATCATCAAAAAAGCAAGAGAGTTCCAGAAAAACATCTATTTCTGCTTTATTGACTATGTCAAAGCCTTTAACAGTGTGGATCACAATAAACTGTGGAAAATTCTGAAAGAGATGGAAATACCAGACCACCTGACCTGCCTCTTGAGAAATCTGTATGCAGGTCAGGAAGCAAAAGTAAGAACTGGATATAGAACAACAGACTGGTTCCAAATAGGAAAAGGAGTATGTCAAGGCTGTATATTGTCACTCTAATTATTTAACGTCTATGCAGAGTACATCATGAGAAATGCTGGGCTGGATGAAGCACAAGCTGGAATCAAGATTGCTGGGAGAAATATCAATAACCTCAGATATGTAGATGACACCACCCTTATGGCAGAAAGTGAAGAGGAACTAAAGAGCCTCTTGATGAAAGTGAAAGAGGAGCATGAAAAAGTTGACCTAAAGCTCAACATTCAGAAAACAAAGATCATGGCATCTGGTCCCATCAGTTCAGTTCAGTTCAGCTCAGTCGCTCAGTCATGTCCGACTCTTTGCGACCCCATGAATCACAGCACACCAGGCCTCCCTGTCCATCACCAGCTCCCAGAGTTCACCCAGATTCACGTCCATCGAGTCAGTGATGCCATCCAGCCATCTCATCCTCAGTCGTCCCCTTCTCCTCCTGCCCCCAATCCCTCCCAGCATCAGAGTCTTTTCCAATGAGTCAACTCTTCGCATGAGGTGGCCAAAGTACTGGAGCTTCAGCTTCAACATCATTCTTTCCAAAGAAATCTCAGGGCTGATCTCCTTCAGAATGGACTGGTTGGATCTCCTTGCAGTCCAAGGGACTCTCAAGAGTCTTCTCCAACACCACAGTTCAAAAGCATCAATTCTTCGGTGCTCAGTCTTCTTCACAGTCCAACTCTCACATCCATACATGACTACTGGAAAAACCACAGCCTTGACTAGACAGGCCTTAGTTGGCAAAGTAATGTTCCTGCTTTTGAATATGTTATCTAGGTTAGTCATAACTTTTCTTCAAGCGTCTTTTAATTTCATGGCTGCAATCACCATCTGCAGTGATTTGGGAGCCCCAAAAAATAAAGTCTGACACTGTTTCCACTGTTTCCCCATCTATTTCCCATGAAGTGATGGGATCGGATGCCATGATCTTCGTTTTCTGAATGTTGAGCTTTAAGCCAACTTTTTCACTCTCCTCTTTCACTTTCATCAAGAGACTTTTTAGTTCCTCTTCACTTTCTGCCATAAGGGTGGTGTCATCTGCATATCTGAGGTTATTGATATTTCTCCTGGCAATCTTGATTCCAGCCTGTGCTTCTTTCAGCCCAGCGTTTCTCATGATGTACTCTGCATAGAAGTTAAATAGGCAGAGTGACAATATACAGCCTTGACATACTCCTTTTCCTAGTTGGAACCAGTCTGTTGTTCCATGTCCAGTTCTTCATGGCAAATAGATGGGGAAACAGTGGAAACAGTGGCTGACTTTATTTTCTTGGGCTCCAAAATCACTCCAGATGATGACTGCAGCCAGGAAATTAAAAGACACTTGCTCCTTGGAAGAAAAGTTATTACCCACCTAGATAGCATATTAAAAAGCAGAGACATTACTTTGCCAACAAAGATCTGTCTAGTCAAAGCTATGGTTTTTCCAGTGGTCATATATGGATGTGAGAGTTGGACTATAAAGAAAGCTGAGTGCTGAAGAATTGATGCTTTTGAACTGTGGTATTGGAGAAGACTCTTGAGAGTCCCTTGGACTGCAAGGAGATCCAATCAGTCCGTCCTAAAGGAAATCAGTCTGGAATATTAATTGGAAGTACTGATGTTGAAGCTGAAACTCCAATACTTTGACCACCTGATGTGAAGAGCTGACTCATTTGAAAAAACCCTGATGCTGGGAGGGATTGGGGGCAGGAGGAGAAGGGGACGACAGAGGATGAGATGGTTGGACGAAATCATCAACTCAATGGGCATGAGTTTGAGTAAACTCCGGGAGTTGGTGATGGACAGGGAAGCCTGTCGTGCTGCAGTCCATGGGGTCGCAAAGAGTCAGAGATGACTGAGCCGCTGAACTGAATTGAATTCACATGGACACACACACACACACATATATATGTGACAACATGGAAGGATCTTGTGGGCATTATGCAAAATGAAGTAAGTCAGACAGAGAAAGACAAATACTGAATGATATCACTTATATGTGGAATCTAAAAAAGCCAAACTCATAGAAACAGAGGAGAATGGTGGTTGCAATCAATTCTTTTAGGATTGATTGTTTTGATCTCCTTGCAGTCCAAGGGACTCTCAAGAAATATTGATGGTTGGACGGCATCACCAACTCGACGGACATGAGTTTGAGCAGGCTCTGGGAGTTGGTGATGGACAGGGAAGCCTGGTGTGCTGCACTCTATGGGGTCACAAAGAGTTGGACATGACTGAGCGACTGAACTGAACTGATATGAGCAACAATTTGAGTATATTTCAAGGGAATTATACTGAGTGAAAAAAGCCAGTCACAAAAGAGTGCATACTGTATATAACACATAACATTCTTGAAAGAACAAAATTATAGAGATAGGGAACAGATTATAGTGCTTGCCAGAGGGTAGGAATGGTAGGAGTGCTGTGTGTGTGGTTATAAAGGCATGAAGGACACCCTTGTGGTAACAGAATAATTGTATACTTTGACTGCAATGGCAACTATATGAATCTACACATGTCATAAAATAACATACATATACATTATACAATGGCACACTTCCGGTTTTAATATTGTACTGTAACTATGTAAGTTAAAGTCCTTGGGAAAGAAACCTGGGTTAAAGGTGTATAGCACCTCCCAGTACATTTTTTGCAACTACAATTACTGCAAAATAAATTTTTTTTGAAGTTTGTTAAATGAAATGTTGGAAATGAAGCTGGCATTTTAATGTTAATTTTTCTGATTTTAAAGTTAGCATTTAATAATAGTGAGAAATTATTAAATGTTTAGGTCAAGTTCTGTTAAGTTACTTGCCAGACATCGCACAGTTAGAAAGTGATAGTACAAGAGAAGAACCCAACTCTGATTCCAAACATGCACTTTTAGCCACTGTATTGACTCTCTGAATCATATGGGAGGGGGAGGAACATGGCATGAATGGAGGAAAAGAGCTGGATATGAGAGAAACTAAAAGAAAAGAAGGACAAAGTGACAAATTTAATTTACTCTAGTCAGAAAAATAAAAACTAGAACCACAATAAGATGACATAACCCAGCTACCAGATTGAGAAAACTGACAAGTCTGACCATACAAACTAGTCAGGTTGTGGAGTACTGGAACTCTTATATGCTGGGATGGAAGTGTAAATTGGTACATTTTGGGAAATAGGCAGTGGCCAGTGAAGTGACCAGTGGAAATAGGCACTTTGCACAGTGAACATGTGCAAAATTTACACATAGCAATTCCACTCCTAGGTATATGTTATGAGAAATCTGTGTTATCAGGAGATGTTTTTCTACATCTTTGTTTATAACAGCAAGAAATTATAACCAATGCAATTGCCCAGCTGTAGTAGAATGGGTAAATAAAACGTTGTATAGGAAATCTTGATGAGGGTGAAAGAAGAGAGTGAAAAAGTTGGCTTTTCACTCTGAAAACTCACCATTCAAAAAACTAAGATCATGGCAGCTAGCCCCATCACTTCATGGCAAATAGAAGGGGAAAAAGTGGAAACAGTGACACTTTTATTTTCTTGGGTACCAAAATCACTGCAGATGGTGACTGCAGCCATGAAATTAAAAGATGTTTGCTTCTTAGAAGGAAAGCTATGACAAACCTAGACAGCATATTAAAAAGCAGAGACATCAATTTGCCAACCAAAGTCCATGTAGTCAAAGCTGTGTTTTTTTTTTTTTTCAGTAGTCCTGCACTGATGTGAGAGTTGGACCATAAAGAAGGATGAGCACTGAAGAATTGATGCTTTTGAATTGTGGTGTTGGAGAAGACTCTTGAGAGTCCATTGGACAGCAAGGAGATCAAACCAGTCCATACTAAAGGAAATCAACCTTGAATGTTCATTGGAAGGACTGATGCTGAAGCTCCAATACTTTGGCCACCTCATGCAAAGAGCTGACTCATTGGAAAAGACCCTGATGCTGGGAAAGATTGAGGGCAGAAGGAGAAGGGGACGATAGAGGATGAGATGGTTGGATGGCATCATCGACTCAATGGACATGAGTTTGAGGAATCTCTGGGAGATAGTGAAGGACAGAGACGCCTGGGGTGCTACAGCCCATGGGGTTTCGAAGACTTGGACACAACTTAGCCACTGAACAACAAATCATGGGACTTGAATAACACTAAAAACCAATGAGACATATCAGAAATATATAGAAGACTCCACTCAACAACAGCAGAATAAACATTCTCCTCAAGTCCACATGGAACACTATCCAGGATAGACCACAAAACAAGTCCCAGTAATTTTTAAAATATTGAAAGCATGCAAAGTATCTTTTCCAGCTACAGTGGAATAATGCTGTAAATCAATAACAGAAGGAAAACTAGAACATTGCAGGGAGCCCAGGCTCAGTGCTTGCAGCAGATGGGCTCTAGATCAGGGGCTCAGTAGCTGTAACGCATGGGGGTTAGGTGCCCTGCAGCACGTGGGATCCTCCCTGACCAGGGATTCAACCAGTGTCCCCTGCATTGGCAGGCGGCTTCTTAACCACTGGATGACCAGGGAAGTCCACATCACTGAATCTTAAAGCACCCTCAAAGCAGGCTCTCTAATTGTCCTCTTTTTACAAATAAGGAAACTGAGACAGAAAGAGGTCCGGTGATATATCTGGGATCCCCAAAGCTTCTGGTAATCTGCAAAATCTGCATTCCAAAGCCTCTCATGAAGAAGAGTGAATTCCCAGAGTTCCTGCAGTAGTAAGAAGGAGGACTCTGGGCTGCTGCCCTGATCAAGGAGGGTGCAGGCCAGGGAGCAGCGGTGGCGCCCGGGCGGGGGAGGGGGTGGGGGGGGCGGGCAGGAACAAGGGAGAACCGCCCCCAGCCGCCCTTGGACCGATCCTCAAGGCCATGCCTTGGCTTCTGTAATCTGGGCCTACAGCGCTCCTCTGACTTCCAGGTGCGCGGTGGTGGTGATGGCTGTGGTTGAGGGTGGAGGTGTGGCTGTGGTTACTGGACCTGGCCTGCGGACAAGCCCTCCCTACTCTGCATCGTGCCCAGGTTGGAAGACCATGTTCCGGAGAAGGCAATCAAAGTCTTAGACTCTCCGTACTCGGGAGCCCTTCGTGGTGCGCGCTCGGGGACGGGCGGGACGCTCCGTGGCCTCACTGGGGCGATTTCAAGAAGCAAATTAGGGCCAGGGGTCGCTGGAGCGCAGGGTCAAAGGCAGTCAGGGTGTCACTGGTGGCTCTTTGCTTTGCAGAGGAGCCGGTGGGGCCCTCCAGAGCTTGGGCCTCCTGCACCCCATCTGGGCTCACTGTTCCACTGACAGAGATTTTGTGCTTTATCTCCACCCCTCAACAATAAAAGACCTAAACGCTGTACTTTTCTGATGTTTCACCCGCTCTCCCCCCCAATTTTTTCTTCTGCACAAACTCTTTGAATGAAAATCACAATGTAACAAAAGATATCTAGCATTTAATAGCTTTCTGTTGTCTTGTGATTCTCATTCAGAGTTTGTGCAGACCAAAAAAATTGGGGGGGGGGGATGTGAAATGTCAGAAGGTATCTGGCATTTAAAAGGCTTCCCAGGTGGCTCAGTGGTAAAGAATCCACCTGCAATATAGGAGACATGGGTTCGATCCCTGGGTGGGGAAGATCCCCTGGAGGAGGAAATGGCAACCCACTCCAGTGTTCTCCCCTGGGAAATCCCATGGACAGAGGAGCCTGGCAGGCTAGAGTTCATAGGGTCACACAGAGTCGGATACGACTTAGGTACTAAACACAAGCTGGCATTTGAAAACATTTTGAAAACTAGCTTGGGTTTCCACTTAGGGCCTTTAGTTAACTGACAATACAGAGTATCATTTCCAAAGTGTAAAATTATTTGTGGTGAGATGGAAATGGGAGGACATCATTCTTGAGGAAAGCCATAAGTGCAAAATGGTTTTTTTAAAACCAGTACTATGGATGGTAATCTATTACAGAAAGCAATTTTATTTTTTCGGTGATTTATTATTCACTACAGTTATAATGAAAGATGCATGATATTAGGATTTAAAGTAGAATGAAATGTTCTTTCTTCAAGCTTTACAAATCCAGCTGTTTGTTTTCCATATTTGTGATAACCTATTAGTTTTAATTACACTAATAATTTCCCTGGGTTCTTCAATTTACATTAGCTTTTAAAGTATAGAGAAAACATTCCTCATATAATTTAATCATTTGTGCAAATGGCAGACAAGGAAGTTATTGGCTTGTATTGTAATTATTGTAGTTCATGTTTTGAGCTCATTTGTACAATTGGTAAATTAATAATTATCATTTACGTAAGCAGATTAGGTCATCTGCCCTCATTTACAATTGTAATGCAGAAATGATTAGATGTTCTTCAAATTTCCCAATTTCTTTAATGCTCTTATTAAAATTGTACATTAAAGACTTTTCCAATTAAGTCCATTATCATAAGTAAATTTGGCTTAGCACCTATAATTACTCCCATGCTATTGCATATAAAATTTCAATTAATCCATCTCTTCCAAAATGTATGGCAAAACAAGTTGATCGTCATACTGTTGTCTGCAGCATTCGCTCAAAAGCCATTTTAGTTAATATTCACAAGATAAAAACCATTATGATTAGTATAAAATAGTATATGAAACTAACCTATATAAAAAACAGATATTACACCAGGTAAAACTTGAATGTTCCTTGCTCTTTACTGTGATGTATAGTTTGTGGGAAGAAAACTTTTGGCTAACTGCATAGATTCTTCAATATCATAGAATGCCAGGAAATATTTAAAAGCCACACAGAGTTGAAACACACTGACTTTTTTTTTTTTCAAATTATAAATGTAATGCACATTTGGAAAATACAGAAAAGCACAAAGAAGGAAAAATATCATATATAATTTTGCCACCAAAAGATAGTCTTTGTTATCATTTTCTTTATCTGTCAAGTCCTTTCTATGGATTTTTATCAGTCTATCCATTTGTGTGTGCTATGCAGTAAAAAAATTGGAGTTATATTATACATACTGTTCAAATTCTTCTTTTTTATGGTAGCAATAAAAAGAATGATGTTTTGTTCCATTTTCTTTGCCACAGAACTGACTTACTGTTGTATTTATTATAAAAGTTCTATACTTTGAAGAAAAAAGTTCCTTGTAAACAAAGGTAATTGAATCCCAACTCTTACACTTACTAGTTGTGTGACCTTGGATAAAATATTTAATCACTGTGCTTCAGTCTCCTTATTAGTAAAATTGGGATAATGATGGTGTACCTATTTCAGAGAGTTTGGAGGATCAAACGTCTTAATTTAATATGAAGCTCACAGAACAATGCCTGACACATAGTAAATGTTATATAAATGCTTGCTATGTGATATGAATTATTTTACTAGCTTTCTGGGGGTTAAATAATTAGTTTTCTGCTCAGGCATCTGAATCTTGGAGATTTTATTTTAGGTTAGTGTTACTATTACCATGTGAGAATAATACCGTCTTCTCAGGCCATTCATGAAGAACATCATGTCTACTCTGCATATACCACATGAAGACAGCTGGGAAGCAGAGGAGGAGAACAATAGGAAAACAACTTAGTGTAGAAAAGGTAAGGATTAAGTGGGCTCTTTCTGAGTGCCAGAACTACTGGTTTTTTAATGTTTTAATGAATGCTCTGAAAGTAAGAGTACATAGATAAATGTCTGTTTTTGCAAGTAACATTATCTCCTTCCAGTGCTGAAAAATCTAATTAATGGACATAAACTCGAGGAATATTTTACTAGTTACTAGGCAAAAAACTAGAAAATAACCTTTTAAATGAACTTATTGAGGTATAATTTACATAGAATAAATTACACCCATTTAAAGGATACAGTTTGATGAGTTTTGATAAATATATTTACCTGAATAACCACTGAAAACCACCTCACCCCTCCCACCCCATGGCCAGACTTGAAGAACCATCTGTCTTCCTGTCATCTAAGATTTAGTTTGCATTTTTATATCCCTTCCTTGGTAGCTCAGATGGTAAAGAATCTGCCTGCAATGCAGGAGACCTGGGTTCTGTCCTTGGGTCGGGAAGATGACCTGGAGAAGGGAATAGCAACCTACTCCAGTATTCTTGCCTAGAGAAGTCCATGGATGGAGGAGCCTGGCAGGCTTTGCAAAGAGTCAGACATGACTGAGTGACTAACACACTTTCTAGAATTTCATATAAATAGAATTATACAGCATGTACTCTTTCATGTCTGGTTTCTTTCATTCAGCACACCTTTGAAATTCATCCACATTGTACCATGTATCAGTAGTTTATTCCTTTTCATTGCTGAATGGCATTCCATTACATTGAATATACCACGATTTGTTTATCCACTCAATTACTAATAGACATTTGGGTCGTTTTCAGTTTCAAGCTAAAAATTAGTGATATGCTGAAGCTGGCTCATATTGGCTTCTAGGAGCTGATGGTGCACATTTGTTCTCAACTCCATGTTTGGTAATGCTACAGGATGGTAGCTTGAAATTAACCATGGTAGGAATATTTACACAAATGAAATTGACAAGTCAGAACTCCCCCACTCCCTCCCCCAGAAGCCAGTTTTACCAGGACTGCACAGGCTATTATGAATAATGATGCAATGAATATATGTGTAGAAGTTTTTGTGTAGACATAAGTTTTTATTTCTAGTGGGTAAGTACCTAACAATATACTTTCTGGACTGTATGGTTAGTGAATGTTTAATTTTATAAAAAAACTGCCAAGGAGTTTTCCAAAGTGGTTGTACCAATTTACCGTTCCCACAAGCAATGTGTGAAAGTTCCATTTGTTCCACATCCTCACCAGTACTTGGTATGGTCAGTCTTTTGATTTTAGCCATTTCAATGTTTGTGTAGTGGTATTGCATGTGGTTTTAATTTGACTTTCTATGAAGATAAATAACATAGAGCATTTTTTTCACAGGCTTATTTGCTATTCTTATATCTTCTTTTTTGGTCCTCTATTCATGAATCTTGACCATTTGGGGAGGGGCAGTATCTATCTTCTTATTGAACTGTTAGAGTTCTTTACACATTCTCAATACAAGCCCTATATCAGATATACATATCACTAATATTTTCTGGGCTTCCCTGGTGGGTCAGATGTTAAGAATCTGCGTGCAATGCAAGAGACCTGGGTTCAATAGCTGGGTTGGGAAGATCCCATGGAAAAGTAAATAACTACCCACTCCATTATTCTTGCCTGGAGAATTCCATGGACAGAGGAGCCTGGCGGGGCTACAGGCCATGGGGTCACAAAGAGTTGGACACGACTGAGCAAATTTCACTTCACAAAATCCATGCTCTAATTTTCACTAGGATTGTATTGAATCTAAAAATCAATTTTGGGAGACTCAGTATCTTATCAAATTTTGGCCTTCTAGTCCATGATCATGGTATATCTCTCAATTTATATGTTTCCTTTAATTTCTTTTGACAATGTTTCAGAATTCTTTAAAATGTACACAACTATGTCATGTACCAATAAGTGAGTCACATGAATATTTTTGTTTCTAAAGTGCATACAAAAGCTGTATCTACACTATACCATAGTCCGTTAAGTGTCCAATGGCATTATGTCTAAAAAAGTGCCTTAATTGTAAAATACTTTATTGCTAAAAAAAATTGTCATCATCACCCTGAGCCTTCAAAGAGTCATAATCTTTTTGCTGGTGAAGGATTTTGCCTCAGTGTTGATGGCTGCTGACTGATCAGGGTGGTGGATGCTGACAATTGGGTTGGCTGTGCAATTTAAAAAAATAAGACAACTGAAATTTGCCAGGTCGAATGACTCTTCCTTTCATGAACCATTTCTCTGTAGCATGTAATGCTGTTTGATAGCATTTTGCCCCTAGTGGAACTTCTGTAGAAAGTGGAGTCAGTTTACTCAAGCCCTGCTGCTGCTTTATTGACTAAATTCTTGTAACATTCTAAATCCCTTCTTGTCATTTCAACAATCTTCACTAAGAGTAGAAGCTTTATTGTGGTAGTCTGAACCAAACCTGTGACATCTCTGAGGTGTGCCTGAACAGTGTTGAAAATAAGTGCTAGGAATCAAATTTTTTGTCTTGTTCTTGAACTTAGAGGAAAAGCAGTCAATCTTTTTTTTTTTTTTTTTACAAGTGTGATATTTGCCGTAAATTTTACGTAAATTCCTTTTATTAGATTGAGGAAGTTCCTTTCCACTTAAGAGTTTGCTGAGAATTTTTAAATCATGAACTGATATTAAATTTTGTCAAATGCCTCTATCTGTTGAGATCATTACATATTTTTCTCCTCCATTCTGTTAATAGGGGGAATTCTATTGATAGATTTGAATGTTAAATCAACCTTGCATTCTCGAGATAAACCCCTCTTGGGTCTGGTGTAAAATTTTTTCTCTAAGTTGCTGGATTCAGTTTGTAGTATTAGAAAGAATGTTTGCCTCTGTTTATCAGTTGTGTTTGCTTAGGCCCTCAGTCATGTCTGACCCTTTGCAACCTCGTGGATTGTAGTCTGCCAGGCTCCTCTGTCCATGGAATTCTCTAGGCAAGAATATTGGTGTGGGTTGCCATTTCCTTCTCCAGAGAATCTTCCCGACCCAGGGACGGAATCTGTGTCTCCTGCACTGCAGGTGCATTCTTTACCCACTGAGCCATCAGGGAAGCCACGTTTATCAGACATATTTGTCTGAAACTCTTTTCCTGTAACACACAAAACATACTATTATTGTTCTAAGCTAGGGCCAGCAATCTATGGTCTGTGGCTAAATCTGATCCACAGTCTGTTTTCATAGTTTATTGAACACAGCCACACTCATTTGTTTCTGTATTACTGTCTATGGCTGCTTTTACACTACAATGGCAGATATGAATAGTTGTGAGAGAGACTATGTGACCTGCAATGTCTAAAATAATTACTATCAGGCCCCTTAGAGAAAATACTTGCTGACTCCTGCTCTAAACCCATGCATCTAGATGTGAAAATCTGGGAACAAATTCAGTCAGTGTTGACTGTAAGTTAAACACAGATTTTTGTGGGTGTGGAAGATTGGGCTCCTTAACTTCCACATTGTTACAGTTTGGAGGCGTTTAAACTACACGTTGGTTAGTGTCACTGCCCCCTCCCCATGTTAAAACCTAAAGCCCTCCACAGTGAATTTCCATTGTGCTTAGAGTAAAATCCAGACTCCTTTCCTCGGTCTACAAGGATCTATATGATCTAGCCTGTTCCCATCTAGCCATTCTCATCTTGAACCACTCTGACCATTCTTATTTCTCTGCAGCCATACTGGCTGTCTCAATTTCTAGAGTTCTGCCAAGCCTGCTCCCACCTCAAGACTGCTTACCTGTTGAGGTTTGACAGAAAACAACAAAATTATGTAAAGCGATTATCCTTCAAAAATTAAAAAATTTAAAAAAAAGACTGTTTACCTGGAAGTTCACTTCCAACTCTACCTCCGAATCCTGTCCAATTCCTACTCATCCTTTAGGTTTTAGCTTAAGTGTTACTGACTCAGAGGAACTGACTCTGAGGCTCCTATCAAATCAGCCTTCATAGTTTAGTTTTTTTCATAATATCCTGTTCTTTTCCTTCAATGACTTATTTGAATTTATAACTTAGATATTCATCTGTGATGCTTTTTAAAAATGTCTATTTTACTTATTAAGATCATGATGGCATGGATTGTGACTGTCTCTTTCATTTTTGTATCTTTAACACTACAACAGACCCTGGCACCTAGGAGGCACTCAGTGTAAATGCTAGTTGAATGAAGAGGGACTTTCAGTTGTAAAAGAATGTCTCCTATTTACCTATCTCTAATGAAAACTGAATCCTACTTATCCTAAGCCTTGCAATCCGTAAGCCCTCTATGCACTATAATCTTATTAAGTTGTTGTGACTATAGGACTACCAGACACCTGCTCCCGGTTTCATTGGGTGTGATTATGCCATCATTTGTACTACATTTCCTATCATGTTTCTGAGAATTCCTGCTGGAAATAGCCTTTATGCTTTCCTGTAATGTGCTTTGTGGTCGATCCTCACTGCACTTCACTTTCCAAGCCCTTCCCCCGCCCCCACCACTGTCACCCTGTCCATGCCATCTTCTGAACTTTTCTGCTTGGATTGACTACAGTCAAGACAAACAATGAGTGTAAGATGTCAATCACTCTGAAAAACACTGAATATTTTGTATTCAAGCAGTCAAATTTAACTCTTTGGAAATGACACAATCCCCCTTTTAATAGAAGCCCCAAATACAGGCATCTTGAGTTAGAGATGTAGGGAGAAGAGGATCCACACAAAAATCTTCTAAGCCCTGCCTCTGGTGGGGTGTGACTATGGGTGATGACTCAGTTAGCATTAGAAGACTGAGAAGGCAATTTTCCTAATTTATCTGAATTATTTCTTCAGGTTCAAGCCCTTTCTTACTTGCTTTGTCCTAGTGTGTCTGCACTTCTTTGTCCAGTTCAGTTCAGTCTCTCAGTTGTGTCTGATTCTTTGCCACTCCATGGACTGCAGCACGCCAGGCCTCCCTGTCCTTCAACAACTCCAGGAGCTTACTTAAACTCATGTCCATCAAGTCGCTAATGCCATCCAACCATCTCATCCTCTGTTGTCCCCTTCTCCTCCTGCCTTCAATCTTTCCCAGCATCAGGGTCTTTTCCAATGAGTCACTTCTTCGCATCAGGTGACCAAAGTATTGGAGTTTCAGCTTCAGTACCAGTCCTTTCAACGAATAGACAGGACTGATCTCCTTTAGGATGGACTGGTTGGATCTCCTTGCAGTCCAAGGGACTCTCAAGAGTCTTCTCCAATACCACAGCTCAAAAGCATCAGTTCTTCAGTGCTCAGCTTTCTTTATCCACTCTTTATCAACAAGTCCACTCATCCACTCATGTCTTATTTCAGGATGCAGTTTGGCATAGTAGCTAAGACTTTGGACTCTGGAGCCAGGTTTCCAGAGTTTGAATCCCTGACTTGAATATTTATTAGCTGTGTGACCTTGAGTAAGCTACTTAACCTGCCTGTGTATTAGTTTCCTCATGTATAAAATGGGGATAATAAAAAAGGACAATGACAACAGTATGTACTTCATAGAGTTATAAGAGGATACAATGAATTTATATTTGCACTGCATAGAAGAGGGCTTGGCACATGGTTCAGTTCAGTTCACTTCAGTCACTCAGTTGTGTCCAACTCTTTGTGACCCCATGAATCCAGCATGGGGTTCTTCACATCAGGTGACCAAGGTATTGGAGTTTCAGCTTCAGCATCAGTCCTTCCAATGAACACCCAGGACTGATCTCCTTTAGGATGGACTGGTTGGATCTCCTTGCAGTCCAAGGGACTCTCAAGAGTCTTCTCCAACACCACAGTTCAAAAGCATCAATTCTTCAGTGCTCAGTTTTCTTTATAGTCCAACTCTCACATCCACACATGACCACTGGAAAAACCGTAGCCTTGACTAGACAGACCTTTGTTGACAAAGTAATGTCTCTGCTTTTGAATATGCCGTCTAGGTTGGTCATAACTTTCCTTAAAATAGCATGCTGGCACATGGTAAGTATGCTATTATATATATGTGTATATATATATATATATATATCATTTTGAATAAAAATCTTCCTCAAAAGGGATATGTGCACATTTTTGTGTACAAGCACTTGGCCTTTCATTCTTATCATTGACCATTCTCAAATTTAGGAGGCAAAAACATGACTACAAGAAGGCAGGTATCACATAGAGTAGTAGTCCATCCTCTGAAATCATTTATGATCTCCCTACTTGTCGATCTTGTGCAGGGGGTGGGAGAGTTATTAACAACTGGAACCCACGAATGCCCCATTCTTCTTTAATGCTTTGAAGATCCCCAGAGGCTTGGACAGATTCAGGCATGCCCCAGTCCATGAGCAGTCTAGATTCATGGCATAGGCCCAACTGTGTACATTTTGTTTTCTAGGGTGACCTATTATCCTGGTTTGTCCAAGATAATCCCAGGTTTAGCACTGAAAATGGGGCTTCCCTGGTGGTTCAGATGGCAAAGAATCTGCCTGCAATGCAGGAGACCCAGGTTTGATCCCTGGGTCTGGAAGATTCCCTGGAGAAGGAAATGGCTACTCACTCCAGTATCACCTGGAGAATTCCATGGACAGAGGAGCCTGGTGGGCTACAGTGCACAGGATGGCAAAGAGTCGGACACAACTGACTGACACTTTCACTTTCATCAGTTTCCACAAAGAAACCAACTGGTATTCTCATGTGCTTGTGTGCTAAGTCACTTCAGTCATGTCCAACTCTTTGCGACCCCATTGATTGTAGCCCTCCAGGCTCCTCTGTCCATGGGATTCTCCAGGCAAGAATACTGGAGTGGTTGCCATTTCCTTCTCCATGATTCTCATAGGGATTGTTTTTAATCTATATATCAATTTGGGGAATATTGCTATATTAACAATATTAAGTCTTCCAATTAATGAACATGGGATTTTTTTCAGTTGTTTAGACATTGTTTAATTTCTTTCAGCAATCTTTGATAGTGTTTAGGGAATTAATTTTATTACTCTTTTGTTAAATATATTCCAAAATACTTTTTAAATATTTTTGATGACATTGTAAACAAAATTTTTAAATTTTATTCTTAGATTCTTCATTGCAGATGTATAGATATTGACTTTTTTTGTATATTGATCCTGCATCCTGCAATTGTGATGAACTCATTACACCAATAGTTTTTTAGTAGATTATTTAGGATTTTCTTTATACAAGATCATGTCATCTGCAAGTAGGGATTGTTTTGTTTCTTTCAATCTGGAATTTTATATTTTATTTCTATTATATGTGTTAAAATAAATTTCTTAGTGGATTACTTGGGAATTGCAATTAATAATATCTTAACTTATAACAATCTCAATCAGATTGACACAAAGTTAATTTCAATAGTGTACAAAGTATTTTCTCCTGTATAACTCCATTCCTTCTCCATTCTTTTGTGCTCTTATCCTCATACAAATTATATATTAATACATTGTGTATCCATTAACACAGATGTATTTATGTATTATGCAGTTGTCTTTTAAATGGAATACAAGAAAAAAGGTACAAAACTAGATTTATACTATTTTATGTAGCTACCTTTACCATTGCTCTTTATTTTTTCTTTTGGATTTGAGTTATAGTTCTTTCAGCCTGAATTTTTGTAGGGCAGGTTTGCTAGAATTGAAATCTCTCAGTTTTGTTTACCTAGGATTGTCTTCATTTCTCTCTTAAAGGATAGTTTTTTCTTGATATCAAATTCTTTTAGCACTTTCAGAACTTTAACTTTGTCGTTCCTATCACCTTCTGGCCTCCATGGTCTCTGAAGAGAAATCAGCTCTTTAACTGCTGTGGATCTCTTTTACATGATGGGTCATTTCTTTCTGCTTTCAAGAGACTCCTTGTCTCTTTCTTTTGACATTTTGATTATTATGTGCCTATGTGTGAATCTTTATGAGTTTATTGAGCTTCTTGGATATGTAAATTAATGTATTTTTTCAAATTTGGGCAGTTTTCAGGCATTGTTTCTTCAAATGTCGTCTCTGTCTCTTTTTTCTCTTTTTCTGGGATTTCTATATCATAATATGCTTGATGGTATCCCATAGGTCTCTGAAGCTCTATTCACTTTTCCTCATTCTTTTTCCTCTCTGTTTCTTGAAGTGGATAATCTGACTCGACCTATCTTCCAGTCCACTGATTCTTTCTGCTGACTACTGTTGGGTTCTGCAAGTAGGTTTTTCATTTCCATTATTGTGCTCTTCAATTCCAGAATTTCTATTTGGTTCCTTTTTATAATGTGTATCTCTTTAACAATATTTTCTATTTGGTGAGACATTATTCTCATGCCTTCTTCAGTACTTTAGAACTGCTTTTATTTAGTTCTTTGAATATGTTTAAAATACCTTATTTAAAGTCTTTGGGCTTCCCTAGTAGCTCAGATGGTAAAGAATCTGCCTGCAGTGTGGGAGACCTGGGTTTGATCCCTGGGTTGAAAGATCCCCTGGAGGAGGGCATGGCAACCCCACTCCAGTATTCTTGCCTGGAGAGTCCCCATGGACAGAGGAGCCTGGCAGGCTACAGTCCATGAGGTCGAAAAGAGACGGACATGACTGAGCAAATCTAATAAGTCTGAAGTCTTGGCTTTCTCAAGGACAATTTTTGTTGTTTCCTTCCCTCTACCCCCAGGGCTGTATATTCTTATTTTTATTTTATACTTCATTTTTTGGTTAAAAGCTGAATATTTTACATAATATGCTGTGGCAAGTCTGAAAATCAGATTCTACCCATCTCAGGGTTTCTTATTATTGCTATTTGTCATTGTTGCTGTTGTTGTTTGTTCAGAGATGTTCCTGAATAAATTATGTAAAGTCTGTAGTCTTTATTATGTGTGGGCACAAAAGTCACTGCTTGGTTAGCTTGCTGCTGCTGCTGCTAAGTCGCTTCAGTCGTGTCCCACTTGTGTGACCCCAGAGACGGCAGCCCATGAGGCTCCCCTGTCCCTGGGATTCTCCAGGCAAGAACACTGGAGTGGATTTCCATTTCCTTCTCCAATGCATGAAAGTGAAAAGTGAAAGTGAAGTCACTCAGTCGTGTCCAACTCCTAGCGACCCCATGGACTGCAGCCTACCGGGCTCCCCCATCTATGGGATTTGCCAGACAAGAGTACTGGAGTGGGTTGCCACTAGTTAGCTTATAGGTCAGCTAATGATTGGACACAATTTACCACAAATTTCTGGAATCAGTAAGTCTCCCAGCCTTGTCAAAGGGCTCTATGTGTGTGTTGAAGCATGTCTTCAACACTCAGCCATGTGTTCCTAATCTGGTTGACCCAGGCTCAAACTCATAGACACTCTTTGGTGGAGAAAATATACACTACACATACTATTATTAATTACTTTCTGGTACAAGTTATTTATTTGGTCTGAGCTATAATGGAAATATATAAATGGATCAAATAAACATTAAAAATCATATTAAATTCCCCAGCTGTTTTATTGACTGGAAGGTAACAAAAACTATGCTATCACTAACATTGTTTCAAGCTCTTTTTGCACTAAATTCAAAGCTTTAGGAAAAATAATCTGCTATGGTTCACTATGCTAGGAATTTCAAGTTTTTTCCTTTAACTGGACTAAACTATCTTTTTGGTTGTATTTTTATTTTTTCTTATTAAACTACTATCTTTTCCAAGATGAGCTTAAGAAATGACCTAGAGACATGTTAGTAAAGGGTCACTTTGTGACTTCCTATGATGTTGTCAATATAAATTCTTTGATTTTCTTTTAGTAAAGGTAAGCAGATTATGAAAGAAAACAGATACTTTTAAACAACCAGTGATAAAAGAACTTTAAAATCTGGCAAACAAAACTTTTTGACAGTTGGAAATATTTTGGAGAAAAACTTTCCTTGGCTTAAAGCTGAGAAGTCATTTGAATTAGTCTAGCATGCAAATTAATGTGCTTGAGTTTAGTGAAGGAAGATATGTGAATGTCTTGAAGATTAGCAGTTAGGATTATAAGTGATAAGGAAAGATGGCAAAGTACAAAGAAAAATGATTGAATTTAATAGTCCCCAAAGAACAATGTTCCAAATCTTGCTCACAATTTTTTTTCAGATTGCATTTTTTGGTACTGTGATCATTTAGAACTTTTGGAATAGCAAATGAAACAAGAATCCATCTAACTGGAGAAGAGTCATTCTAACTGAAGGGGAAGATATATAGGCAACAGGAAAATGCCAACTCTAGAAGAAATCTACTTGTAGTTAAATACCTCTTTAGAATAAGGCCTGGCACACAGTAGGCACTCAGCCAGTGTTTGTTGAACTAAAATTTGTTATGATGAGAATATACTGAGCTGAAGTTTATTTTTACTGAGCACAGGGAAAGAGTTGCTAAGCAAGCATGCATCCTTAACACAAATAAATGTTAGCCTCATTGACAGTGTAGGCTGACTATAGTGTATGAAGAAAATATTTTTGTGGATCTGCAGAGACAGGCCTTATAAATAAATGTGGTGGAAAACTTGGGATCTCAGGCTAAGAGTAAGCCTTGGGAAAGGAATTTATAACTGTAGAAATGGTGATAGAACTCCAGGGGGATTATCTAACTCTGGAGGTAAATGTTTACATTTCAAGGAAAAATGAGGCCAGGGACCTTGGAGACATTTCTAGGTCATAACAGTTAGAGACATATCTGGTCCTTGGAAAGATGCATTTATATTCAAAAAGGCTGGAGTAAGAACCCAGAATCCTTTTCATTTTGTCTCCAAAGAAAACGGTTTCACTCCCTCCTTTCAAGAGGGAAGGAAGAGGTAGCTGCCTCTTTCTTCTGTATTTAAAACAGAGAAAATCCATTTTTCTCTGTTCCTCACCTGTGATACAGACCTTGCATGTGTAGGAAATTTGATCTGACTTTTATCATGTTACCCCAGGGGTAAAAATCAGGGTATGGGGAATAGAGGTCATTATTTGCTTTTTAACTTAATAACAATGAACTGTCTCTGATCCGGAACACTCCCTGTGTGCATTCAGAATAAAATTAATAAATATGAATATAAAACACCCAATACAGACCAATTGTTTTCAAGAACTGCCGTTACAGCAGCATTTGCATTCAAACAAGAATGTGCAATTTTTGTTTAAAAGCACTTACAGGATTCTCAAGTACAATACTTGAAAATAATAACATTGCAGGTTGTTTTTTAAAAGTCCATAAGTCTGAGTTCTCCCCAAATCTGATTGACCATCTAATTAATAGCGCCAATTATGGGGATTTTATAAAAATATAATCTCATTTGAATTGTATGACTCTAAAGAGATAAAAGCTTTTCTTTAAAAGTCGGAACCAAAAAAAAAGCTAAAATCTGGAAGGTTTATATTGTTGTTGTTAAGATGATTCTATTTGTTTTTAACTGAAAAAGAACATATCATATCAACTGGGAGACAGGCTTTCTATGAAGGAACAGCTACAGATATTATTTCATTTCCTGTCCACAGACATTTGAAATAGCTTAGAAAACACATAATGCTGTTCAATTTGTTGTAAGTGATAAACCTTTTATGTTCGATTTCTTTTGGTCACATTTGGATCAAAATGATAACAGATATAGTGCAATAAGATAATGAGATTCTGGAAATTAAGCTGACTTTGTGGCAGCAGAAAATAACTGACCTCTATTTTCATCTTGTTTTCACTATGAATGATTTCCAACTCAGATGCAAGAATTGTGCAGGCAAAGCCAAGGGCAGGAACAGAAGGAAGGCAAACTCATGCCCAGCTTCGTGGCCTTCATAAAGGCTCAGGCTCCTTGGATGGCCCTCAAGATCTAGCCAGTTTCACACTTCCTTCCTCCTCCCATCTCCTCTTCCCCACTCTCCTGACAGACGCCATGCTACAGCAATGACAAGTTACCTAAAATTTTATAAATTTGCTCCGTATCTTTGAACGTATTTCCCCCCTCATTTATTTATCTATTTATTTTTTAGAATGGTCTTCCCAATTAACCACCTTGTCTTCCAGGCAAATTTCAATTCATCCCGTAGAACTTTACTCAGTGATGACTTTCTCCTCTGTCAGATCTTCCTAGATTCCACTTCCCTATAACATCTCCATGATGCTTTCACTTATACATCTATCTTTGCATGTGTTATCCTATATTATAATTATCTATTTACATTTCTGTATCATACATTTCTGTGTCTTATATATCTTGTGCTTAACACAGTACTTGGCACATAGTACTCAACAAGTGTTTTTGTGAAATAAGTTAATGAACGGATGCTCGAACAAATTAATGAGTGAAGGTATGTGATTTTATTTTCCTAGTTCTTGATCAGCATCACTGGAAAAACAATTGAGAATATAAAAGGGATAACTCTAGAAATTACTTAACCAATCTCTCACTCATGCAAGCATCCTTTCTACAGTGTCCTTACCAATGGCTCAACTAACTTGAACATCTCTAGGAAGCAATCTCTACTTTCTGAGTAAATGTATTCTATTTTTGGACAGTTTTCATTTTATGAGGTTTTGTTTATTAGTACTGTTTATATGAAATGTGCTTTCTTGTAATTTTTATCTATTTATTCTAGATTTTGTTTCTGTTATATTTTCCTAATGTTACTCCTAAAAGGCAATATTGACACTTAAACCTGAAGAGTTATTACTTACCACATATGTACACTATTAGTTTAAATGATACCCACCTAGGTGGGCAAAATGAGATCTCCTGGCACCAACACTAGATCTCACCTTTTCACATCAAGCTCTTCCACAATCTCACATGGCCACTTTGACTTCAACTTTGTTGACAAGGAAAAACAGGGAAGTCCTATGCAGAGGAAGAAACAGACTCCTGTCTTGTCATAAAGCACTTTTAATTAATTACCTGGATCAAAAAATAATTCTCACAGTCCTATTCTATATTCTATGCAACTGACTATTAAGGGTTTACATAGGGCTTCCCTTGTGGCTCAGCTGGTAAAGAATCTGCCTACAATATGGGAGACCTGGGTTCAATCCCTGGGTTGGGAAGATCCCCTGAAAAGGGGAAAGGCTACCTAATCCAGCATTCTGGCCTGGAGAATTCTGTACAGTCCATGGGGTCACAAAAAGTCAGACACGACTGCGTAACTTTCACTAGGAAACAGCCTGAATTCAGTAATCTCATAAACACCCCTCCACACACACACACATGCATGCGTGTATGTATGTGCATACAGGGGCTCAGCCTTTTAAAACAATACTGGGCTTGTCTTGAGGATTTTTATTCTAGGAAGTTCCATAGGCTTGCCTCAGTCAGTCTCTTCTCCCACATATATAAGGAGATGAATGTCTCCCAAACCACACACTGCTCACTGAATACCAATAAAACAGCCACAGTTGAAAGCGATCAACTATAATCTTACATTTACAAAGATTGCAGAGAAAAATCTTTGGATTCCTCACAAACGCAGTAAATCCTTCACCCTTTACCCTTTTCTTTCTTATGGGTTAAGATGGGTACCATCTGATGTGAAAATCATTGGTCTCTATCTGCTGGTATTTCTTCTGTAGACATGAAGTATCAAATATTTGCTTTCTTATTCTTTGAGTTTCAGGGAGAAGAATTTTTTCAAAAACAATTTTATGACATAAAGCAAAGGGGTTACTATTGATAAGATTTCATATAAATCAACTTGTATTAACAGAAACTGCTTCACATGCTATAACCAGTTAACGAATAATCAAAAAATGAAGAAAAACGTTCACTTAAAATTATACTAAAATTTTACTGATCTTCAGTGTTTGCAGAAACTTAGAGCCAGAAGTGGCTATCATGATTTAATTTAACCTGGAACACTAAGAATTATTTATAGTTCCCAGTCACTACGTGCCAGGCACTGTACTAATCATCTACACATTATCTTCTTTAATCCCTATAAAACACTATGAAGCAGATATTGGTGTTCTCTCCATTTCTCAGGCAAGGAAACTGAGGCCCAGAGAGTGTGTGTGACTTTCTCAAATCCATACAACTGGTAAGTAGAAAAACTGCCTCTTCACTTCCGTCCTGCCCTGTCTTCTCACCTGTCCTGTCTTTTTAATTTCTAGAGAAAGGGAAACTGAAGCCTAGAGATGATGAGCTATTTTCCCCAGGTTGCACGGCTACCCAGTGGCAGAGTCAGAGCTATAAGCCTTGCCTCCTCACATCTAACCTAGTGCCCTTTCTATGGCTTCCAGCCTGTAAGCTCTTCAGGGAGATAGAACATGTTCCCAGCAGTTAAATCAATATGCTTCAACAAAAACGAAAAACAAAAGTTGAGCAGGAAGTCACCTTGGTTTTGTCTTGCAAAGCTTATTCATTAAAAGGAAAAAAAGAAAATCTTCTGTCCCTTAAAATAGCCTTTTCTGAGTACGCTGCCACGTAATGGACATACTCAGGCAAATGGAAGCAGGTCGATAGTGGGGCGCAGAACAACCATCTTTAGTGGGGCGCAGAACAACCATCTTTGCACAGAAGATGATTCAATAGGCTTGAGCTCACTGGCTGCTTTAGGCACTGGTTATGTGGTACATCCATTACCAGGAAAAAGCTAAGAGCAGTTTCAAGTATCATTCTCAATAAGCCCAGAGAAAAATGCTATCTATTAAAAATAAGACAGTGTGTTTTGGCTGCTGTTCTAGATGCTCAAATGTTGGTCGATATTTAAGTAAGGCAGAGTGAGGTTCTTTGGAAGGGATTTGAATACATGTTTCATAGAAGCCAGAAGTCAACAGTTAGTTGCTGGGTTTATCCAGGGTTGGTGCAGGTCATGAATGAAAATTGATGAACTGGACTTCAGATTGAATCCCTAACGGTTTCATATTATGTCCGGTTTGTACTCCCATTTATCTCCGATTTGTTCAGCCCATTTGTCTGTGTTTGGCAGTCTCTTGGCACCAAACACAGATCACAGCATAAAGTAGGTGCTCCATAATTACAGATTCAATGACTGATGTGGGGGGCGGCTCAAATTACCAAGGTTCGAAAGGCTGGACCCTGGTTTTTAGAAGGACTTGAGAAACATTAAAGAGGATGTAAAGGAGCTATCTGCTCTTTTATGAGGCTCTTTGAATGAAACACAAGAAAGTGTGCAAGTATTTATTTGCTGGGCTTTGCATTGTTTTTCCCTTCCAAACACTGGGTAACCACATCTCCAAGCAGATCTGTGGATGGTACTCTGTCCTTGGCTCCAGATATGAAATCCTGAGGTTTCAATTGCAGTGTGTGAGATGATTAACTCTATGTCTCAATATGGTTTTGGGAAAACTGTAGCATGATCTTTGCCAAGTTCACAATCCTATAGAAGTGCTTGCCATCTCCCACCACCTCCGCCCTCCACAACTGCTTAGCTATAGAGCCAGCAGGGCCACAGGTAGTCCTAACTAAGGAAGGAAACCTCTTCCAACCAATTTTAATCTGTCTTCACTCAAGGGCAGATAGCGGTCAGGGAGAAGCTCATCTCCTGAGATAGATGGAAACAGCAACTGAGCCCTTTGGCATCGTCCATTCTTCATCTAGATGTCCCCTTGGTTCATTCTTCCGTAAAGACATTTCCTGCACATCATTTATAAACTTGAAAGGGAGGCAATTGATCAGAGGAGTTGTTCCAATATTCCAGGGAGGACAGCTGGATTTAAAATAACCTTAAAATCTACCTGCAGCTGCCCATTTCTCAGGGCTGTTTTGAGAAGAAAAGGTCACTGATGAAACCTTAAAGCAAGTAAATGTTACCTTGCTTCCAAAGAGTTCACACATTAATTCATTGAATTTTATTGCTCAGAAGCAATAAAACAATCCTTAAACAAAACCCTAGTAAATGTCACAAGTACAGACTTCCCTGGTTTTGCTGGCACTCCTCTCCTAGCCTCTTCAGACATTAACCCAGCAAAGCATGCTTTCAGGCTTTGCCCTTTAAACTCCACACAGAAATGAAAAATATTTCTGGGTTCTGGGGGCTACCAGTTTAGGGATAAAGGATCAGCTTATAAGGAGGGGTTAGTAGACTGAAGGAAAGTGTGTGAAGCTAGGTACTAAAGAGGGTCAGTCTTGGCACTGCCACTTTTTACTCTGTGCTCTGCACCAGGTCAACTGCCCTCTCTGGGCCCCAGTTTTCTCTTCTATAAAAGCAAGGAGGTTGGGATAGATGCTTTCCGAGATCCTTTTGAGTGTCAAAAATTCATGATTCATCGTCATTTCTGACTTTCTTAAGATGATGGTATCAGAAAAGCAAATTAAATCAAAATAGTTTTATTTGTAGCAAGATTACCAATTTCCAGAGAGTTGGATATGAACCAGCACTATCATAAATTTCTCTGAGAAAAGCAGAAGCTGTTTGTTTGGCATTATAACTGCAAAAACATGTACTAATCAAAATGTCATTTCCTCTCAGTAATTAAAGCCTTTGCAAAAAAACCCCAACTGCAGCCAAAATTGCCTGGCATCAGAGACTGTGGGATGGAGTAGTATAAAGACTACAGGGTTGGAGCTGAGAGTTTGGAGTTCAAATTATGGCTCTACCACTTACTAGCTGGGTGAATTTGGGGACACCACTTAATTCCTCTGGGACTTAGTTTACTCATTTGTAAAATAATGTCCATATGTTCAGATTGTTATAAGAATTAAATTAGATAATGTACCTAAATACCCTGGCAAGAAGCAGATGCTCAATGGATTAGGCCCTTCCTCTTCCCACCTACTCCCTCAATATAATTCATAAGAAACCCAGTTCCTGCTCTGCAGAAATGTATAATATAATGATCAAATAAACAATAATACACCTGAGAACAATTAGGCAAGAGTGTCAGATAGCAGATGAGCAATAAAGACCCAAAGGGATTCCAAAACGGCTAAAAGTGATCATGGAAGCTTATTAGAGGAGGTAGGATTTATAGATGATACTGCATTTTCATCTTTGCATTTAAAAACTGTATGTAGAGAGATTTTTACCTCAGTGTACAGATGAGGAAATGAGCTCAGAGAAGGTAAGTGATTTGTCTGAAGTCACACAGCTTCTCGTGGGAAGAACTGGAACTTGAATCCAGGGTTTCTGGTTCCAGATGCAGTGCTTATTCCAAAGAAGAGGCTAAGCCTGGATGGGTAGAAAGGATTTGATTAGGGAGTATGAGGCAGGAAGTACAGCAGGAAAAGAGAGAGAGATGTGGCAATATTTGTCATCAGATCAGAACTACCTCATCTTCTCACCACCAATTCCATCAATCCAGATGTATCCACTTTGCCTTCCTTCTTATAGTAATAGGTAATATGCTCTTTCTCTTATCCGAGTTCAAAAACTAGATTCCCACCCATCTCGCCTTTTGAAGGGCCCTGTGCCTGCAATTTTCTTATTTCTCACTTCTCCTCAATTTCCCTCCCTATTCATAGAATGAATTTTCAGAATGGTTGTCTCCAATTGCTATATTTATTCCCTCATTCCCTTCCTCTATTCTCAGGTTCCCAATTTCACCACTCAACTGAAATTGCAATTATCAAGGCCAATGATGACCACTATCTTTGCCATGCTTCTCAGTTTTGATCTTTATTCATCTTTTAGCAGTATCTTACGGCTGATTACTCCTCCTTTCTCAAACCTCTTTCTTCCCTAGGTCTCTAGAAATTCATGTTCTGCTGTTTTTTTCCCCTTATTTGGCTGTTACTTGGGCTTCCCTGGTGGCTCAGACAGTAAAGAATCTGCCTGCAATGCAGGAGACCTAGGCTTGATCACTCATTGGGAAGATCCCTTGGGGGAGTCCATAGCCACCCACTCTAGTATTCTTGCCTGGAGAATCCCCATGGATAGAGAAGCCTGACAAGCTACAGTCCATGGGGCACAAAGAGTTGGACATGACTGAGTGAGTGAATAACACTTTCTCAGTCTTTGATGACTCCTCTTTCTTCCTTGCCTGACTTCTTTTTGTTTGTTTTAAATTTATTTGTTTTAATTGGAGGCTAATTACTTTACAATATTGTAGTGGTTTTGCCATACATTTGACATGAATCAGCCATGGGTGTACATGTGTTCCCCATCCTGAACCCCCCTCCCACCTCCCTCCCCATCCCATCCCTCTGGGTCATCCCAGTGCACCAGCCCTGAGCACCCTGTCTCATGCATCAAACCTGGACTGGCGATCTGTTTCACACATGATAATATACATGTTTCAAAGCTATTCTCTCAAATCATCCCACCCTCGCCTTCTCCCACAGAGTCCAAAAGACTGTTCTTTGCATCTGTGTCTCTTTTGCTGTCTCGCATATAGGGTCATCATTACCATCTTTCTAAATTCCATATATATGCATTAGTATACTGTATTGGTGTTTTTCTTTCTGTCTTACTTCACTCTGTATAATCGGCTCCAGTTTCATCCACCTCATTAGAACTGATTCAAATGTATTCTTTTATAATGGCTGAGTAATACTCCATTGTGTATATGTACCACAGCTTTCTTATCCATTTGTCTGTGGATGGACATCTAGGTTGCTTCCATGTCCTGGCTATTATAAACAGTGCTGCGATGAACATTGGGGTACACGTGTCTCTTTCAAGTCTAGTTTCCTCGGTGTGTATGCCCAGCAGTGGGATTGCTGGGTTATATGCTTGCCTGACTTCTAGATGTTGGAGGATGAATCAGTCAGTCCTTGGCTCTTATTATTCTGAATCGTGTCCTCTCAAATTCATACGTTAAAGCTTTAACACCAAGCACCTCAGAATATGACTGTGTTTGGAGATAGGATCTTTAAAGAGATAATTAGGTTAAAATGAGGCCTTTGGTATAGGCCTTAATCCAGTCTGACTTATGTCCTTATTAGAAGAACTCTGGCCACACAGAGACACCAAGGGCACACGTGCACAGAGGAAGGGCCGTGTGAAGATGCAGCAAGAGAATGGCCACCTGCAAGCCAAAGAGGAGGCCTCGGGGGAAACCAACCCTGCCGGCACTTTGCTCCTGTACTTCTAGCTCCCAGAATGGAGAGAAAGTAAATGTTTGTTATTTAAGCCACCCCATCTGTCAGGCTTTGCTATGGCAGCCCTAGTAAATGGATACAGATACCTTCTCTTTTCTGTTTTCATTGTCTATACTCACCATCTTTCTGATTTCATTTAATCCCATGGCTCTAAATACCATCTATTTGCTGACAAGTCCCAAATTCATATCCCTAGCCTACCCATTTCTTGCAGCTAACTACTTATGTCACATCTCCAGTTGGAGGTCTAAGAGGCATCTTTAATTTCACCTGGCAAAAACAGTATTTTCTTCCTCCAAGACCCACGCTTTTAATCACAGTATTAAATTAGAGCTATTTCCTCTTATGCCTCTATTAATGTGAGCTGTGACTGCATTATTAGTTTTTCCTTTGGTCTATTTGTTTTTGTTCTTATCAAAATACTGGTGACTCACACTCTACTTGAGATATTTCTCACTTGGAGTGCTGTCAGGACAAATAATCCTCATGATGTATTTTGGCAATTGACTTTTAAAAACCTAAATGCAATTCTTTTACTTTATCCTTGTTAACTTTCATCTTTTTTGGTTTTGACCTATCCTTATAGCATGTCAAGATTTTGAAACTCGGTTCTGTCATTTGTTATGTTACTCTCTCCTTTTATCTTTGTGTCATTTTACAAACTTGACAAACATCTAAGTCTTACAAAAACAAGTTGAATAGGGCAAGATCATGAAGAGTGTTCTGGGGCACTCTAATAGAGAGCCTCTCCTCCCAAATTGTCCTCCATCCGATGTACACTCTAGCTATAGCTCCCCAACAGTTGCAGATGTAGCTAACTAAACCACCATCTTGCCCTTATATCACCACCTTGTTCTCTAGGTTGTCATACGAGATTTTGTCCAATGCCTTGCTGGAACCAAAATATCACAGAATGATGGCAGAATGGTATCAGTGAGAACGGAAAGGAAGAGAGAGAGACAAGGTCTCTTAAAAGAATATGAATAGGGTGGCATTTGGATATGAGGAGAGAGGAGAGACACTCAAGCACAGTGCAGAGTTTGCACCCTGACAACTCATGGATTGCAATCGTGGGTTTTATTTTTTGTTCTACACAGAGATCTTGTAAATGTGATAGGTTCCCTGATGACACCAATAACTCTCAGTAGCATTATGCTGAGTACAAAAGAGTATATCCTGCATGATTCAATGTATATGAAACTCTGGAACATGAAATTTAATCTATGGTGGAAAAAATCAGATCAGCAGTTACCTTGGGTAGAGAGATTTGACTAGGAAGAAGCACAAAGGAACTTTCTGAAGTGATGGAAATGTTTTATATCTTTCGCAAATACTTTCTCCCATTCAGTATGCAGACTTTTCATTTTGTTGACAGTTTCCTTTGCTGTGCAAAAAGCTCTTCAGTTTGCTATAACCCCATTTGTTTACTTTTGCTTTTGTTCCTTTGCCTGAGGAGACATATCAAAAAAAAAAATTCTAAGAACGTACCACCTACATTTTCTTCTACAAGTTTCATGGTTTCAGATATTACATTTAATTATTTAATCCACTGGGACTTTATTTTTGTGTGTGGTATGAGAGAGGAGTCCAGTTTGACTTTTTTACACACAGTCTTCTGAATGAATAATAGGATTTATTCTTAAGGGCTTGAGTGAAAGATGTTGTCAAGATCTTGATGGTGGTAAATAGGAGAGCAGTGTTAACCTTGACAGAAACAGGGAAGTTGAACTGGGATTTGGGGAAAAGAGTAGGCAGAGAGTAAGATGTGTCCAGTTTTAGGCAAGTAGAGTAGAGATAATGACTGCTTATTTGAGTTGCAACCTGCACTAGGCGGGCTTCTTAGGAGGTTCAGTGGGTAAAGAACCCACCTGCCAATGCAGGGAGATGCGGATTTGATCCCTGGGTCGAGAAGATCCCCTGGAGGAGGGCATGGCTACCTACTCCAGTATTCTTGCCTGGAGAATTCCATGGACAGAGGAGCCTGGTGGGCTACAGTCCATGGGGTCACAAAGAGTCGGACATGACTGAGCATGTATTCACTAGACATCTGAAGACAGGAAAGTGAAGTTGACTGCAGACATGAAGGCTGGACACAGTCTAGAAGATTCCCCTTTAAACAGGTGATAGGTGGAACCATAACAGTGGGTGAGAACCTTGAAGTAGTTGGTAGAGAGATGAGCAGATGTTCAAGGCGTGAACCTCAAAGAGTCTCCACAAGTTGGAAAGAAGAGAAAAAAGATGTAGAGAAGCAGGAATATGTTCTCAAAACCAGGAGAAGAGAGTGTCTTAACTCTGTGTTAAGGAGAGAGCTGTGAATAAACAGAAGTTTCTGGAAGTATAACATAGAAAAGTGGTCTCCACCTGTTTGTCAAGTCATAGAGAGAACATAAAATGCAAACAAGGGCTTCTGACAGCCTTCATCTGGCCTGCTTACTCCTCTGGGTTGCAGGTTTTTATATGGCAGCCACGCCACAGTCTGTCATGTGTAAACCAAAGTGTCGTGTTCTTTAGGCAACAGAATCATCTGTTTGCAATCACAGTTCTGGTAGTCCTACTATGGTTGAGGCAATATATACTATCATAGGAAAGACAAATAAAATGTCTTCTTCATACCAGGCAATACCTTGGGAGAACTAGGGAGGAGATAAATGATAAGCTTTTAAACTTTTCATATTTCTTTTCATTGTGAAGTGACTTGGCATTTTACTGATTTTGAAATCAACACTATATTTGACATTAGTTTACAGATATGGGACTAGAATGATATGTAGTCATATTATGAAAAAGTGAAAGTGTTAATAATCACTGTCGTGTCCAACTCTTTGTAACCCATGGACTTAGCTCACCAGCCTCCTCTGTCCATGGGATTCTCCAGGCAAGAATTCTGGAGTGGGTTCCCATGTTTTCCTCCAGGGGATCTTTTCAACTCAGGGATCACATCCAGGTCTCCTGCATTGCAGGCATATTCTTTGCCATCTGAGCCACCAGGGAAGCCCCATATTATACTATATTGTATTCCTAAAATCCATGACTGAGTTACATTAAATCTCCCAACTTCCATAGTATAATGAATGAAAATGGTCTAAACGAATATAGCACAATAACTTAAAAACTGTTTACTTTTCATTTTTGAAATTGAAGTATAGTTGATTTACAGTTCAGTCGCTCAGTCATGTCCGACTCTTTGCAACCCCATGAATCGCAGCACGCCAGGCCTCCCTGTCCATCACCAACTACCGGAGCTCACTCAGACTCACGTCCATCGAGTCCATGATGCCATCCAACCATCTCATCCTCTGTCGTCCCCTTCTCCTCCTGCCCCCAATCCCTCCCAGCATCAGAGTCTTTTCCAATCAGTCAACTCTTCACATGAGGTGGCCAAAGTACTGGAGCTTCAGCTTTAGCATCATTCCTTCCAAAGAACACCCAGGGCTGATCTCCTTCAGAATGGACTGGTTGGATCTCCTTGCAGTCCAAGGGACTCTCAAGAGTCTTCTCCAACACCACACTTCAAAAGCATCAATTCTTTGGCACTCAGCTTTCTTCACAGTCCAACTCTCACATCCATACATGACCACAGGAAAAACCATAGCCTTGACTAGATGGACCTTTGTTGGCAAAGTAATGTCTCTGCTTTTCAATATGCTCTCTAGGTTGGTCATAACTTTTCTTCCAAGGAGTAAGTGTCTTTTAATTTCATGGCTGCAGTCACCATCTGCAGTGATTTTGGAGCCCCCCAAAATAAAGTCTGACACTGTTTCCACTGTTTCCCCATCTATTTCCCATGAAGTGATGGGACCAGATGCCATGATCTTCGTTTTCTGAATGTTGAGCTCTAAGCCAACTTTTTCACTCTCCTCTTTCACTTTCATCAAGAGGCTTTTTAGTTCCTCTTCACTTTCTGCCATAAGGGTGGTGTCATCTGCATATCTGAGGTTATTGATATTTCTCCTGGCAATCTTGATTCCAGCTTGTGTTTCTTCCAGCCCAGCATTTCTCATGATGTACTCTGCATAAAAGTTAAATAATCAGGGTGACAATATACAGCCTTGACATACTCCTTTTCCTATTTGGAACCAGTCTGTTGTTCCATGTGCAGTTCTAACGGTTGCTTTCTGACCTGCATACAGATTTCTCAAGAGGCAGGTCAGGTGGTCTGGTATTCCCATCTCTTTCAGAATTTTCCATAGTTTATTGTGATCTACACAGTCAAAGGCTTTGGCAAAGTCAATAAAGCAGAAATAGATGTTTTTCTGGAACTCTTTTGCTTTTTTGATGATCCAGAGGATGTTGGCAATTTCATCTCTAGTTCCTCTGCCTTTTCTAAAACCAGCTTGAACATCTGGAAGTTCACGGTTCACATATTGCTGAAGCCTGGCTTGGAGAATTTTGAGCATTACTTTACCAGCGTGTGAGATGAGTGCATTTGTGCGGTAGTTTGAGCATTCTTTGGCATTGCCTTTCTTTGGGATTGGAATGAAAACTGACCTTTTCCAGTCCTGTGGCCACTGCTGAGTTTTCCAAATTTGCTGGCATATTGAGTGCAGCACTTTGATTTACAATGTTATGTTAAAAACCTGTCTTTTAATTTATTTTTATTTTTTCTTATTTATTTATTTATTTAAAAAATTTTTATTTTTACTTTATTTTACCTTACAATACTGTATTGGTTTTGCCATACATTGACATGATCCTGGCTGGTGCACGGGGAAAACCTGTCTTTTAAAAATGACAACTTTAAAACAATGTTACACTGGAGACATATAGTTATTTGAAAGCCTTTGATTATACTAATATATGAATGCGATTGATTATTCTGGGAAATCATAAGATCCTGATCTTTCCTCAGTGTCGAATTTTCTGTTTGACAGCAGTTATACATTGATATTAATATTAAAGAAATAGATAAGAAAATGCACACTTAATCTTTAAAAAAAAACTATATTAATTCCCCAATCATCATTATTACCTAAAATTCCTCTTAAAAATGCTCTTAGCAAATGTATTTCCAGAAACTCATGAAATTGCACTTGGTATTTCCTCTGTTCATAAGTTTAGCAAGCTACTGGTTTATCTGCTTAGCAAGCTACTGGTTTATCTGCTTAGCAAACAAAGCCACTGGAAGGCTTTTGCAAGTTCCATCTATTCTGCTGTTACCACTTTTCACTAGGCTGCCTAGCTTGCTTCTTTAAGTTTAACTTAAATGTTCCAAATATTAGCAGTTTTCATTCACAGTTTCCAAGTGATAAGATCTAGAACAATTTCAGAATTCATATACGGAATCAAATTCTTAAGACACACCCAGAGACCAAGCTATTCAACTTTTCCAAATGCCAGGCACAAGGATTTGTTTACTCACTGACAAATTTCAGTCAATTGTCCAGGTATCTTTTGTTTTCCTTCTAAAAGATGGGTAAATATACCATAAGACAGAGAAAAACGCGTGCCTTAATCACTAATGTGCCTACACTTTATTTCTCATGGGCACTATTTTAGAACTGAAAGTAAACGGCTGTATTTAAATAAATAAAATTTATCAATGTTACAAACAGTATGTCTGGAGGTAAACCAGAGACCTCCTTAAGCATGCTGCAAAATTAGATATAAACTGGTAAATGATGGCAGATGAAAAAAAGTGACAAAACATCAAAAAGCTTCATCACAAACCTGACTCCCACCACCGAAGTATTTTGACATGAGCTGACATCTTTTTCATCTTGAATAGTATTAAAAGTTGTTTAATTAGGATCGCACAGTTTGCTTCAAATTTAAATCCAGTGAAGCTCTTGTTGTACAGTAACTTGTAAAAGATTTTCACAACAAGGTAAGCTGTAATCACCTGATCTTGAAAAGGAAGAGATTTCAAGAGAGTCTTCTATCCACGAATGAAAACATAAATTATATTCTTTTGTATGTGAATCATCCATCTTCTTTTAAACTTCATTTATTATACGCTTTCTAACCTATTGTAGTAGTTCAATCTCTCATGGACGTCTTTGTTTTCACGTACATTCAACTCTTGATTACCTCAATTCAGCAATACCATTGAACAAATATTTATTGAACATTTGCAAATGGGGCAGCTAATCTCAAACCAGTTTAAAAAATAATTCAGAGTTGGTTGAGTCATATGTTATGATTTTATTGTAAAAATACCTTGATTTCTATAGTGCTTTATAATTTTCAGAGTACTTTCACCTACATTATCTCATTTGATTTTATGCAGATTCACTTCCCTACTTAGAGGAGGCTGATTTGGCCTAGGCTGATTGATATTAATGTTAATTTGCATTCACTAAGCACATACGGGCTGAACAGCAGGAGCAGGCGGCTGCCAGAGTGTGCTGGGGGGAACGGGATGCTTATCTGCGATTACAGCTCCGAGCTGGACAATAGTACTGATGCACAGAATAAGGCAGTAATGACCACACACACACACTGGCGTATATGCCTTCATTTATTTTTCCATTGCTATTAACTGCTGAAGCAGGCATTTTGGAGGTTTAAAATGGATGGCTAATTATGATGGGCAAATAGGATGGCATAATAATTGTGTTTGGATGAGTCACTCACTCGAGATCCAGTAGTTGAGGAAACCTTTGTGACGATCAGTATTGACTCCGGAAAAAGAATTGAAATGGAAATGCACAAAGTAACCACAGAGAAGACTTCAGTGTCAGCTCGGAGAGTGGAGGCTGATGGCAGCAAATCCATTAGCAGAGGAGCTTTAGAAACGGATTTTAGCCAAATAAGGGGCAGCAGCCATTTTACCTCTGGAAGCACACTTACACTTGGGTTTCACTGGGAGGGCAATACGAGGTGTCCAGAGAATACCAGCATAGCTTTTGGAGGCCGGGTTTGAATTCCAGCTCTTGGATTTGTTAACTATGAGATTCAAGCTGCCCTAGCTATAAAAACACAAAACAAAAACAAGAAAAAAACCCCACCAGTTCACTCATCCCAGGATTGTTCTGGGGATTCTAGAAGATAACGTGTATAAAGCACTCAACCCAGGCCCTGGCATATAGTAAGCATTCAATAAATGGTATCTATTACTTGTAGTTTTAAAAAATTATCTTAACTCATCACTTATCCCCTTGGGGAGAACCACCTGGAAACAGAGTGGCTGTAGCAGGCACCAGATGGTCTGGGCAGCAGGTATACAGGGACAGGTAACTAGAAATGAAGAAAGGCCAGGTTCATTACCCTTAAGCTGAGAGTGAGCTTACAAGAGATAGGAGTTTGAGCAGACTAGCTAGCAGAAGCAATCTGACAGAGGCGGGAAGCCAACCTCACTGCTTGCTATGGAATGATGAGATGGCAGGGGGAGAGGCCTTGTGTTGTCTCTAAGTGTGGATCACAGGAGTTTCCACATCCATGGCAGATCTCCCTGAGTCTCCTCCAGCTGTCAGAAGTGGACCATGAGTTTGTAACCTCAGCAGCCTAGAAAGGCAGGAGAGGACCAGAAAGGCTCTAAAGTGAAAAGTGAAGTCTCTCAGTCATGTCTGACTCTTTGCGACCCCATGGACTGTAGCCTATCAGGCTCCTCCGTCCATGGGATTTTCCAGGCAAGAGTGCTGGAGTGGATTGCCATTTCCTTCTCCAGGGGATCTTCCCAACCCAGGAATCGAACCCAGGTCTCCCACATTGCAGGCAGACGCTTTACCATCTGAGCCACCAGGGAAGGCTCTAGGCATGGACAAAAAGAAATTTAAACAAGGAACCAAAGCAACAAGGCAGCCTGACTTGACTGACTGGGGCCTCTATCAGGAGAGGAACATATGCAGGTGACATGCAAGGGGAGAGTCTCTTAGAAACAAAGAGGCCATAAGATCAGAATCAATGGCATAAGTGGTGGTATTTCTGGATTAACACAATGCCTTCTGAGCAGAGGAAATGTGATAGGTTACTTCAACTTTCTTCAGATGGTGAACTTTCTGTTAATCTTCTCATGGCCAAGATCCTTTTGGAAATCCAATGAAAGCTATGTATTCTCCCAGGAAAGAAGGAGATGTACTCCTACCCACAAAATGTCATTAATACATGCAATTTCAAGAGGTTTGTAGACCACATTAATCTTAGATTAAGAATCTCTGCTATCCATGGAGATAGGTTAGACTGGAATTGGTATCATAAAATGTGCTGCGAGTTCCAAATTTCAAGAGATAACAAAACAGCTGTCCAGTGTTTTAGCTCAGTACTGAAGAAATGGGGAGCAGCTAGTTAAACTTTCTCATCAGTAACTGGGACTTAACAGTGCCTAGCAACAGTGCCATTTCATTGCCAGACAACCCCAAGTTTCCACCAAAGGAACCATGCTATTTCTAGCAAATGTCTCGTGGGTCCTAAAACTGTTAGTTGCTCAGTTGTGTCCAACTTTTTGCAACCCTGTAGACTGTAGTCCATCAGGCTCCTCTGTCCATGGAATTCTCCAGGCAAGAATACTGGAGTGGGTAACCATTCCCTTCTCCAGGAGATCTTCCAATTCATGAGTTCTAAGGGCCATTCTAATAAGGAGGCCTAAAAGAAGAGTGAAACTCCAGAAAAGTCATCTTTCCTGTTGGGCAAGAGATGGTTTCAGAATTTCAGCTCACAATCTCTGATTTACCTCTTAACATCTCCGCACTTTGACTATGAAGAATTCATATTGGGCCCCAGAGCCACTGTTTATTTCATGTCCTACCTTTCCCATCCCCAGCTCTGCCTCCAGCACAGGCTCTACGGGGAAGACGGAAGAGCACTAGCTGAGCACTTCAGTGGTCACAAATCGAGTCACCGCCATAAATAATGGAATATTTCTTGTTTGGACACTTTCAAGTTCCACAACTCCAGAAATAGCAATTTAAATGACTTAATTTTCTTCTCCATTGACTTTAATGAAGATCTCCTTAGATTCAGCCATCCGGCAAACGTAAACTCTCAAATAGTGCCGCAAGTGTTTGACTTGGGCCAGGAATGTCTGAGCAATGGACTTTGGTTATGCAACTGAAATATGAATTTGGATTAAATGCTCTCACGACAAAGCCCTCAAAGGTTAGGTGCTCATTTTAAAAGTTAGCACACTCCAGTACAACTGCAGTGGCGTTTCAAACCCTGAAGCTGATGGACCTAAAGCCAATAGATGTTTACATTTCTTTTGAATTGGTTTTATTTTTCCCTCAAGGACACCTTTAATATCCAACTATCACCCTGGGATGCTTGGATACTGGACTTCTCTCCTTTCTTCCCCTGGTGGCTGAGCAAACCAAACATAGTCTTAAGTGAGTCTTGAAAGTGTCACGTGTGACTGCCAACAGGCCCTGGGACCTTCCCAGCCACATGACCTCATTTTATGCCAGAGAACATCTGCGCTCAGAGATGGGAAACACTGACTTTGGGAAATCTGGAGGCTGGACATGAAAGGGCAAGGCTAAACAATGGTATGGTAAGGATGAAAGTGGGTGTCAGAAAGCACTCAGGACATAGAAATGAAAGTTCTCAGCCCAGAATCACAGCCTGATTTCAGATTTAAGGTTAAGATGTCAGTTTTCTTGGGTGGAAAGACATTGATAGGTTAATAGTCCAAAATCGTCTGGGATGGGCATAATTTTCATTAAGAGCTTTGTTGCATTTTCTGTGTTTTCTATGTTGACCTTAAGAGGACATTAACAAAACCTTCTCATGTATTCATTTAAATGTAATGACAATTTAGATTAACTACTGTTTAATATTCTCCTCTAGTAATTGTAAAATGAATTGTTATTTAATCACGTTTGCCCTGGGGCTAAACTAATAATAAGTATAGCCTGAAAATCCCCCTCACTTGCAGGCATTCTCAGGACATTAGGCCACAAGTTTCAAAATCAATCTTCCTGACTGGTGCCAACAAGAGTGACATAATTGTCAGCAAGGACCAGCATCTGTCTACCCTGGCACATTAAGAAAAACTCAGAAGCACCCAGATGTCTTGGCTGGACAGGAATGGTCTGGAACACCCAGAGAAAATGAGGTGAGACCAAACACAGATTTGCATACTTTTGCTCTCAAAATAGAACCCCTTTTTGTGCATTGACGTGATACCTTGACTCCTGGGAGTCTGTGGGTTTTGATTTGACCACGCTTTTCTCCTCTTCTCTTTACCTCTCCCATGACAAACAAGTGAATGGTTACAGACTGATTTTTTTTTTTTTAACAAAAAGATTAGAAGATCCAGTGATGTCTACAATAGCCTGTGTTTACTCAGCCCTTATGGTATGCTGGGCACTGTTCTGCATGCTCTACATGTTCACATCATCCCGTTGAATTCTCATGATGAGTGACTGAAGCATGCACTGTTACGACCTTCAGTTTACAGCCAAGAGGCGCCAAGGTTGTCACCGGTCCAGGGTTACCCATTTAGTAAGGTGGCAGATCCAGGGTGTGAAGCTAGGTCTGGCTGGCCCCTCCTGCTCATTGCAGAGGGTATTCTACCTCCTAATCCACAAGTGTATATATAAGTGTTGCTTTGATAGGTTCATATCAGCTCTCCAGATAACAGAGCATCACAATACTACGAGGTCACTGGCCTGAGCATATGGTGTTCCCAAGGGCTTAAAACTTGCATGCTGATCCTTGTTTTACACCATCTACCTTTTGCCCTCACCCTCATGCTTGTGCCCCTCCAACTGATGTGTCTTCATTTGGGATCCAGACAATTCAATCCACCAGTCTTGAGGCTTTTCTTCTTTTATGAGCTGGGCACTCAGCCTGAGGTGTGGTGTGGGGAGAGGAGAGAGATAAGATGGGGCCCAGTCTTTGTCCATGAAAAGCTCTTGTTTTGTCTCGTCTGGATGCTATGAAAGCCCAGTGGATGGATGCCAGAAGCCTGTCTCCAGCACCACTGGATAGCTACAAGTAACAGTCTGCAGGAACCGGGCAGAGGAAAAGAAGTTTGAAACAGATGCCCTAAACAGCAGCCCAGAGAGAGCCCAAGGTCACACCGTTGAAGGCACCAAATCCAACCTGTTTGTTTACAAGCCCTTTTTAAAATAAGGCCATAGGGCCTTTTGCCTTCTCCTTCTAGCCTACACAATGAGACCATCTGAAGCATACGAAAATCATCAAATAGGTCCTTTGTTAACTCTTAGTTTTAAGATGTGGAGATAAACCTCCAGAGAAAGGGTGGGTCTTGGAAACTTGGTCACAAGTCAAATATCCCCCAAAATGCCTGTAGCTAATCAGAGAAATTCAAGTACAGCCCTTGCTGATTGATAGGCGTGACCAAGCAATTCCCCACACTCTATAAAGCAGCCTCCATGCAACCACCCACATATTTGCTGATACCTGGGAGAAGCACAATATAGTTCAAGCTCTGATGGGAGTGAGCGAAAGCTTTGAAAAGGCTGTTTTTTCCACTCCAGAAATAATATATTGCCCATGACCATCATTTTTCAATCTCCCTAAAGAAGCAGCCTTCAAAGACGTAAATAACTACAAGGGGATTTAGAAAGTCAGACCAGAAAGAGCCACAGACAAAGATTAGTGTCAGGAAGGCTGACAGGTAAATTGTCATTATGGTGTGCTAGGTGAAGAGAAATGTGTGCAGCCTGTCACTAATTTCCCTCACTAATTTCCCTTAACAATGGGGTGGCCCAACCCACATGATACAACTCCATGGATGAGGAAGAGGGCAAAAATAATAATAATGAGTATAAATCAAGCTTACCGCATCACCAAACATATGATAATTTAACACTTAATGAGCACCCATGGTATGCTGGAAGTAGGTTCATTGCAACGATAGCAGCTTATTTTTATTCATAACACTTTATGGAAAGCGAGAAGCACAATATAAGAGTTCAAGTTCACTTCAGGTTTCCAGTTCCTTGGAGGTGGGTGGTGTTATTGGAGCCAGGCCAGACTAGTAAAAGCCAATGAAAAAAAATCATCCCCTTCAGCTGTTTTTTGCTTCATTGGGACGAAAGAAGCAAACTTGATACAGAGCAAAGCCGATGAGGGGAAATGCCCACAAAATTCAGAAGGGAAAACCACCCCCACGAAGAAAAAAATATGTGGTTCTGTGTGGAGAAATGTTCATCCAGCAACCTTGCCTCTGTCTCTGATGGGTGTATCAGGATGAGTGTAAAATTGTGGTCCTGAATGGAGGAGTCCTGCCATTTCTGCCCCCAGGGGGCCCTGCCACTCTCTGTTCCCCACGGTGCCCATGTGCCCGCCATCCCCGAATTCCCAGTGCTCTGAGCCCAGCACAGGGTCTGGCCTGCAGTGGGAGCTCGCGGAACTGCTGTTTACACACCTCCCACTTAGACCGCAGGCAGACCCAAAATGTGCACAGAACCTAAAAATAGGCAATATCGTTGGGTTTGGGAGCTGATTTTAATAAATGTGGGAAGGAGAAGCTAGAAACCACAGAGTGGAGAGCCAACACCTCAGAAAATGGAGAAGAGTCACCTGCAATTCCACCCAGAAATTAACCACTCTTCACATTTTAGTAAAGTCTTTGTTTTTCTCTTGATTTGGATGGTCCATGGGACCGTATCTGTCTTTTTTCACTTTTCCCTTTTTCATGGGACAGTGTGTCAAGACTACACAGGAATAAAGGAGCACCCATCTCTTTAGCATCTCATAGAGTGCCTATGGGCTTCCTGGGTGGTGTTAGTGGTAAAGAACCTGACTGACAATGCCGGAGACAGAAGAGACGTAGGTTTGATCCCTGGGTCAGGAAGATCCCCTGGAGAAGGAAATGGCAACCCACTCTAGTATCCTTGCCTGGAAAATCCCATGGACTGAGGAGCCTGGCGGGCTACAGTCCATAGGGTCACAGAGAGTCGGATATGATTGAAGTGACTTTGCATACACATGCAGAGGGCCTAGAATCCTTAGAGTGGGAAATGACCCCAGAGGTCATGTCATCCAACTCTGTAATATTTCAAACAAGAAAACTGAGGGCCAGAGGGTGGGAAGTGACCTCCCAACGGTACAGAGCTAGTAAGTATCAGAACCAGCATTTGAAGCCAGTCAGGCCAAGTTCAGATACTAAGCCACTACACTATATGTATGGAAAATGTTTTCTTCTTTTCTCAGGGGAAACAAGACCTGCTTATGAAAATATGATCTCTAATATTATACAATAGCACATACATTTAATGGAAAGAGAGAAAGAAAGGCCAGTCAAGGAGTGCTTGGGCCTGGTAGGTTGGGGATGACTTAGTCCACACATTTAATGTGCAGATGTTTCCTGAGCCAGATTCTGCAAGTGTAAAGCTATTGGGCTGAGACATTTCAGGCAGGGAGGAAGGTAGAGGAATGGCAGAAGTGGATATGATGAGCCTGTGTGTTTCTGGGGCAGAGTGGAGGAGGGTTGGCTGAAAGGCAGTAGGAGCATCCACATCCTCACTCCCTCATTCAACTCACATTTATTGAGCAACTATTAAGTTTGAACTGTGGTGTTGGAGAAGACTCTTGAGAGTCCCTTGGACTGCAAGGAGATCCAACCAGTCCATTCTGAAGGAGATCAACCCTGGGATTTCTTTGGAAGGAATGATGCTCAAGCTGAAGCTCCAGTACTTTGGCCACCTCATGCGAAGAATTGACTGATTGGAAAAGACTCTGATGCTGGGAGGGATTGGGGGCAGGAGGAGAAGGGGAAGACAGAGGATGAGATGGCTGGATGGCATCACGGACTCGATGGACGTGAGTCTGAGTGAACTCCGGGAGTTGGTGATGGACAGGGAGGTCTGGCGTGCTGCGAATCATGGGGTCGCAAAGAGTCGGACACGACTGAGCGACTGAACTGAACTGATTAAGTCTAAGGCACTGTAATGGACAGTTCAGTTCAGTCGCTCAGTCGTGTCTGATTCTTTGTGACCCCATGAACTGCAGCATGCCAGGCTTCCCTGTCCATCACCAACTCCAGGAGCTTGCTCAAACTCATGTCCATCAAGTCACAATGCCATCCTACCATCTCATCCTCTGTCATCCCCTTTTCCTCCCACCTTCAATCTTTCCAAGCATCAGGGGCTTTCCCAATGAGTCAGTTCTTCACATCAGGTGGCCAAAGTATTGGAGTTTCAGCTTCAGCATCAGTCCTTCCAGTGAATATTCAGGACTGATGTCCTTTAAGATGGATTGTTTTGATCTCCTTGCTGTCCAAGGGACTCTCAAGAGTCTTCTCCAACTGTAATGGGCAGTGGTGAGCAAAAACACACACAGTTTCTGCTTCCAGGGAGCTTACAGTCTTATGGGAAAGACAGATTTCAGTCAACCAATCCCATTAATGTCATCATGCCTTGTGATAGCTGCTCCAATGGGAAAGAACACATGGTTTTATGAAAGCTGGCTGATGCCGGGGGAAAAGGCAAGGAAGACTTTCAGAGGGAATGGTGGTTGGGCTGAGATCTGAGAATGAGCGTCGGGTTGCAATCACTTGTTTCCTTCTCTGGCTCTCCAGCTAGATGGTAAGCTCCTTAAGAGGAGGAATTAGGTCTCTTGTGTTTCTGTTCTATCCTCACTCCCGAGTGCCTGACATGTAATAGGTCTTCAGTAAATATTTGTCCAGTGAATTTGTGAGCCTGTGTACACACACATGTGCAAACACATGAGTACATATGCATGTAGGGAATGGCAGTTGGTAAGAATCTATGCATTTAGGGGATGGCAGTTGGTAAGAAGAGTCTGGAGAAAGGGCACTGGGGATTCTAAGTGGTTGGATAGGTTATAAGAGTATTTACACATCCCCATAAACTGTTGTGCCCTCTTAAGATGCCACGTTGAATAATAATGATAAAAGCTACTATTTTCTGAGCATTTAACTATGTGCCTCATACTTTTCATATGTGATCTCCTTTAATTCTCGTAAAAACCCTTTGGAATAGGCATCCCAATTTTACACATACAGAAAAAACTAGATCTAGAAAGATTAAGTAACATGTTCAAAGTCATTTAGGTAATAAATTGCAAAGATAAATTGAACAAAATCTGTCTGAGTCCAAAACCTGAGCTTATAGCCACTATGCTTAAAAAACATTGTGTTTACTTTAAGTTGGGTGCTTATTGCTTTTTGGCAGTCTTTCTGACAACTATCCCAAATGTCCCTGTGCTCCAGCCACACCCAACAGAAGCAAGAGAAATACAGCGCCCAGAACACTGGATGCAGGAGCCAAGAAAGGACAGAGGGACACCTGTCTCCCTGGTGAAGGGCCTCACCTTTCTAGAACTTTCCCTAAACCCTCTAAAACCATGGTTCTCAGATGTTTCTGTCTCAGAATCCCTTTACACTCCTAAAAATTATTGAGAAACTCCAAGGGATTTTGGTTTTTGTGGGTCATATTTATTGCTATATATCATGTTATATATTAAAGCTGAAACAGTGAAAAATATCTAAGTATTATATCATTTACAAGAAGATCAGAAGACCATCACAAATATTTTTATGAAAAATAACTATATTTTCCAAAACCACATTCAATTTAGTGAGAACGTCATTCATTTACATGTTTGCCAAATTCTTTAATGTCTGGCTTAACAGAAGACAGCTGGAATCTCATATGTGTGTCTGCATTCAGTCTGCAGCTATGTGGTTTGAGTAAAACCTGTCACCCAAAGGTACGTAGTTGGAAAAAGGAAGAAAGCATCTCGGGGACCCCCAGGGTTCCTCCAATTCCACTTTGAGAACCTAGACTTTGAGACTTGCTCCTCTAAAGTCTCCTTGTTACCTGCAAACATTCTATCAGGGCTGCATCTATGCCAAAGAAAAACAAGAGTTCCAGGCCTTTTCAGGAGCAAAAACATTTCAGAGCTGCCAGACCACCACAAAAATAGACTTGGCTTAAAAGACTAGCCCTCCATGAACTGAATCAGTCCAGGAAGCTGAACAGCCTGACTGCCCAGACTCAGAATGGGCCAATTTAAGGATTGGCAGAAGGGCATGTAACGATGCTTGGGAATTGGTGGCATAACTAACTTCTTCCCAAAGTGCCCAGCTGGAGAGGGCCTTCTTAAGCAATCTTATTTTTATCTCAGATTTTGAGAATGGCAGGGCCAATTAAACACCCACTCCAGTGTTCCAGGCTAGCCCATTATGTTTCCATTCATGTGTCATTATTATTAAAGGTAATTGTAGGCAGATGAGAAGAATCCAAAATTGCCCATTGGGGCCCTCATGCCTTTTTTTTTTTTTTTTTTTTTTTAGAGAGAACAGAATACATTTTGACAGGAGAGAACCTTGCTGAGTTCTGGGATTTTGAAATTGGAGGGAGGCGGTATTCACTTATGAGCTGGCAAAGTACAACCTCCTGTCCCCTAGTGAGTAGAGGAAGCTCTCTCGACATTGGTTACAAAATAATACTGAACCTGACAGCCAAGAAAACCCAACAGCTGCTCAGATTCTCTGTGACTGGAGGGCTAAGAGTGGGAGGGCTGGGAGGAAAAATATTGTCGTTCCTGAAGGACCAGCTTTGGACAGAGTTTAAGGCCTTGCTCCCAAACCTGGGAAACCCCACCATGTACTTCTAATGTCACTTTCACCTCATGTCTGGATCCCTGTCTTAACAGAATAAAATGTGAAATATGACCTGAAAAACCGTGTCGCTTAAGAGCAAACAGGAGATGTCCTTTTTCCAAATTTGCCAAGAGGGTCCAGAAAAGACCCAAGTGGAGGGCAGCTGTGGGAGAGGGCCACACTCTGCTTTGCTAGCTCTTTGAGGGCTGGGCTTCCAGCTGTAGCATTGCCTATTGACAGTAGCCTCCTTTTCTGCTCAACAGTGCCTGGGTCCTTCTTAGGCAACATCCTGTCTCCTGAGAATGTCATCTCTAGGAATATCTGCAGACTTGCTGAGAACCAGTGAAGAAAAACACGTGAACATGTAAATTGCATGTTCTTTCATTCTATTGATACAATGATTATGAGAGCTTGGTACAGACAACGCAGGGAAATCATTAAAGGAGGGAGATGTTCAACTATAAAATGTGCACTTCTTTGCCTTCTTCTTGTCCCCCTCCCTCCTCCTCCACTCCATACACACTGATGCTTTCCCACCAGGTGTTGCATGATGTTATTTTTGAAGCTGGCAAAGTTAGGTAGTCAGGTAAACATAAACTCAGCCAGGACATCTTTGTGGTGAGACAAAATTTCCTGTTTTATCTAAGCATCTGGAATTTGCAAGCTCATTGTTGTTCAGGCTTTCTGGTTAGGGACGGCAGAAGGAAAGTCAGAAGAGTCTTCTCAAGATTTGTAAACTCTAATGGATGTGTCTGCATGGGGAAGCTGTCCTCTGGAGTTAGGATCATGACATTTCTGGGACTGTTGAAACGCTCTACAACATTTGTAGACCAGGTGGGCTGCTAAAGCGTCACCTGGATATATTTTCGTTGTTTCTCTCTGCTTATCTATCTCTGTCTTTCTCCTTTTCTCTACCTTGGTTTCACTCTCTCTGTCGCTCCCACACTTCAAGACCAGGGAGCTCTATAGAGATGCTATCTAACCCACCCATTTATCTACTTCTATCCTTGGATCCTCTGCATCTTAGCTGCCACTCTCCCTGCAGAATCTCTTGCCTGGCCTGGTTAGCCTGGGGTCTTCAGACCCTGCTCTTCCAGCTGCTCTGCTCAGCGTTTCTTTCCCTCTTCCCATCAGGCCCAGTCACCCTTTGGCATTCTCCACTGCTAATTTGGCCCCTTTCACATGGCTGGGGCCTCTGAGAAGTTCTCTATTGGCCCAGATCTGGCAGATTGCACCAGATGCTCTAAGCTTGTGATGGCCTCAGCTCAGTCACATCAGAGGTGTGAATAGGGCTCAGTTTTCAAACAAGCAACAAGACTCTTCACATAAGAATGTAACAGGCTGTTTAAAAGAGAAAGCAAAAAAAAAAAAAAAAAGCAAAAAATAAATAAATAAATAAAATAAAAAAGAAAGCATGTTTCTTGGAGGCTGAATGAGGTAACAGCTTTGGAGTCTCCTAGAGTTCTTAGTCCCCATTTAGACACTCACTGGCTCTATGATTTGGGGCATATTACTTAATTCTATCATGCTTCAGTTTCCTCATCTTACAATGGGGGCAATATCCATTTCTACTTCCCCGAGTTGGTGAGAGGAATAAAAGAGATAATGTGTGTTGAGTGCCAGGCACATAAGTGCTGAAAAAGATGTTAGTTTCCTTGTCCTTGTGGTAGAATGGCTCCAAGGACATTCCTATTTTCTACTTTCTTTCTTGATGTGGAAGCAGTATTCCAATTTTCCTGACCCATTAACCATGAAACATAAGCCGACCTACATATAATGAAGACATGCTCAAGAAATTCAAAGTCTGGAAATTTCTCAGTTTCCTCATTCAATTTAAACAACATCAAAGCAAAAACACATCAAAATTAGGATAGAAAATGTCTCATTCAACTTTAAGAGCACCAACACACATGTAAATTTATAATATACATATATAATACTATATAAATACTATATATTACAAAAAATTTATATAATATATACTATATATTTATATTAATATATACACTATATATTTAATGTATATTATTTACATAATGTATATTATTTACATAATGTATATTATTTTATATATATATATAGTACAGTATACATACATACATACAGTATATACATATACTCACACATATAGTATATACTCTACTAATAGAATCCCCTAGTCCCCAAATCTCTAAGACATCTAAGTACTTGTTCTTACTTTGAGTAGAAGCCAAATGTGCAGTTAAATGGTGGGATTCCACATTCCAGAGACCCATGTTCCAGCTAGCAAAACATACAGCCCCCAGTGCACTTTGAAGGAAAGGTCTACGCGGGGATGGGCATGGGGGCAGGAGGAGCAGGAAGGAGAAGTCAAAGGTCATTCAGTAAATCAAAGGCAATGAGATCAGAGCCCTCAAGATCGAAGCCCCTGCCATCAGAATCACCTGTGCCTCCAGCACTCTTTCTAGGGTCTGCCATTGTCTCAGGAAGGCTGCTGGAGGTGATGACAGCAGTAAGTACCCAAATCCCTGCGGTCATTCTATACCTAATGAGCATACTTCTAATCGTGTCTCCTTCCTTTCAGCAGTAGTAGCTGCCCTGTCTTCCCACTCTTGTTTAAGGCATTCCCCTTCTCCAGGCCTCGTTGGAGGAAGCACCCACTGGCTTGGGGCCTGGAGTTGAATTCCCAGTCCTTGGTTAGAGGCATTCGGTTCTAGGCTTGTCTGGCACCGAGACCTGGGGTGGGAGAGAGAACTGGATTCAGTGTGCTCTTGGGACAAGAAGCCACCTAATGATCAGAACAAATGGGAATGACTTGGAAGTCACTGGCTCAGGGTCCTCAAGAGGAACTGGTTTCAGTTGACTGTATAATCCCACAAGTAGCCAGAGTGGACATTTGGGGCACCTTAGTGAGGCCAAGAAGAGATTCTGGGATAAAGTCAGGAAAACAGCCTTCTAAAAGTGCTATAGGTAAAGCAAGGTGGCTAAAATGAATGAAAGGATGAGGGCCGTGTGTAAGAACTTTATGCACATTGGTCTCTAAGAATTTCCCTAAGAATTCATTAGCTAATTACAAAGTGGTATTAGCCTCAAGAGTCTCACAATTAAGTGCTAATTCTCAATGAAGCTGATATTATAGACTAATTGCTTAAGTCTGAATCTATGATATCTCAATGTAAAGTAAAACCTATTTAATACATTAAACAGGACAGTCATCAGATAATGTCCATTTTCAATGAATTTCATTCCTGCAGCATTAGTTATATCGGTGAAAGCACTTTATTTCCAAAATAATTCACATGACTTCTGTAGTCATAAAACATTAGTGACACATTACTGATAAAGCACAACTCTTTTATCTCAAAAACACAAAATATGAGTAAGGAAGTCAACTAATAGATTCTATTATGTTTACTATTTCAGAGTCTGAAAGATGGTAGCCATACTAAACTACTTCCTAAATTGCTACACATATTATTTTTATATATTACACTTCTTTTTTTTTAACTTTAAAATATTGTATTGGTTTTGCCATACATCAACATGAATCCAACACGGGTGTACACATGTTCCCCATCCTGAAACCCCCTCCCACCTCCCTCCCCATCCCACCCCTCTGGGTCATCCCAGTGCACCAGCCCCGAGCACCCTGTATCATGCATCTAACCTGGACTGGCGGTTTGTTTCACATATGATATTGTACATATTTCAATGCCATTCTCCCAAATCATCCCACCTTCACCCTCTCCCACAGAGTCCAATAGACTGTTCTATACATCTGTGTCTCTTTTGCTGTCTCACATACAGGGTTATCATTACCATCTTTCTAAATTCCATATATATGAGTTAGTATACTGTATTGGTGTTTTTCTTTCTGGCTTACTTCACTCTGTATAATAGGCTCCAGTTTCATCCCCCTCATTAGAACTGATTTAAATGTATTCTTTTTAATGGCTGAGTAATACTCCATTGTGTATATGTACCACAGCTTTCTTATCCATTCATCTGCTGATAGACATCTAGGTTGCTTCCATGTCCCGGCTATTATAAACAGTGCTGCAATGAACATTAGGGTACATGTGTCTCTTTCAATTCTGGTGTCCTCGGTGTGTATGCCCAGCAGTGGGATTGCTGGGTCATAAGACAGTTCTATTTCCAGATTTTTAAGGAATCTCCACACTGTTCTCTGTAGTGGCTGTACTAGTTTGCATTCCCACCAACAGTGTAAGAGGGTTCCCTTTTCTCCACACACTTCTTCTTTTTAGTGAAGTTTTGCATGGTTCTTTTTATTTTTTAATTTAATTAATTAATTTTAATAGGAGGCTAATTACTTTACAATATTGCAGTGGTTTTGCCATACATTGACATGAATCATCCATGGGTATACATACATGTGTTCCCCATCCTGAACCCCCCTCCCAACTCCCTCCCCATCCCATCCCTCAGGGTCATCCCAGTGCACCAGCCCTGAGCACCCTGTCTCATGCACTGAACCTGGACTAGTGATCTATTTCACATATGATAATATACATGTTTCAATGCTATTCTCTCAAATCATCCCACCCTGGCCTTCTCCCACAGAGTCCAAAAGTCTGTTCTTTATATCTGTGTCTCTTTTGCTGTCTCACACACAGGGTTATCGTTACCATCTTTCTAAATTCTATATATATGCATTAAGATACTGTATTGGTGTTTTTCTTTCTGGCTTACTTCACTCTGTATAATAGGCTCCAGTTTCATCCACCTCATTAGAACTGATGCAAAAGCATACTTTTTAATGGCTGAATAATATTCCATTGTGTATATGTACCACAGCTTTCTTATCCATTCATCTGCCGATGGACCTCTAGGTTGTTTCCATGTCCTGGCTATCATAAACAGTGCTGCGATGAACATTGGGGTACACGTGTCTCTTTCAATTCTGGTTTCCTCGGTGTATATGCCCAGCAGTGGGATTGCTGGGTCATATGGCAGTTCTATTTCCAGTTTTTTAAGGAATCTCCACACTGTTCTCCATAGTTGCTGTATTAGTTTGCATTCCCACCAACAGTGTAAGAGGGTTCCCTTTTCTCCACACCCTCTCCAGCATTTATTGCTTGTAGACTTTTTGATAGCAGCCATTTTGACCAATGTGAGATGATACCTCATTTTGGTTTTGATTTGCATTTCTCTGATAATGAGTGATGTTGACCATCATTTCATGTGTTTGTTAGCCATCTGTATGTTTTCTTTGGAGAAATGTCTGTTTAGTTCTTTGGCCCATTTTTTAATTGGGTGGCTTATCTTTCTGGAATTGAGCTGCCGGAGCGGCTTGTATATTTTTTAGATTAATTCTTTGTCAGTTGCTTTGTTTGCTATTATTTTCTCCCATTCTGAAGGCTGTCTTTTCACTTTGCTTATAGTTTCCTTCGTTGTGCAAAAGCTTTTAATTCGGTCCCATTTGTTTATTTTTGCTTTTATTTCCATTACTTTGGGAGTATTTATTACACTTCTTCCTAGCTAGAAAACATTTCCTCATAACAATGATCCATGTTTGTTAACAGTGATTATAGTTATCATTGTCAACCATGAATATAATTCTTTGCCCATAAAACAATTTCATGATATTTTTAGCCGTATTCTTACAAGTCATCCATTTATAGACTGAATGTTCATGTCCCTGCAAAATTCATATGCAAAAGCTCTAACCCCCAATTTAATTGTATTTGGAGATACAATAGGGCCTTTAGGGATATAACTAAGGTTAAATGAGGTCATAAGGGTGGGGCTCTAGAGATCTCTTCAAGAAAATTAGAGATACCAAGGGAACATTTCATGCGAGGATGGGCACAATAAAGGACAGAAATGGTATGGACCTAACAGAAGCAGAAGATATTAAGAAGAGGTGGCAAGAATACACAGAAGAAATGAACAAAAAAGATCTTCATGATCCAGATATCCATGATGGTGTGATTACTCACCTAGAGCCAGACATCCTGGAATGTGAAGTCAAGTGGGCCTTAGAAAGCATCTCTAAGAACAAAGCTAGTGAAGGTGATGGAATTCCAGTGGAGCTATTTCAAATCCTGAAAGATGATGCTGTGAAAGTGCTACACTCAATATGCCAGCAAATTTGGAAAACTCAGCAGTGGCCACAAGACTGGAAAAGGTCAGTTTTCATTCCAATCACAAAGAAAGGCAATGCCAAAGAATGCTCAAACTACCGAACCATTGCACTCATCTCACATGCTAGTAAAGTAATGCTCAAAATTCTCTAAGCCAGGTTTCAACAGCACACCAACTGTGAACTTCCAGATGTTCAAGCTGGATTTAGAAAAGGCAGAAGAACTAGAGATCGAATTGCCAACATCCGCTGGATCCTGGAAAAAGCAAGAGAGTTCCAGAAAAACATCTATTTGTGCTTTATTGACTATGCCAAGGCCTTTGACTATGTGGATCACGACAAACTGGAAAATTCTTAAAGAGATGGCAGACTACCTTACCTGCCTCCTGAGAAATCTGAATGTAGGTCAAGAAGCGACAGTTAGAACTGGACGTGGAACAACAGACTGGTTCCAAATTGGGAAAGGAGTATGTCAAGGATTATTACTGTCACCCTTCCTATTCAACTTATATGCAGAGTACATCATGAGAAACTCTGGGCTGCATGAAGCACAAGTTGGAATCAAGATTGCCAGGAGAAATATCAATAACCTCAGATATGCAGATGGTACCACCTCTATGGCGGAAAGTGAGGAACTAAAGAGCCTCTTGATGAAAGTGAAAGAAGAGAGTGAAAAAGTTGGCTTAAAACTCAGCATTCAGAAAACTAAGATCATGACATCTGATTCATGGCAAATGGATGGGGAAATGGTGGAAACAGTGACAGACTTTATCTTTTTGGGCTTCAAAATCACTGCAGATGGTGACTGCAGCCATGAAATTAAAAGATGCTTGCTCCTTGGAAGAAAAGTTATGACCAACCTACACAGCATATTTAAAAGCTGAGATATTACTTTACCAACAAAGGTCCGTCTAGTCAAAGCTATGGTTTTTCCAGTGGTCATGTATGGATGTGAGAGTTGGACTATAAAGAAAGCTGAGTGCAGAAGAATTGATGCTTTGAGCTGTGGTGTTGGAGAAGACATCTTGAGAATCCCTTGGACTGCAAGGAGATCCAACCAGTCAATCCTAAAGGAAATCAGTCCTGAATATTCACTGGAAGGACTGATGCTGAAGCTAAAACTCCAATACTTTGGCCACCTGATGCAAAGAACTGACTCATTGGAAAAGACCCTGATGCTGGGAAAGATTGAAGGCAGGAGGAGAAGTGGACGACAGAGGATGAGATGGTTGGATAGCATCACCGACTCAATGGACATGAGTTTGAGCAAGCTCTGGGAGTTGGTGATGGACAGAGAAGCCTGGTGTGCTGCAGTCCATGGGGTCGCAAATAGTCAGACATGACTGAGTGACTGAAATGAACTGAAGGGTGGGGCATTAGTCCAATAGGACCAGTGTCCTTATGAGAAAGGGAAACAAAACCTCTCTCTCTCTCTCCATACACACACACACACACACACACAAACACACACACACACACACACACACACACACAGGAAAGGTTGTGTGAGCATATAGGGAGAAAGTAGTCAAACACATGTCAAGAAGAGAGCTCTTACCAGAAACTGAACTTGCTGGCACCCTAATCTTGGATTTCTGGACTCAAGAGCTTTGACAAAATAAATTTCTGTTGTTTAAGCCATCCAGTCTATGGTATTTTGCTATAGCAACCTGAGTTGACTAATACAAGACCCTAAATGACATCAGTTTCATAATTCTTCATCGTATGACATGAGAAAAGTGAAGAATTTCACAAGGAAACCTCCTTGGTGAGGTATTCAAGGTTTTCTAAAATTTCACCTCCAACTAAATTCTGAACCTTTTCTCCATAAACAATATTCTTCACCCAAATATTTTTCACAGCCATGCCCTCATGTCAGTTCTTAACACTGTCACCAATCTTGTTGATTCCATTATCAATTCATACCTGGGACTATTGTTAAAATCTCTCTTTACCTCCAGCCTCTTCTGCCTCCCAAATCCATCAAGCACCCTACTTGCCCAGAAGACTTTGTAAAATATCAATTTTGTGTTAATTTCTTGAGCATAAAACTTTGCAGCTGCATAGCTTCTTGTTGGCTTGAATTGGAGGCCTTAAGCCTTTTTGATGTTTTTCCCCTCATTTCTCCTGCCAAGTACAGCTAAAAACTTTGTACACTATATATTAAAAGATATATATAAGACTCTGAAAGTTGCATGGAAGAAGTCAGACCAACTTCAAATCACAGGACCCAAGGAGCAACATAGGAGTGTGTGGTCCCTGGCTTTTCTCTAACTGGGTTTTTGAGAAGGTGGCAGTCTAGGAAGAGAGAAAACACCTAGAGAATAACCACTCCATTCCAGCCAAACATTTCAGAAAAAACTGTTGACTCCTACCTGAGCAAAGGCCAAATGGGGGAGCCTAGACTTCCATCCTTCCCATGCTGTTATGAGGCACCCCAACTCCCTCACAGAGGTGGTGGAAGAGAAAGCCCAGCAGGGAGCTAGGATACCACCTCTGGGTGGTAATGAGGCTACCTCCACATGATTCATGATACAAACCACAGAAGGAGATAGAGACATGGAAGGTACAAAAAAAGACCCCCAAAGAATTTCTAGAATAGAAAACCACAATTAGTGCCTAGTTACAGAAAGAGAGAAGTGTTTGCCTGATTGAAGAGGGGCAAGACAGGGATGAATAAAGCAAAGGGAAGGAAATTTTGCGGGTGCTAATGTGTTCATTATCTTAATTGTAGTGATAGTTTCTTGTGTGTATATATACATCAATAGTTATCAAAGTGTCGATGTTGAATATGTTCAGTTTACTAAATGTCAATAAAGCTGTTAAAGAGAGAGAAGAGAGGGAGGGAGGGGGAGAGACAGGGAGAGAAAGAAAGGGAGACCACGGCATTGGAGCCAGGAGGTCCCTTCTACCTGAAGCAGAGGTCCGAACCTAGCTAGGAGTAAAAACAGCACCAGAAAACGATTTCCCAGTCAGTCTATGAGCAAATTCCAGGTTCAGGCTTTTATCAACTTGTGTTTACTTTTATTTTCACTGATACTGCTGAGGATTAGGGCTCTCCTTTTGCAAGGAACTGCCTTGAGGAAAGATGGCCTGTTATCTTTCTCGAATCCAAGTCCATCCTCAAGAACAACTGTATCAGTGTTGGGTGCACAGATGCATTATTGTAGATGTGAGGCTGATCAGGGTACATGCCACATGACAGACAGACCAGCATGTTCATGCTATACACGTCTGGTGTCCAGGCTCATCCAATGGGTGGGAGACAAGTCAGAGGTTGGACTCTCTGGTCATGCTCTTTGGAGACTCATCTGGGTAAGCTCTGGCCCTGGGTGTTGGGACAACTTCACTTTCTTTTGAGTTTTCTTGGTCCCCATAGCTCCTCAAGAAGCAGAATCCCATAGGCAGGTTTCCAAGTTATTAACTGAGAAAGAATGCCCCCAAGTGCCCAGGTCCCCTGTAATGGCAACTCCCAGTTATGCCCTTGCATTCATAGACTGTACTTGGTGAAGAAAGCTTCTATATTCTCAGTTCCTGGCAAACAGAGAAATATTTGTTGACAGAATGAATAAAGTAATGACAGAAAGTGTTCTCTTTCACTTGTACCTTGTTCTACAATAATGGGCATTTCTGGGGTGGTTCAGAGTGTACAGAGCTCCTTTGCACACATCTTTTCACCTGACTGTTGCATGAACCCTCTGGAGCAGCATTACTGTTTGCCCTATTTTACAGATAAGAAATTGGAGACTTGGAGAGCATGAAGGGATTTGCCCAAGCGAACCAAGCTAGCAAGTGATAAACCCACGACTCACATCTAGGTTGGCCAAGTCCAACAAAAAGGGCTTTTGAGACTAAAGAAGACAGTGTTTATAAAATGCTTTGCCCAGCTCTCAGATTCCTCCCCTCCAAACTCCATGTGTTTCCTACTATACCTACAATTAGTGAAAGGAGAGGATATAACTCATTATTACCCTCTCTTCTGATATGTCTTAGTTTTTCTTGCTGCACTCACATCCCCATGTGTGGGTCCTAACTCTGATCTTTTATTTAACTGGTCCTATACTATCCACCCCCATGAGGCATATGATTTTTGCTTCCTCATGACCTATCAATCCTTCAAAGTGACACTCTGCTTAGTTTGCACATCACTTATCAGAATATCTATAAGAGTGCATCTTATAGGTTAGAATTTCCTATTTATCTCTATACCTTGACATCAAATATCCTAATAAGAAAAAATGTATTGACTCTACTCAAAATTGTATCCCTCACTTCAATAAGAACCTGAGCAGTATCAGAAACCCAATTCATAATACTTCTGATGGGCTAGATCCAAGAAGACTTCACACTAGAAATGTCATTTGGTTTGGATCTTTGGGGAAGGCAGACTTCCACAGGTAGGCTTGGGGGAAGGTGAGGCCTTAGAGGCAATCTGAGCAGAACAAGATAGGGAAGCTGGAAAATGGGGACATATCTGGGGCAGGGGGACTAATCCTACTAGTTAGAGTTACAGGGAGAAGGAAGAGGTGGTAGTAGTGGAGGTGAAGGTGGTGGTGGTAATGGAGGCAGTGGCGATGATGGCCTTGAAGGAATTAGGAGAAAGAGAAAATGCTGAAAAGTGAGCCTAGGGCCAGGTAACAAGGACATTTAAAAAAAATATTCCCTTGGTAATAAAAGAGCCATCAGGATTCATCCAAGTTTTCTAATGGAAAACTAGAATCCAAAATACTTCTATAAATGGAGATCACATATCACTAAGGATGATCATAGCCACATTTAGTATAGCCATGACCAGACATCCTGCCTCTCACCTGGGAAGGACATGTGTCTTTCACTTGGAGGACCACAGGAAAACCATTGTCCCCACCACACACGCAAAAACTAACTTTCAGAGTGTTAGAAAGCCTTCCAAGTCATTATTACACAGTATTCAAACAAGCAGCATTTTCTTTTATTATATTTCACCACAGATGAAATTTTTTTCACTTTGAGTGGGGAATAGACTCTTAGATATTTGGAGCAAAATATTTCTCCAACCGGGTGTGTGTGTTTTCCACTCAAAGTTGTGTGCCTTACTTCCTTCCCCCAAATCCTTCTCCCAACTTCCCAACACTTGATTCACTGCAAACTTTCTTTGCACAGCCTTCCACAAGCTGGCAGTATATTTCTACAACAGAAATATTCTTTGATTCATGAATCAATCTCAGTATGCAGCACCTATTACAGAGGATTCTTTTTTTTTTTTTCTGCTTTTTGCTTTTCTGTACTGTCTGGTTTTGCTGCAGTGAGTATGCATTACCGATGAACAGAGACATAATCAAAGCAGGTTTAAACAAGATGCAATTTCATTATAATGTCCAGTAAATGAAGCTGGATACAAAACTGTATGAGCAGTATGACCTCAACCTAGTCAAACAGACAAATGATTAAGAGAACAGACTGGAAGGAAATATACCAAAAGGTTAATGGTTATCTCCTGGATCCGGATTCTGTGTGCCAGTGGCTAGGGTGAGAAAGGGAGGCACTAAGGGTGCAAGATGTAAGGAGATACTCACTCTCAGGGTCATGCAGGCGCAGGATCTCCACCTGACAGTGAGTGCACCTTACATTTGGATCCTAGGCCCCTTGCTTCCCTCATCCTAGCCTGGCCCTGCCTGAGTGACTCAGATGTGAGGGTCTGAACTCCTTAAATGACCCTTCTTCAAATGACTCTTGAATTGTGTACTTGTAGGGAAAATGATGGCACCCCACTCCAGTACTCTTGCCTGGAAAATCCCATGGGCGGAGGAGCCTGGTAGGCTGCAGTCCATGGGGCGCTAAGAGTTGGGCACGACTGAGCAACTTCACTTTCACTTTTCACTTTCATGCATTGGAGAAGGAAATGGCAACCCACTCCAGTGTTCTTGCCTGGAGAACCCCAGGGATGGGGGAGCTTGGTGGGCTGCCATCTCTGGGGTCGCACAGAGTCGGACACGACTGAAGCAACTTGGCAGCAGCAGCAGGGAAAATGAGGTCATTCCATTTTCTCTAGCCTATCAGCAACCAGATAGCTTTATGACTCCTCTCGTCTCTAAGCCAGCTTGCTTTACAATTACTCTTTACCAATACTCTGAACTCATTTCACTTTTGGCAAAATTCTTACCATGGATCAAGCCAACCCACTGCTTTCTCTGATCTATATGAGGGCAGCTTCCGGCCTGCACCGGGGCTTCTCTGCACTCCCCAGCATTTCTGCCAGTGTCTCTTATCAGCTTCCTCTTCTTTTCCTCATGGAAGTTATTTCAAACCTTCTTCCTCCTCAAACTACTTCTCACATCACAACACTCCTCTCATTCTCAGCAAATGACTCTGTCTCCTCTACCAGTCTGGGTCCTTAAAGGAATCAGATGTCATGTCCAAACTGGATAATCGAAATTAATTTAAAGAAGGGATCAGTTACAAACGTCGGGGCAAAATTTCAGGAAACCAATGTGACATAGTACAGACTCTGGGGCTAGCAATAGTGGGGAATGTTACATGCCTGGGTTTTCGTGTGCTAGGAAAGCAGCAGTCACCAGAACTTGTGGACAGCAACTATGTGGAAATGGCTGCCTGATGGGTGCTATGGACTTTGGTAGAGAGAGACACGGAGAAGGCAATGGCACCCCACTCCAGTACTCTTACCTGGAAAGTCCCATGGATGGAGGAGCCTGGTGGGCTGCAGTCTATAGGGTCGCTAAGAGTCGGACACGACTGAGCGACTTCACTTTGACTTTTCACTTTCATGCACTGGAGAAGGAAATGGCAACCCACTCCAGTGTTCTTGCCTGGAGAATCCCAGGGATGGGGGAGCCTGGTGGGCTGCCATCTCTGGGGTTGCACAGAGTCGGACACGACTGAAGTGACTTAGCAGCAGCAGCAGCAGCAGAGAGACAGTCAGCGTGAAGCAACCCAGTAAGGAAGGGCTAAGGGAACAAATACCCAAGCCTCACTCTTCTCACATTCTTCTGTCTCCTGCTGGTCACTTTCATTAACCAAACTCACCCTGAAGTGTCATGGAGGTTACCCTCTTGCTTCCAGAGCAGGATGGAATAGGGTGGAGTGTGGATCTGGAGGCATAGATCTTCTATTTCAGAGGCAATAGAGACCATTGGGTAGGATTTCCCTCAAAACCTGCGATTCTTTCCTGAATCCTCATGTAGCCGTTCCTCGTTCTTCCCCATCCCCATGGAAGTGGTGACCCTAGTCCTCTCTGGAGTCAGTGCTGTGCTCTGGCCATTACTTGTTTGACTTTCCTGGGACCTTGAGCCATCAGTTAACCCATCTCTTCTGTCTTCAAGCTTTCTCTCATTTGTTTCCTTCCAATTTAGTGTTTCAACCTACTCTCCCATATTAAAAGCAAACAAACAAAACAAACTTTCTCTCACGACCCCATGACTTCCTCTATCCTCCTTCTCCTCGTTTTCACAAACAAGGTCTTGATGGAGTCATTTACCTTGAAAGTATTTTCTTACTTCTCACTTTCATTTCACTCATTCACTCCCTGTAGGCTTGTTTTTGGCAACACCAAAGGACACAAATTTTTGCCCTCATGCTCTTTGATCTCTGAAGCATTTGCCACTGGCTAATCCACCCTTCTGGAAACTCTCTTCAGCTTTGGTTTCCTATGGAAGTCAGATAGTATAGTAGCTAACAGCATGTCCCTTTGAATCAGAGAGACATAGAGTCAGCCCCGCTTTGTGTTCTTCAGAGTCCCAGTTTCCTCAAACTTAAAACTGAGGTAGTCATATTACCTATCTTGGGGATTTGCTGGAAATAAGATGATGTATATACACTGCTCAGCACAGTTTTTGACACAACGAAAGTCCTCTATAAATGAGAGCACTATCTGTGACTTTGCTATCTCTGCTTTCTTGGAGCACTGTGGCCAGTCTTCAGAACCTTTTTCATCTTTCTCTTCCCAGGTATGTTACCCAGATCACAATGTTTTTAATCCCTTATTTTCCTTATTCACACTGCATGGGTGAACTCATGCAAAATCACTGCATTAATTACATCTGTATGTTGTCGACTGCCCATCTTTATTACCCATCCTAACCTTACAACTCTGCTCAAGATTGTTGATTGGATAGTTCTGCATGAACGTCCAACTGGCATCACAAGTTTCACATGTTCGAAACCACACTCATGGTCTTTCTGTCATCTTTTCATCAGTGCTCCTCTTCTAGTACTCTTTATCTCAGATGAGTGTGTTCCAAGTCACTTCAGTCATGTCAGACTCTTCGCAACCCTATGGAATGTAACCCACCAGGCTCCTCTATTCATGGGGATTCTCCAGGCAAGAATACTCGAGTGGGTTGCCATGCGCTCCTCCAGGGGATCTTTCCAACTCAGGGATCAAACCCAGGTCTCTTATGTCTCCTACACTGGCAGGCAGATTCTTTACCACTAGCACCACCTGGGAAGCCCCCTTATCTCAGAAAGTAGCATCTGCTGTTGCTGCTGCTGCTGCTGCTAAGTTGCTTCAGTCGTGTCTGACTCTGTGCGACCCCATAGACGGCAGCCCACCAGGCTCCCCCGTCCCTGGGATTCTCCAGGTGAAAGTAGCATCAGATGCTCTCAACTGCACAAGCCAGAAAGCTAGGCTCCATTCTTGATGCACTCTTCTCCCTAAAATGCCCCCTCTCAATTCAATCACGCCACCACCTGGTGGTGAGTCTAGTTCTTCACGTGTTTTGAATTCCTCCACTTCTCATCCCCACAGCAATTACTTTAGTAACTCATTACATCTTACAAGATCACTATAATCTTTCCCTAACTGCTACTAGTCCGCCGTGACACATCTCTGCATCCTTCATCCTCACCTGCCAGAGTACTCATTCGACAAGGTAACTCAGATAATGCAGCTAGTCCCCATGGTCTTCAAGATCAAGTTTAGACTCCTTAACCTGACACATAAAGTTCATCATGCTCTGGCTCCTGTATATTTGTTCATAACTCTCCAGGTTTACCTACAACCTCTCCCCTAGCAACTATTGTACACTCAAACTATGCTAACTATTTTCAGGTCCACCAGTTCTCCAGGCTTACCTAACAGCTACTGCTGTCCTTTCTCTTCTTGGGAGGTCTTTCCTCCATCTCTCCTTCCCCACCTCTCCTGACTAGCTGCTACACACTCCTCAAGATCCAGTTTAGACTTCACGGCTTCCAGAATGCACTGCCAGACCTATCATTGTAGCCACCATGTTTTAATGTAATCTTTGATTAACTTCAATAGTCTACATCAGGAATCAGCAAACTATGGCCCGCCTTCTGTTTTTGTAAATAAAGTTTCATTGGAACACAGTCATGCCCATTCACACCATCTATGGCTGCTTTTGTGCTTCAACCACAGAGTTCAGGAGTTTCAACAGAGAGCGCATGGCCCACAAAGTACTGACTCTCTGAGCCTTTCCAAAAAAACATTTGCCAACTGCTGCTCTGGACCAGTGGTTCTCAATTCAGTCCACATAGTTGTACCACCTGAAAACATGCTGATGTTCAGATCACACACACCCAGACATTCTGACTTAAATGGATTGAGAGTTTTAAAAGCTGTTTAGGTGAATCTCATGTGCAAGTTTGAGGAATTCTGCTATAGACTGTCAGTTCCTTGAATGCAGGAACTAGGTCTTCACCTTTCATCTCTCTGTCTCTAGTTCCAGCACAATAAGGAGCCCATGGTAAATAGTCAACAAATGACTTGCATGCATAATAGTAAAAGCAATAAGAGACAACATTTACTGAGTACTTACTGTGCTCCAAGACTTAGGTCAAGTGCTTTACATGCAATATATCTTATAATCCTCATTATAAACCTAAACATAACACTATTATTGTCCCCATTTTACAGATGAGAAAATTGAGGTTCAAAAAGGTTGACTGCCCTATCCTAAGTCACACAGCTAGTAAGGAATGTGACTCGAAGTCAGGCTGCTTTGATTTCAGAACCTTTGTTCCTAAGCCAATGTACTTTGAAGGGTCTCAAGAAACCCATTAGGGAAGAAAGTAAGTTGGTTTGCTGAGAATGAAGGAGTTGGGATTGTGGGTCAGTTCAGCTCAGTTCAGCGGCTCAGTCGTGTCCGACTCTTTTCAACCCCATGAATCACAGCACGCCAGGCCTCCCTGTCCATCTCCCGGAGTTTACTCACACTCATGTCCATTGAGTCAGTGATGCCATCCAGCCATCTCATTCTCTGTCGTCCCCTTCTCCTCCTGCCCCCAATCCCTCCCAGCATCAAAGTCTTTTCCAATGAGTCAGATTGTGGGTAGAGGAGCATTTTTTAAAAGCAGGGACATGGGAAAGATCATAATAATAACACTACATAATAGCACCTCCAATTTCTTTGAGCACTTACCAATGCATATGCTATGTAATCACTTTAGATGCATAACCTCCCTTCTCCAAGGGATCGTCCTGATCCAGGGATCAAACTTGGGTCTTCCACATTGCAGGCAGATTCTTTACCATCTGAGCCACCAGAAAAACCCTTATTTAATCCTTCCAACCTAGAAAAGAGTCCTTTTGCAAGGCTGGCAGGCTTATGTAGGATAACTTGTGTGCTTAGTCACTCAGTCATCTCTGACTCTTTGCAACCCCATGGACTGTGGCCCACCAGGCTCCTCTGTCCATGGGGATTCTCCAGGCAAGAACACTCGAGTGGGTTGCCATGCCCTTCTCCAGGGGATCTTCCCAAACCAGGGACTGAACCCAGGTGTCCCGCATTACAGGCGGATTCTTTACTGTCTGAGCCACCAGGGAAGCCCAAGAATACTGGAGTGGGTAGCCTGTCCCTTCTCCATGGGATCTTCCTAACTCAGGAATTGAACTAGGGTCTCCTGCATTGCAGGCAGATTCTTTACCAGCTGAGCTACCAAGGAAGCACCAGGATAACCTAGGGAAGGATTTCAATTACAGTGAAAAAGTAAGAGGAATCCTGGGACTTCGCTGGTGGCCCAGTGGTTAAGAATCCACCTTCCGATGCAGGGGATGTAGGTTCAATACCTGGTTGGGGCACTACGATCCCACATGCTGCAGGGGCAACTAAGCCTGAGTGCGGCAACTAAGGGAGCCTGCACACCACGACTACCGAGCCTGTGTGCTCTAGAGCCTGTGCTCTGCAGCAAGAGAAGACCCCGCACCACAACCAGAGAAAGTCCGCATGGTGCGACGAAGAGGCTCAGAGCTGAAATGAAGACCCAGCGCACGCTGACTTAAAAAAAAGGAAGAATCCTATAAGCTTCAGGGTATCAAGAGGCAGGAAGGGGTGTAGGAGATGCTAAAGGCAAACATTATCTACCTCTATAAAAAACAGCTACTACTACTTATTGAGTGGCTATTTATGCCACTTAATATACGCTGACACCTAATATATATTATCTTGATTAATCTTACTATGCCGGTGAAGTATTATAATGTCCATTTTATAGACTTATTTTTATTTTTATTTTTTTAATTTTATTTTTTTTACTTTACAATACTGCATTGGTTTTGCCATACATTGACATGAATCCACCACAGGTGTACATGAGTTCCCAACCCTGAACCCCCCCTCCCATCACCCTCCCCATATCCTCTCTCTGGGTCATCCCTGTGCACCAGCCCCAAGCATCCTGTATCCTGTATCGAACCTAGACTAGCAATTCGTTTCTTACATGATAGTACACGTTTCAATGCCATTCTCCCAAATCATCCCACCCTCACCCTCTCCCACAGAGTCCAAAAGACTGTTCTATACATCTGTGTCTCTTTTGCTGTCTCGCATACAGGGTTATCATTACCATCTTTCTAAATTCCATATATATGTGTTAGTATACTGTATTGGTGTTTTTCTTTCTGGCTTACTTCACTTTGTATAATAGGCTCCAGTTCCACCCACCTCATTAGAACTGATTCAAACATATTCTTTTTAATGGCTGAGTAATACTCCATAGTGTATATGTACCACAGCATGCTTATCCATTCATCTGCTGATGGACATCTAGGTTGTTTCCATGTCCTGGCTATTATAAACAGTGTTGCGATGAACATTGGGGTACATGTGTCTCTTTCAATTCTGGTTTCCTCGGTGTGTATGCCCAGCAGTGGGATTGCTGGGTCATAAGGCAGTTCTATTTGTAGTTTTTAAAGGAATCTCCATACTCTTCTCCATAGTGGCTGTGCTAGTTTGCATTCCCACCAACACTGTAAGAGGGTTCCCTTTTCTCCACACCCTCTCCAGCATTTATTGCTTGTGGACTTTTAGATCGCAGCCATTCTGACTGGTGTGAAATGGTACCTCATTGTGGTCTTGATTTGCATTTCTCTGATAATGAGTGATGTTGAGCATCTTTTCATGTGTTAGCCATCCGTATGTCTTCTTTGGAGAAATGTCTATTTAGTTCTTTGGCCCATTTTTTGATTGGGTTGTTTATTTTTCTGGAATTGAGCTGCATAAGTTGCTTGTATATTTTTGAGATTACTTGTTTGTCAGTTGCTTCATTTGCTATTATTTTCTCCCATTCAGAAGGCTGTCTTTTCACCTTGCTTATAGTTTCCTTTGTTGTGCAGAAGCTTTTAATTTTAATTAGATCCCATTTGTTTATTTTTGCTTTTATTTCCAGTATTCTGGGAGGTGGATCATAGAGGATCCTGCTGTGATTTATGTCGGAGTGTTTTGCCTATGTTCTCCTCTAGGAGTTTTAGATTTTTAAAAATGAGACAGAGAAGGCAAGAAAGCTGTCCCCAAATCACACAGCTAGTGAAAGGTATAATCTGGATTCAAGGCCAGGCTTCTTTGACTCCAAAGCCTGTGATCCTAGCCACAACATTATGAATGAATAAATCATTCTTACATTGAATGCTACAATAAAACCATTTTTGTCTCAGTTGCAGCTGAGAACCTAAAACTAAGAAGGCTGGAAAAACTGGTGTTTGATTATTAATCCCTCTCCAACATTGACAGTATAGAGGAAGAACCCCCGAAGAAGCCCACAGAGTAAGAGCCAGCTTTAAACACCTGCTGAGCTCGAAGAGCACTGACCCTGGATTACCATGGCTACACTACCTGAGTGAGGTCTTTCTTGCCCCCTTACTTCTTTTCCTCTGCTTTGACATCTGAGTCAGTCAGAAGCCATGGTTAGTTGAACAGGGTGGGGGCGGGGAGTAGAAGTGCAAGGCATGGAACTTGGGAATAAGATGACCACCATCCCCCTTCCCACTCTAGCTGAGTTGGAATGGAAACAGTTTCACTTGAAATAAAGTGAAACTTTGACTTGTTTCATGTTTTTAATTTTTAAATTTTGTTTCCAGCTTTATTGAGATATAATTGACATATAACGCTGCGTAAGTTCAAGGTGTACAATGTGATGATTTGAGACACACATGTTGTGATGGGCTTTCCAGGTGGTGCTAGTGGTGAAGAACATGCCAGCCAATGCAAGAGAGGTAAGAGACACAGGTTCAATCCCTGGGTTGGGAAGATCCCCTAGAGGAGGGCACGGCAACCCACTCCAGTATTCTCGCCTGGAGAATTCCATGGACAGAGGAGCCTGGCGGGTTACAGTTCATGGGGTAGCAAAGAGTCAGACACGACTAAGCAATTTCGCACAGCACAGCACATATTGTTAAATGATTACAATAAAGTACTTTTATTTATCTAACTTATTTTACTAAGCAAAATACCTTCAACATCTATTCATGCTGTTGCAAATGGCAGGGTTTCCTTTTTTCTCATGACTAAATAATATTCCTCTCTGTGTGTATCTCACATTTTCTCTATCCGGTCATCTGTTGATGGACCCTTGGGTTATTGAGGCTTTAATCTTAAGTGGGACTGGACTGGACTCTTTACTGAAAATGGGATATATTTTGCCACTGGAAGTGACAGGAGAACTTTTCAATACCCAAAAGTGACCCCAAAAGTCACAGGACTAGCCCTGGATTTCATTCAGGGTGGAGGGTGGAATAAAGCATAGGTCCCAACAGAGTGATCTGAATGGCCAGCAGGGGAGTCCCACTTATTCAATGGGATGGATAACAGATACTATTAATACACACCCCCAGGCAGTAGAATGAGGAAAGCATTGCTTCAAGAAGCTGAGACTAGAGATCATTGTCCAGACTTCAATTTTTGGTGACTATGTGACTTTGGACAGGCCATTTTACCTTTCAGAACCTGTTTCCTTATTTGAAACTTGGTGGCTTTATCTGTCTCACAAAGGTGTTAGGACATGATGAGGTAGCAAATGTAACAGGACTTTGCTGTACATGTGTAAGAGATTATTATCATGTAAAAATGCACAAAGTTTACAGAAAAGCAAACTCTCAGAATCAAGGGAAAAGCTACTAAGGCTTATTTCAGGGTGACTCTAATATATATTAAATATATACCCCTCTCAGTCTCTTTCTCTCTTTTTTGTTGTTGTTTAGTCACTAAGTCATGTCTGACTCTTCGACCCCATGAACTGTAGCCCACCAGGCTCCTCTGTCCATGGGATTCTCCAGGCAAGAATACTAGAGTGGGTTGCCATTTCCTTCTCCAGGGGATTGGGATCAAACCTGCATCTCCTGCATTGCAGGCAGATTCTTTACCACTGTGCCATCAGGAAAGCCCATATATATATATGGAATGAGGTACAAATGAGCAAATCATTATTGTAGTTGTGAAACAGTTCATAAGAAAACCCTTAGTTGCTTTTTTTTATTGTTTAGGTTTCTAAAAAATTCAATTACTTTTTATAGTTACATATAACATACATGCTGTTTCCATGGCTTCTTGATTCCTCATGCTGTTTGATATAATTCTAGAAGCAAAACTAGTGTGTCTCTCCTCATTACAAAATACAAAAGAGATATAAACATAAGAGTACGTATATTGAATCAACAGTAGTGGGTGTGAGCGGAGAAGGCAATGGCACCCCACTCCAGTACTCTTGCCTGGAAAATCCCATGGGCGGAGGAGCCTGGTGGGCTGCAGTCCATGGGGTTGTTAAGAGTCGGACACGACTGAGCGACTTCACTTTCACTTTTTACTTTCATGCATTGGAGAAGGAAATGGCAACCCACTCTAGTGTTCTTGCCTGGAGAATCCCAGGCTGCCATCTCTGGGGTCGCACAGAGTCGGACACGACTGAAGTGACTTAGCAGCAGCAGCAGTGGGTGTGAGAGAGAGAGAGAAAGGGAGAGGGGTTTTGAGCGGGACTTTACCAATAGCTGAGTTATTGCCAACACTTCTGAAGCCTGCACCATTTGTTTTATAGGCCCTGGTGCTACACTATTACTGCACGAAACCATTTCCAGGTTGTGAACAAGAAATTTTTAACTTTTGGCCTTCAAAAATAATGAGCGGCCCATTTTCCCCCGGAGCCACTTTCCTTTCTAGGTTGCATTTCCCTCCATTCTTGCAAAAGACTCCTATCCAGATCCAACTTTTGTTTCAGACTAGAGGGGTGGGAATATTATGAGCCTGTGATTTCGCACTACCAGAGACTGAGATGGTTGCAGCTAAATCATGAAAGTCAAGACAAAGGGCTATCCCATTTAGTCTCAGTCTTGCCTAACATTAAACGAGGAACGGAGCTTAATGGTCACCTGCCAATCACTACACCTATGCTTCAGAAACAATTACCAAAGGGCAGAGGTTTTAGGGAGTGAACTTCGAATGTTCTCTGAGACACTGTGACTTAGACATGGAAATGGGTACAACGCAGGCAGATCTAAGTTCACACTGAAAATGACATCTCATGCCCTTTACCTGTGTCTCTTGCAGCCCTAAGGTAGAGTTTTGCACCTCTTTTATCTTCTCTCCAAAACCAGGCAGGCTCTGTGTTCAGTCCATCCATGTAGCCTAAAGTCTCTAGCACAGTGCTTGGCACAAGAGTGGGTTTCAACAAGTGATAGTTGAATAAATGAATGAATGATATCTTGATATTGGCCAGTTCTTGAAATTTGCTGGACTGGGAGTTTACCAGAATAGCTTTGTTTTCCTTGAAAGGACTTCACTGGCTGCTTAAGTACCTGGAAGTTTGCTAAAATGACTGTGTCCTGTGACTACATCTTCAGTTTAAGCTACAGTTGGTAATTCACACAGTCAATAACAGCCTATTTAGTTCATCTTCATTTCCCTTTGGAGAATGAACAGAATGTAACACTACCTGATTGGCTGGTAGTGGCTGCCTGGAGTACCTTGGTCAGAAGGGTTCTGAGAGCAAATTTGGGCCCAATGGGAAAAGTCTGCTGAGACTCGTGGATGCAGTGGGAAGAGTATAAGCACAGGTGACCCGCATTTCTCATCTCTTTGTAGAAGTTTGCCTTCAGGGCCTGCTTTCTCCCCATAGACAGGATATCCATTTATTAGATATGGACCACAATATACTGAAAAATGCAAACTTTGTGTATTCCTGCTTAATCTCTTATATCTCATGAACAATTGATATCCACAAGACTTTTTGTCTAAATGGGACATCAGTGAGGTTCCAATGTGATAACGGATGTGAACAGGATTGGCAAAAGCAAAAGACGCTATATACAACACTGTAAATCAGTTATGTTGTTGTTATTGTTTAGTCGCTTGGTCATGTCTGATTCTTTTGTGACCCCATGAACTGTAGCCCGCCAGGCTTCTCTGTCCATGGAATTCTCCAGGCAAGAATACTGGAGTGGGTGGCCATGCCCTCCTTCAGGGGATCTTCCCGACCCAGGGACTGAACCTGCACCTCCTGTATTGGCACGCAGGTTCTTTACCACTGAGACACCAGGGAAGTCCAGACAGGTGCAAAGGGCTGTTACTCCCTCACTATATTCTAAGGCAGTGGTTCTCCAAGTGTCTCCAGATGGCAGTTTCAGCATCACCTGGGAACTTGTTCGAAATGCAAATTTTCAGGCTGCATCCAAAACCGACTGAATCAGAAACTGCTATTCCAAGCCCTTGAATAACTCAGATAACTGAACACCGGATTAGCCCTGGATTTTGGCTTTTCCCTAAAGGAAGGAGATACTTTATTGCCAGGATTAGGCCCCCTAATAGGGACTCCATCAGGATCACGCATCTTTCAGTCCTCGAAGGAAGTGCTTATCCTTAAAACAAAAACAAAACAATGCCTTAGTTCTTTTTCCAATTCACCCAACCAAAATATCACTAACCCATTGGGGAAAGCATCACATTTTATTATGACTAACATGATATTTAACATGGACCTTTTGTCCAAATGCAGTCCTAACACAGACCTACCTTTGGTTTCCCAAAACGATCGTTTTAACCCAATGACTGCTAAGTGAAGGGGGTCTTTGGAATGTGATGCTCACACAGGAGTACTTATTTTTATCAGCAAAGCATTATAATGTGGATTGTTTGCCAAGACATGGGAATAACTTCATGGTGACCATGATTCTACTTGTGATATAAACAACGAGCATTTATTAGTACTAAGGGTTTTATATGCATTTTCTCATTTAATCTTTTTTTCTCTCTCTCTCCTTTAATCTTAATGACCATCCTTGTTGTTGTTGTTGTTGTTGTTCAGCTGCTAAGTTGTGTCTGTCTGTTTGTGACCCCATGGACCGTAGCCCACCAGGCTCCTCTGTCCATGGGATTTCCCAGGCAAGAATACTGGAGTGGGTTGCCATTTCCTCCTCCAGGGAATCTTTCTGACCCAGGGATCAAACCTGCGTCTTCTGTGTCTCCTGCGTTGCAGGCAGATTCTTTACTACTGAGCCACCAGGGAAACCCAACCATCCTTTCAGTTAGTCAGTCAGTTCAGTCGCTCAGTTGTATCCGACTCTTTGCGACCCCATGAATCACAGCACTCCAGGCCTCCCTGTCCATCACCAACTACCGGAGTTCACTCAAACTCACATCCATCGAGTCAGTGATGCCATCCAGCCATCTCATCCTCTGTTGTCCCCTTTTCCTCCTGCCCCCAATCCCTCCCAGCATCAGAGTCTTTTCCAATGAGTCAACTCTTTGCATGAGGTTGGGGAGGTACTATTATCACCCCCATTTTTCAGAGTAGGAAACTGAGGCTCAGAGAGGTTAAATAACTTGTTACCTAAAATCAGACAGTGGAGTTTAAATTTGAAACAGAATCCATATTTTTGAAGGCCAACGCTCTATTTGTTAGCCACTCTGCTATAAGAAATCTTTGACTCATTCTCTGGGGGAGCCCATTTTCCTTCCCTACTTCAGGCAGGACAAACAATCTCTTTTCCATTCTCCTGCCCATTAAACACACACACACACACACACACACACACACACACACACACACACGAAAGAAGGAAAAAGGAAGTTGCCTGACTTCCTTCAGACCCCATTAGCATTTGGAAATAGACTTAAGTAGAGCATGAGGGATTTTAATAATCCTTATTGTCTTCCTTCTATCTAATCTAACTCTGAATCAAGTTACTGGGGAAGGTTGTGGAATCTCGTTTTCCCTGCTGCCTCTTAAACATTAAAGAGCTAATCTTCTTACTGGGACATTTGAGTTCAGCCTTCCCTCAGGGTTCACCTAAGTCTAAGAATTTGGATGAATGAAGGAATTATCCATCACCAAATAATTGCTCATCTTTTGAAAAAGTCACGATAAAATTAATATTTCCTTTTGAGAGAACAAAACACATGGAATCTTAGTAACAAGAAAAAATTATCTGCCCTCAAGAAGAATATAACGGAGATGAAGAAAACAGATAATTTCATCATTTCTACCATTAACACTGATGGAATTCCTATTATGCATCAAGCACCGTGCAAGGAAATGGGGAAGATAAGGATGTGAAATTCTCAATAAGGATATCTTCCTGGATTCATTTGGACTTTGGGATATTTTGTTCCTATTTTCTCAAAGTGCCAGTGCCAAAAAGCTGCATCAGAAAGCCTGTGCCCTTAAAATATGGTTTCTGCTACCAAGAAGCTTAGAATCATGAAAGAGTAACAGCATCCATGTGTCGGAGGAGAAGGGGACAACAGAGGATGAGATGATTGGACGGCATCACCAACAAGATGGACATGAGTTTGAGTAGGCTCTGGGAGTTGGTGATGGACAGGGCAGCCTGGCGTGTTGCAGTCCATGGGGTCACAAAGAGCCAGACATGACGGAGCAACTGAACTGACCGCTAAACTTCATCATGACACTACAGCATGGATACCATCCCTTTTTATAGAGGAGGAAACTGATGTCAAGAGAGTTAAGTAATTTGTCCAAAATCACACACCAAGTGAATGACTGAGGAGTGTTTGAATCCAGATCACTCTACTTTGTTGGGTCAAACCAGATGGAATGGTAGGGGTAGTGGTTAGGTTGCAGTGGATGGGGGAGTCATTTGTAAGCCAGGAGATAGAGAAGGGGAATGCAGACAACTCTTTCCCAAGCCTGGCTACCAAGAAAGGAAAGAAAAGTGTCAGAAATACGATCATTGGGGAAAGTTTGTTGTTTTGACTTGGTTTGTGAGTGGGAGTGATGAGAGAAAATGCAGCGCCTGCCTTCTAGGTATTTACCGAGGGAAGCACTCCTCCAACTTGTCACACAGAAAACCACTCCCACACAGAGCTGATTCACTTTGCTGTACAATAGAAACTAACACAACACTGGAAAGCAACTATACTCCAATAAAAAGTAAACAAAAAAAAAAAGAAAACCACTCCCAAAGACCTGATATCGACACTAACTGGTCCAATTGATCTTGTTTGGTATTCGGTAATGTAAAGAAAGAAGAGCCATTATCAGAAAACAATGAAGGAAGCAAGCATAGGAGTTGGGACTAGGAAAAATGCACCTTCCAAATCTCTCCATCGTGGTCCTGTAGCACGTTACAGCCTGCTATGCTCAAGGACTAGCTTGATATCCACCTCTGGTATGTAAGCTCCCAAAATGGCCCTTAAGCTTTCTGCCCCCAGTGTACATGCCCTGCATAAACCTTAAGTGTGTGTGGAGTTTGTGGCTATCATGAGATATCATGCCCACATTTATGTTGCACTAAATGGCAAGGGGAGATTATTCTCCATGGGTCTGATCTAATCAGGTGAACCCCTTAAAAGTTGAGGTTTTTTCAGCTGGTTGCAGAGGAGGAAGTCAAAGATTTGAAGCTTGAGAAGCATTTGACATGACAATTGCTTTGAACATGGAGGGGACCACATGGCAAGGAATGTGGGCAGCCCTAGGAGCTGACTGTGATCCCTGGCTGACATTCAGCAAGGAAATGGGGACTTCAGTCCTGAAACCTCAATGAACTGAATTCAGCCAATAATCTGAATAAGCCTGGAAGCAGATTGTTCCCAGACTTTTCAGAGTGAAAAGTCAGCACAGCCAATGCCTTGATTTCAGATTCATGATACCCTGAGCAGAGAATTCAGTTGACCTCTACCCTACAGAACTGCATGCTAACAAATGGGTATGATTAGAAGCCACTGTATTTCTAATAAAATGTTGAAAATGGATATACCATCTCTTCCAACAAGCTTTCCCTAACGAATCCCAGCTTAATATGGTCTGCTGAGAACAGGGAACTAGTCTTATACATCATCATGATCCTCACTGTGCTTCACACAGGGCTTCTCGGAAGGAACAGCACTGCACAGAGGAAAGTTGATGACTAGGAAAATCCAAGAGCAAACATTCCCTTTAAACAGTCATTCTTGCTTTATCAAACCACAGGAGAGGTGCTCCATAGGAACAAATGAGTGAGTGAATGAATTAGTGAGTGCTTCTTTCCCTTAATATTCATTGGAAGGACTGATGCTGAAGCTGGAACTCCAAATACTTTGGCCACCTGATGACCAGCTGGCTCACTGGAAAAGACCCTGATGCTGGGAAAGATTGAAGGCTGGAGGAGAAGGGGACGGCAGAGGATGAGATGGTTGGATGGCATCACCAACTCGATGGACATGAGTTTGAGCAAGCTCTAGGAGTTGGTGATGGACAGGGAGGCCTGGCATGCTGCAGTCCATGGGGTCACAAAGAGTCAGACACGACTGAGCGACTGCAGTGAACTGAACTGAACTTGCCCTTAAAGTGACTGTCTACATATCTAGTCAGGAGAATGCATCCATTACACTGAGTGAGGCACACCTGTAAGTATATGCAAAATACGAAGTCCAAGCAGTACCCAAATCTGTGATGGCAGCTCTGCTTCCTCCACCACTTAGACTCACTTGATTTACCTTGGCATCAGTCATCCCTGTCCTTCACTTGTAATCCTAAGACATGCAGATCACCTATTGCCTTTTATCTTCTTCATCTATCCACAATTACACAGATATGACTGCTAATTTTCTTTACACTTAAATAGGATGTGGGAATATATATCCAAAGGGAGGGCTCAGTGGTAAAGAATTCACCTGCCAATGAAGGACATCTGGATTCAATCCCTGGGTCAGGAAGACCCCCTGGAGAAGGAAACGGCAACCCACTCCAGTATTTTTGCATGGAGAATTCCATGGACAGAGGAGCCTGGTGGGCTACAGTCCATGGGGTCACAAAGAGTTGGACATAACTGAGCAACTGAGCATGCATGCAATCATGCCCCACACCAATCTAACTCTGAAAATATGAACAATTTCATTAATCAGCAAAGGAATTTTATCCAAAACATGCCATAGCAAATTTCCAAGTTAAAATAATTTTATTTTAAATTCAACTCAGTAAAGAGTGATTGAGTTCCTCCTTTGTGCCAGGCACTGCACAAAGGTGGCTGATGCAAAGATAAGTAAAAGCTGGTCTGTTTTCTCTGAGAGTATACGGCCTCTGTGTTGGGGAGAAGGACTTTACTACAAGGCAACATTTGATAAATACCAACAAAGAGCTGTAGTCAAAATGCAATGAGAACATGGGGGAGGAAGAAAGAGAAACTCTGCCTGAGGTAGGACAGAGAATGAGTCCTAGATGAGGTGTCAACTAAGCTGGGCCTTGAAAGATGAGCAGGATTTTGTCAAGAGGAAAAACACTGTCCTTCCAGCAATCCACCAAGCTCTAACTGCACCGTTTGTGGGGTTTCTTTTTTACTTCCAAGTGAGTATATTTTTCATCATATCTTTTTTTTTTTTTCCTACCTTGACTTTTCTACTGAAAGTGCACGTGAGCCAGGTATGCATCTTGGGTTAAGCAGGAAGTGAAAAATCATGGAGATGAATTGCACTCTGGGATTTGTGAGTGGGTGCTGGCAGTCTACATTGGAGGCAACCATTCGAGCCAAGCACTTGCTAAAATTACTTTCTATCAGGCAGACAAGATGTAATCAAGTTAAAGGATACAGGCCTTGGGCAAAACAACAAAGAAAGAAACCAAGTGTGGAGATTATTTTCTAGGGGCCTCACAGCAAATCAGGAGAAATTCTAGGAAGAGCAGGATGATATAGTCGAAGGAGCAGGGCAAGGAGGACCAGAGAATATGAGTTTTGGCCTAGACTCAGGCGCTAATCAGAGGGTCGGTAACTTTGAACAGGCCACTTCCCCCCGCTAATATCGGATGATTTATTTATTTACCCTTGGTAAAAGAATAGGGAGTTAATAGCAGTCAGCAGTCAGGTAGATTCCAGAAGCCTAAAAATTGCGCAACTATAGAGTCCCTGAAATGCATTTATACCAATTCCAATTCTCATCATTTCCACCTTGTCTAAAAGAATGGCACAGGAATTCATTCTACAAAGCTTTTGCCCATTGACACCCTAGCCTGGAGAATTCAGTGTTTGGATTAACCCCAATTAGACCCTATTTACTTATGAAAGCAAGTCAAGTTCTTTGGAATTTCATATCTTTAATTGTTAAATGGCAACAGAAACATAGCCGTGTTTGGAAAATGGCATCAATAGTGAGAAAAGAGATTTGGAGAGATCTAATGACTTACATAAATTCAAACAGAGAGTAAGTGTCAGAACTCAAGTTTATCTCACTCCAGAGCCCATGTTCTTATCACAATCCAAATAAAACTGAAATAGCTAAAACGCTACTGAAACTTTTCAACCACTTCTTGAGGTATGACTAGTTCAGTTCAGTTCAGTCACTCAGTCGTGTCCGACTCTGCACCCCATGAATCGCAGCATGCCAGGCCTCCCCGTCCATCACCATCTCCCAGAGTTCACTCAAATTCATGTCCGTCGAGTCGGTGATGCCGTCCAGCCATCTCATCCTCTGTTGTCCCCTTCTCCTCCTGCCCCCAATCCCTCCCAGCATCAGAGTCTTTTCCAATCAGTCAACTCTTTGCATGAGGTGGCCAAAGTACTGGAGTTTCAGCTTTAGCATCATCCTTTCCAAAGAACAGCCAGGGGCTGATTTCCTTCAGAATGGACTGGTTGGATCTCCTTGCAGTCCAAGGGACTCTCAAGAGTCTTCTCCAACACCACAGTTCAAAAGCATCAATTCTTCAGTGCTCAGCCTTCTTCACAGTCCAACTTTCATATCCATACATGACCACTGGAAAAACCATAGCCTTGACTAGATGGACCTTAGTCAGCAAAGTAATGTCTCTGCTTTTGAATATGCTATCTAGGTTGGTCATAACTTTCCTTCCAAGGAGTAAGCGTCTTTTGATTTCATGGCTGCAGTCACCATCTGCAGTGATTTTGAAGCCTCCCCAAAATAAAGTCTGACACTGTTTCCACTGTTTCCCCATCTACTTCCCATGAAGTGATGGGACCGGATGCCATGATCTTCGTTTTCTGAATGTTGAGCTCTAAGCCAACTTTTTCACTCTCTTATTTCACTTTCATCAAGAGGCTTTTTAGTTCCTCTTCACTTTCTGCCATAAGGGTGGTGTCATCTGCATATCTGAGGTTATTGATATTTCTTGATTCCAGCTTGTGCTTCTTCCAGCCCAGCATTTCTCATGATGTACTCTGCATAGAAGTTAAATAAGCAGGGTGACAATAGACAGCCTTGACATACTCCTTTTCCTATTTGGAACCAGTCTGTTCCATGTCCAGTTCAAACTGTTGCTTCCTGACCTGCATATAGGTTTCTCAAGAGGCAGGTCAGGTGGTCTGGTATTCCCATCTCTTTCAGAATTTTCCACAGTTTATTGTGATCTACACAGTCAAAGGCTTTGGCATAGTCAATAAAGCAGAAATAGATGTTTCTCTGGAACTCTCTTGCTTTTTCCATAATCCAGCGGATGTTGGCAATTTGATCTCTGGTTCCTCTGCCTTTTCTAAAACCAGCTTGAACATTTGGAAGTTCACGGTTCATGTATTGCTGAAGCCTGGCTTGGAGAATTTTGAGCATTACTTTACTAGCCCGTAAGATGCATTAGTGTTCCTGTTTTCTTAAAAGAGGAGATGAGTAAGGCTCATGAACTTTGTGTTCATTTTCTATTGCTGTGTAATAAATTACAACTAACATAGTGGCTTGCCACACATACAAGTGGCCCAGTGTTAAAGAATCCACCTACCAATGCAGGAGATGTGGGTTTGATCCCTGGGGTGGGAAGATCCCCTGGAGGAGGAAATGGCAACCTACCCCAGTATTCTTGCCTGGGAAATCCCATGGACAGAGGAGCCTGGTGGGCTACATACACTTCATGGGGTTACAGAGGCAGGCTTAGTGACTTATGACTTAGTGACTGAGCACCTACATACATACAATTTAGTGGATTAAAACAACACCCATGTATTATCTCGCAGTTTCCATGGCTCAGTAATCTGGGAACAGCATGGCTGGGTCCTCTGCTCAGGTTTTTGTGAACGCATGCATGCATGCTTAGTCGTGTCTGACTCTTTGCGACTCCGTGGACTATAGCCCACCAGGCTCTTCGGTCCATGGGATTCTCTAGGCAAGAATACTGGAGTGGGTTGCCATTTCCTCCTCCAGGGAGCAAAACTGCATCTCTTGTGTCTCCTGTGTTGGCAGGCAGATTCTTCACCACCGTACCACCTGGGAAAGCTCAGGCTTTCACAAGGCTGCAATCAGAGTATTAGCTGGGACCAGATCCTCATCTCAAGTTCCAAGTTGTCTTCTACGCTCATGTGCTTGTTCACCAAATTCGTTTTCTTGTTTTAGTAGAACTCACGGAACTTTCTTCTTCAAGGCCAGCAGGAAAGAGAACCTGTCCTCTTCAAGTCTCGTTTTTCAGGGAAGGCCTGGAATCTCTTTTAAAAGGCTCACCAGATTAGGTCAAGCCCAGCGAAGATAATCTCCTTTTAATTAACTCACGTGACTGACTAGAGGCCTTATTTACAGCTGCAAAATCCCACTACCGTTGTCTGTTCTATTCGTCAGAAGAAAGTGACAAGCTCCACCTACATTAAAGGGGACAGGCTTATGTAAGAGTGTAAGTATCAGAGTATAGGAATTATTAGGGTCATCTTAGAATTTTGCCTGTCACATCATTTAAGCAAGTTTTCCGATTGATGTTTTCCATATTTCTATAAGGGATACCTGAATTATTTAATACCTCTGGAGCTACAATTAGAATAAATGTTTCTTCATACCTTCTTCCCTATAGCTGTGTTCTTATTGCCATTTAACAATTTAAGACATAAAGTTAGAAAAGCAAGTGTTAACTGAAATACTGGGTTTCTCAGGTGGCTCAGTGGTAAAGAACCCACCTGCCAATGCAGGAGACATAAGAGACCCAGGTTCGATCCCTGGTTCAGGAAGTTCCCCTGGAATAGGGAATGGCAACCCAACAGGAATACTACCTATCTTTCAGGGCTGCTGTCAGGATTAAATTCAATAATATATGTTAAATACCTCACATATAGTAATATCCACAAAATAGGTGCTCAATGAGTAGTGGCCATGGTGAGGAAGATTGAGAGGCCCATCCTGCTACTGAAGACTTTTCAGATGTCTGGGATGATCCATCATGGAGGCCCACGTCCACTATTTTCTTTGTTCTGGAAACCCAAAGTAGGGTATTAGGCTGAGTCCAGGGGACTGCTGGGAGAAGAGTAATAAGAAAAGATCTAAAAGTCTTGGGAAAATGTGTGCTAAATGGTAAATATAAAAATAATACATCATCCCTTTGAAGACAAGGTGTGAGATATACAATATTTGCTTCTGTTAGGCAATTTGAATATTAAAAACATGTTTTGTTCCAGAGTTTACCTTCTTTAAAGTGAATAAGGTAGATAATAAGATTCCTTTTGTTTGCATAATAAAAGCATTTAAAAAAAAATCTTGTGTATGTGTGTTTGGTGGGGAGTAATGGAATGACCCTCAGGTCTTGAATTATTCCTCTCTATTCTCCCCTTTTTTCTCTTCTTCTTCTTCTCTTGGGTGCACAACCATTTCCCAGCTCTATATTATTTGGTTTTTCCAAAGGGTATACAAAGGGAGTAGTGTGGATGACTATCTCAAGTGACAAAGAGAACTTTTGAAGAAGCATGTTATAATCTTTTCTGCTATTATAGGTTCAGTTACTATAACAACCAAGGAGAGAAAAAGAAACTCTAGTAGAGCAGAGCTCCCGGCTCCTGGGCCATGGACTGGTTCTGGTCCAAGGCCTGTTAGGAACCGGGCCACACAGCAGGAGGTGAGCAGCAGGTGAAGCCAAAACCACCCCTCTCCTCCTGTAGTCCATGGAAAAACTGTCCTCCACAAAAGTGGTCCCTGGTGCCAAAAAGGTTGGGGACTGCTGTAGTGGAGAACAGTCCATGGGCCAAACCTGGTGGGGAAATTTTCATTACATGAGTAAATGTTAGTGAAACAAAATTTAGACAGATGAATTTCAGGTGTTTTTTGGGGGGGGCTGAAGCCAAAACAAAATTATATTACCATTATTATTTCCTGGATGCTTGAGCTGGTGCACTGGGATGACCTAGAGGGATGGTACGGGGAGGGAGGAGGGAGGGGGGTTCAGGATGGGGAACACGTGTGTACCTGTGACAGATACATGGTGATGTATGGGGAAACCAATACAATATTGTAAAGTAATTAACCTCCAATTAAAATAAATAAATTTATTTTTAAAAAAAGAAAAAAAAAACAAAGTCTTTCTGGATAGTACAATGCATGGTTGGATGTTATCACAGCAGATAAAGCAATGACACTTTCCATTAATTCTGCATCCTGGCTCATAGCCAATCCTATAACCTAAACGCTCATGGTTCTTGTAACTGGTAAACTCAATCACGTGGAGCTGCTGTATGGTCTCTTAGCTTAACCTACAATGTTTGATGAATAGGTCAAACTTCAGGAGAGTTTAGCCTCTATAGTGTACTCCATGGTACAAAGCTATATGGGGGTGGCTAATTTCATCAATGCCAAGAGACACTCTCAATAATCCAGATATTAAAGAATTCAAGGAATCAATTAGTCACCCCAAAATGTACCCCAGTAAGCACAATTATCCATATTTATATGTCTATATTGATGTAATAGCACATAAGACTTGCCCATTTCTACTCTCCTTGCAAACAGCAGACAGAATACTCACAGTCACGTACAGCTTGGGATTCCCTCTTTTGAACCAGAGTAGAAAGATAGTTAAGAATTTGACGTGAAAAGAATTTCTTTTTCCTCTCAAATGGTCATTTAGCAAAGTGTCCTTCAATATTCCATATGATCTCATCACCTCCCCTTTTGTCACTGTTAAAGTCTTAAGAAACAAGTTTGTAAAATGAAATGCATTCCTTCCTCTTCATATCACATCACTAGGGCACCAAGATGGGGGTTTTTAGTGATGCCATATACCCAACTCCCTCTCAAGGGGGAAAATCAGAAAAGGAGGTTCTATTCAGCATAGTCACCCACATATTTCTAATAGCAGCCCTTATTTCAGAGGATTCATGTGTACTCGAAGAATGGGGTGACCTGTGTGATGACGATTCCTGGGGCAAAGTTTATATACGATGTAATACACCAGAAGGAAGTCCCACTTCAAGAAGAAATGAAAAGCCTAGAAAGGTTACTATTCTTAACCTTATTTAATGATAACTAATTCTAATATTAATAAGGAATGAACCCAATGACCACAAATAATACAAAGGTGAGACTAACCATTAAGAATATTTCTCCTCTCTCTATAACTCATTAGCACTTAATTCTATTATTCACTAATATCCCAGAGGGAGGAGACTTTCAGAACTGAGCTACTATAGACTGAGAAATGAAAGAGACTTTTTTCTATTTTAAAGTAATTTGCCACCTTGGGGTAGATAAAACAGTGACTTTCTTCTGAGCTGTTTTGGAGACAGACCTTCCCAAGAGAAGAGTGCTCAGTAGGGGAGATTCATCTATAAGCCTCCCTGCACACATATCTGGGCTTCTATAGTAGCTCAGTGGTAAAGAATCAGCCTGCAATGCAGGAGACCTGGGTTTGATCCCTGGATCAGGAAGATCCCCTGGAGCACAACAACCCACTCCAGTATTCTTGTCTAGAGAATCCCAAGGACAGAGGACCCTGGCAGGCTACAGTCCATATGGTTGCAGAGAGTTAGACACGACTGAAGTTACTTAGCACACACACGTACACATCTATGGACTCTTTCCTCAGAGTCTGCTGTTTCCTCCTGAAGTCTAAGGATGCAGGATGAAAAGGAATGGACACGAGAGAATCTAAGGAGTTGTGAGGCAAACCAAGAGGATAGAAGAGAGTAGGAGTTGAGCACAGGTGTTTTCCTATCTTACGCTGACTGAACATGTGGTTGTCCAAGTGATTTTTTTTCCCTGCCATTAAGTAGGCCAGGGAAGTTCCACGATGCAAGGTAAAGAGGCAGAATTCCATGGCATCCTTGTCTCTTACAGTAAGAGAACTGCAAAGGACTTGAGAGGTCACGTGTCTGAGTCCCCACATTTGATAGATGAGGAAATTGATGTGCAAGCACAGTAAAGGACTTGCTTCGGGTCACAGAGCAAGTGAGGGGCCGAGTTGGGACTTGAACTGAATTGAGAGCTCATGTTCTTCTCCATGGTCTCCACTGGGCCAGGTGTGGTGCTTTGCCCATGGAAGGTCAGTAAGTAAACTGCTGTTGAGTTGTGCTGACTTCAGATGTCTTGGCTCTCAATGACTCTCATGATTCTCCAGGTCATTGCCCTTCAAAGCTGAGTCTATGAACCACACATCAAAGTGATGACCAGTAAGTAACGTAGACTGGAAATTGGCTGGGAATAGGGGCGAAGGAAACAGATGGTCTCAGACACATTAACCACAGTTTTTCAGGAAGATATTTTAAAGGACAAATAGAGGGAAAATGTAGGATTAAAGTAGGAATCAATAGGAAGGGGTGCAGGTAGGAAGGGGTATGTGTTTTTCATGTCAAATGCCCCCAGTGCGTCTTGTCTTTATCAAATGTCCAAAGGTCATCTTTAAAATTTTTCTGGCTGATATGTGAAGGGACTCTAAGAAGGCAAGACTGGATATGAAGAGAACAACAGAAAGAAATCATGAAACAAAAGGGAGTTGCTCACTGGCTTAAGGAAAACAGCTGAAAAAATACAGCTCCTTTCATGATATATGGATATATTGCAAGGTATTTTTCTCAGTTGATTTGAGGGCATGAAATGTCAATGGTTTAATAGATGTGTTTTGTTATACCAGCAATTGACGGACCTTAAAAAGTGATGCTTAAGGATGCTGCTACCAATTTGTATCATTTGGAGAAAGAAATTCCAGAATGTCATTCTAGTATATTCCTTTACAAATATAATCTTGATCATTTTGTACATCATGAGAAACGCTGGACTGGAAGAAACACAAGCTGGAATCAAGATTGCCGGGAGAAATATCAATAACCTCAGATATGCAGATGACACCACCCTTATGGCAGAAAGTGAAGAGGAGATAAAAAGCCTCTTGATGAAAGTGAAAGAGGAGAGCGAAAAAGTTGGCTTAAAGCTCAACATTCAGAAAACGAAGATCTTGGCATCCGGTCCCATCACTTCATGGGAAGTAGATGGGGAAACAGTGGAAACAGTGTCAGACTTTATTTTGGGGGGCTCCAAAATCACTGCAGATGGTGACTGTAGCCATGAAATCAAAAGACGCTTACTCCTTGGAAGAATAGTTATGACCAACCTAGATGGTATATTCAAAAGCAGAGACACTACTTTGCCGACGAAGGTCCGTCTAGTCAAGGCTATGGTTTTTCCTGTGGTCATATATGGATGTGAGAGTTGGACTGTGAAGAAGGCTGAGCACTGAAGAATTGATGCTTTTGAACTGTGGTGTTGGAGAAGACTCTTGAGAGTCCCTTGGACTGCAAGGAGATCCAACCAGTCCATTCTGAAGGAGATCAACCCTGGGATTTCTTTGGAAGGACTGATGCTGAGGCTGAAACTCCAGTACTTTGGCCACCTCATGCGAAGAGTTGACTCATTGGAAAAGACTCTGATGCTGGGAGGGATTGGGGGCAGGAGGAGAAGGGGATGACAGAGGATGAGATGGCTGGATGGCATCACAGACTCGATGGATGTGAGTCTGAGTGAACTCCGGGAGTTGGTGATGGACAGGGAGGCCTGGCATGCTGCGATTCATGGGGTCACAGAGAGTCGGATATGACTGAGTGACTGAACTGAACTGATTTTCTATTCACTTGCCCAAAACCCTTCCAAAAGATGCAATTCAATTCATCCTCAGAAAACTTCTTGTTTTAATTTATTGAGAAAATACCCACATATGAATTAAAGAAGCCTGCATTTCCTTCCCCTGTGATCTACTGGAGCCAGTCTTTCTAGATATTTTAAGCATTTGGGCTTCCACTCACCTGTTATTTTCTAGAGCAACAGTTTGCAAATGGTGGCTGTGAACCTAAGGGTTCAAAGCCATTGCTTCAAGAGTTCTGTAAATATTTGACTCAGGCTTTCTGTGTGTGAAGGCACATACATATATATGAAAATAAATATAAAATTATCTTAACATTCATAGTAAATTTAGCCTAAGCACTCAGATATTGTATACACCAATTTTTAACATTTTGACTATTATCAATGCTTTATCTTAAGTTACCAGGTTGACTGTTTCTGTGCATTTCTTTGAATAAAGCTTGTTTTTCCATCTTTGTTTTTTTTTTAAAATAGAAACATATTTGGCATATAATATTGAGTGCATTTAAGGTATACAGCATGTTAATTTGATAAATTTTATGTTGTAATATGATTGTCATGTAGCAATAATTAGCACCTCTGTCATGTTACCTGTCCTTTCTTTTCAATAGTTGGAATAATTGACTTCTAGTCTCTCAGCAAGTTTGATGATTACAAATAATATCGTTGTCTCTTTCACTGTACTGTACATTAGATCTCTAGGGCTTATTCACTACTTGTTGCAAAATTGTACCCTTAAACAACATCTGTCCCATTCCTCCTACCCCCATTCCCCAGTAACCACCATTTTACTCTCTATTTCAATGAGTTTGGTTTTTTAGATTCCATCTTCCATTTCTGTGATTGAAGTATATCTCCATATTGCAAAGCAAGCTGCTATGTAAATCAGCTTAGGCTGCCATAACAAAATACCATAGATTGGTGGCTTAAACAACAGAAATTATTTCTTATAATTCCAGAGGCTGTAAAGTACAAGATCAAGGTGTTGACTGATTCAGTTTCTGGTGAGAACTCTCCTCTTGGCTTGCAGATGGCTGACTTCTTGCTGTGTCCTCACAAGGTGGAGAGAGAGAAACAAAAAGAGAAAGAGGATATCTTCCTCTTTTAATAAGGCCACAATCCTATCAGGTTAGGGCCTTACCCTTATGACCTCATTTAATCTTAATTACCACCTAAAGACCCTGTCCTCAAATACAATCACATTGGAGTTAGTGCTTCAACATAAGAACTGTGGCAGAGAGGGGCACATACAATTCAGCCAACAGTAGCTATGAAAAGATCTCCCCATTTTTAGCTAGCTTACTATGAGTCACCTCTTTTCTGACACTGAAGAATTTAAACATAATTGGGAAATAAAATGAGCATTACTATTATCCCCATTTTACAGACAAGGAAACTAAGGTTCAGAGATGTGAAGCAACTGTTCAAAGTAGCATAGTGAGTAATTCAGAATTTGCAGTTGATTTTATCTGACTTCAAAACGACCTCTTGTTGCCTTCCTTTTCACTCTTCTCCCTCCTGGACAGGGGCCTACCTCATGATCCCAGGAGTTGCCTAAGGGCAGCAGCCAGATCTCATCTCTGAAGCCCTTCCAGCACCTAGTGCTGGGATGAAGGAGGAAGTTTGTTTAGTCATTTACCTAATCTTGCTGGTGGCTCAGACGGTAAAGTGTCTGCCTGCAATGTGGGAGACCCAGGTTCTATTCCTGAGTCAGGAAGATCCCCTGGAGAAGGAAATGGCAATCCACTCCAGCACTCTTGCCTGGAAAATCCCATGGATGGAAGAGCCTGATAGGCTACAGTCCATGGGGTCGCAAAGAGTCGGACATGACTGAGCGACTTCACTCACTTTATCGTCAAAAAACAAGTAAATGTGTACCATGTTACATGGTGATAAATGCTATGCATGTATGAGAGGGGGCTAGAACGTTGTTAGGTGGTGGTGGGGGGTGGATTACAATTTTAAATAGGGTAGTTGGGGGAGGCCTTATTTTTTCCTTTAATTTATTTTTAATTGAAGCATAATTACAATATTGTGTTGATTTCTGCCATGTATCAACATGGATCAGTCATAGGTATGGGGAAGGCCTTATTGCAAAAACGATCTGAAGCAGGTGAGGGAGCAAACCAGGTAGATACCCAAGGAAAGACTGTCCCGGGCAAAGGGCACCGCAAGTGCAAAGGCTTGAGGGTGGGAACATGCTGCAGGTGTGGGAATGGCAAGGAAGCCAGTATGAGGAGGGGATCCTTGTGAGGATTAAATGAGGTAATGTGTATGAAGCATGCAGCATGGGACCTGGCACTAAGGGGTCCCTCCGCAAGCTGGGGATGCGGCAGGGAAGAGAAGCACCCACAGGGCCTCTGGCATGCTGTCCAGTTTGACTGCACAGAATAGATCAAGTCCTCTGGTGGAGGCGGTGGACTCACCCTCCTGCTGTCTGAGAAGGACACAGTTTGGGCTTGGGCCCAGTGAGGACTCAATGGAGGCCTGTGCCATTTTCACCCAGGAGCTGGCACCTGGGCTGACGGCCCCCTCATGCATGAGCCCTGCTGAGGATCCTGATGGGGACAAAAGGGAGCGGCCTTGGAGTGACTTTCCAAGCCATGGGGGGTGGCAGAGTGATGTGGGGTCTCATTTCTACCCTTCCGGTTGGGAGCCTCTGGGCCTTTCAGGTGCACAGATAACCACGACCAACCTTGACTCAAACACAGGCAAACTGGGGTCCACATTGTCCTGTGAGGTTGAGGCGGCCATCCTTCCAAGTTTACAGTAGAGAAATCAGGCTCAGTGAGGTCAAGTTCCCTGCCCGAGATCTGCTAGGCGATTAGAGGTGTCACCAGGGGAGGAGCCCCCACTCTTGAATTCAGTGCTGTCACATGCCATGAGTGACTCCTAGAATGGGAAACACCTATGAGTTTTAGGGCAACTGAGTGACTGGGAGATGGTGGGCAGGTCACCTTGCTTCTGTTCTCTGGGCTTTTCCCCATCTGCTAGATGTGGGAAGCTAGAAGACGACCACAGGGGACTCCTCATGGCTTGCTATAGATGGATACACAGCTTCACACCACGAAGATGAGCCTGGGGCTACCCAGACAGGTCCAGCAATGATGGTATGAAAATCCAGAAGGCCTGGCCGGCCCCTTATACTGGAGATCCATTTGGCAACTCCTGGGCTACCAGGCTGACCCTGCTAAGGAGAAAAGATATGTTCTCTCCTCTTGTCCAAAAAAATACAAAATAAAAAACTCATAAACCCTGCCTTTGGCCCCTTCACATAAATATGAGGAAGACGAATGGAAAATGAAGGAGTGAAAAACTTGACCAAATGCTTGGTCAGTTGATAACTGATCCTTACAGCTCTGGGCCAGTGTTACTGTTGCAGGAAGTGGGAAGGGATTGGATGGAGGGTAGCATTGCTGGCAGGATGGAGGAAGAGGGTCCCAAAGATGGAGGGGGCTTTGCAGCAAGAGTGTCTGTTGTGGGTGCCTTCATGCAGAGCTAGAGCTTTGTTGCATACACCTTCAGGATCCACTGCTGGAGTGCTGAGGTGGGGCCGAGGTGAAATTGTCATCCACAAGTACTGCTTGACGCACTCTCCAAACAGTGCCTCATTTAATCCTCCCAACAGCCCCAAAAGGCAGGTTCTATCTTTTGCCATTTTACAGACAAGGAAATACAAGCATAAAAATGCTAAAAGACTTACATAAGATCCTGCTCCTAGTAAGTGGCAGAACTGGAATTCACACCCAGGGCTGACTGATGCTAGTACCTGGACATTTCACCAAAGCTTCCTTCCTGTCTGTCAGGGCTGGGTGGGACTGCATGATTGCTAAAGACCCTATTTGCACCCCATCATCCATTCCCTTTGGTTTCTGGGGACATAGAGGCTGGCCTGGCAAGGAGATGGGGTTCTGGGAGGCCAAGGCTACAGCAAAGAGTCCTGACTTGAGACCCTGGGGGAATGGGGCCCTGAGGCCAAAACAACTGCAGAAATTGGAAAGCATGCAAGACGGCTGAAAGCCAAAGTGCCAGCAATGCGTTCAGAGGGCTGGTGCCCACAAGGGAGCCAGAGGTGGCTATGGAGGTTGGGATATATACTAGGAGATGGGATGTAACACAAGCTGGCTGGGAACCAGAAGGGGTGGGGGAAGAGAGAGGCTGCCACAGAGGGGGCAGCATCTTTCAAAGCGCAGTGACCACGCCCCTAGGCGACACACACAGGTCTCAACGGCATGATGTCATTTCATCCTCACAGCAATTCAGAAACACGGCACATCCACCTCCACTTTATCAGAGGAGAAACTGAGCAAGGGAGGATCAAAGCTGGGAACCAACTCGGATCTGGCTGACTGCAGATCCCAGGTATCCGGTGGTGAATCCTTCTGAACTGTGTGTGGTAAGTACAGTTAACCTTTGAACAATCCAGCTTTGAATAGAGCGGGTCCACTTACTTATGGGTTTTTTTCAATAGTAAATACTCCACCACTACACGATCCACAGTTGGTTGAATCCTCAGACACAGAGGGACTGCATATATGTGGAGGGCTGACTATGAGTTACACACAGATTTTTTGCTGTGTGGAGGGGCAGTGCCCCAACCTCTGCCTTGTTCAAGGCTCAACTGTATATATTGATGACCTTGAAGGCCCAGAGGCAGAGGGCCATACCTCTCCAGCCCTGCACATAAAGGATAGGATGCCTGTACTACTTGCAGCAGACAAGTCAGAAATTTTTGTCCTTTGCCAACATATCTGCAGGCAATTAAGTTCAATCTCTCGGGGGGAGGGAGAAAAACCTTCCCATTTCTAATTTAGCATCAACCAAAACTTCCAGAAAAAGTTTAGTTCTAATTTTGCATAAATGTCTAAGTATAGCCTGTAGGAATACTACAAAAAATTTATTAATTTGTCCCCTATATTAATTCATTTATGGCTTGAGGAATTTATAATTAAAAATGAGAAGGTCACAAACATCAATTAAAAGAATTGAGCAATGCTAGAGAGATTTTACTTTTCAAATCCATTGACAATGGGGAAAAAAAGCTATGTTAGAAATTCTAACAAATGAAACTAACAAGCACCAGGCACATCAGTAAATACATCATGAGGCTGGGTTGTTTACAAGCATGAAAATCTCAGGGAATGAGCACAGAATCACTAAAAGTCTTATTTGCAACCTAGCACTGGTCTTGCTAGATGACCCTGGGACAATAGCCCAGATCCACTCTCCATTCTTCTCCATCTTGGTCCTGTGCTCTCAGAGGCAGACCCAAGTGGGATGCACCTGGGCTCTCTAGCCCTCTGACTTCAGGTTGGGTTTGGTCAATGAAAAGCCGTGGCAGAAGAATGAATGGTGGAAGGAGAGAGAAAACAGGGTCTTTATTCTCCTGGTTCCCTTATTATTTGGGTGCTATAGACTGAATGTTTGTCCTCCTTCCCCCAAATTCCTAAAGTGAAACCTAATCCCCAATGTGATGGTATCTGGAGGTGGGACCCTTGGGTGGTGAGTAGGTTATGAGAGCAGAGCCCTCATGAATGGGATTAATGCTGTTATGAAAGAGACTGCAGAGAGCTTCTCTCTTCCCTCATGTAAAGACACAGCAAAGAGACCACAGTCTGTCAACAAGGAAGCAGGTCCTTATCAGACACTGAATCCACCAGCACCTTAATGGTGGGCTTCCCAGCCTCCAGAACTGAGAAATAAGTTTGTCTATAAGCCAGCCAGTTCATGATATTTTTTTTAACAGCAGCCTGAATAAACTCAGACACTGAGCTATAGGTTGGCAGAGCCTGCAATCCTTCACCAAAAGCCACATGTCCTGTTGTGCATTCCCCTCCCACAGCTACAGTTTACACTGGGTTCCATGTCTACTCCCTCCCCTTGCTCCTTCTGGCTAGGGGTGGTAACAGCTCCCTGCTGTGGCTAGATAGACCCAGAATTTTTCACCATCCCTTGTGGGTTCCCTTTACCCAGCCAACAAACACTTTGTCTAAGTAGCCCTTCCTTAGACTCTCCTCAAGTTACCCCTTTAGGTACAACATCTCATTTCTCCTAGTGCCATGATCAGTGCACTTGTGGAACATCTGTGGGCCTCCAAACCTCTGTTTGGGTAATAGAATTTTGTTTTCCAGCTGTCCCAGTGAGATTCAATAATTCACCAAATATTTATGGAATGCTAACATCTGCCAGATGCTCAGAGTAGAAATGAGAAAAACAGTGATACCTTTGGTTCTGTGAATAGGAGATGCTATTTCTGTCTCGGGAAGGAATGGTACTTCACTCTATCTCATTCCTCTCCAGGATTTCCATCAGGGAGCTCGAAACTGGGGCTAGGCTACACTCGTTCTCCAAGGAGCACCTGCCCTCCTAAGGTAGAGTTCCTGCCCAAGAAGCCCTGAATTCTGGAATAATAGGTTGAGGGCCAGGTGTAGAATAGAGTTGCTGCAAAGGCTGGAGATAAACTTCTTTCCTAGGACCTTTATGTGGTAATGTTAACTATAATTAAACGTGAAAAATAAATGCACAGTTTGGGAATCCAGGAAACTTGAGTTACAACTCCAGCACTTTCACTTGCATGAAGAATGTATCTAAAGACCTAAGTATGGGACCTGGCTTATAGTAAATACGCAATTGTTGATGATAACAACAATGGCAACAACCATAATAGAAGAGACAATAGCTAATAGTTATATGGTGATTTCAATAAGACATGCATTGTTTGAAAGTCATGTGCATGTAACCCAATTAACCTTATGAAATGGATTTTATCATTAACCCTATTTTTCAGGTGAGGAAACAGGCATGGAGAGTATATTAGCCATTTCCTATGGCTCTGTAACAAAGTACCTCAAACATGTTGCCTTAAAACAAAAGGAATTGATCTCTCACAGAATAATGTTGGAAGCCGGAGGTCCAAAATCAGTAGTATAGGGTGGAAATCAAGATGTCAGCTGATCCAGTCCTCAAAAGGTCCTTGCCACTTAGGGCTTTGGTGGCTGCTAGAATTCCTGGGCTTTTGGCCTCATCATCCTAAGCTGCCATCGCTCCACGATCGCATTGTCTTCTCCCCTTTTGTCTGTGTCCAATCTCCCTCTGCCCATCTCTTACAAGGATACATTTGATCGCATTTAGGGCCCACCTAGATCATTCAGAGTCATCTTCTAATCTCAAGATCCTTAATTACAAAAAGGGCAAAGTTCCTTTTTCCAGATAAGGTAATATATACAGGCCCAGGGATAAGGACTGAAATATTCTGGGGGCCATTATTCAACTTATCATGGAGGGGTTAAGTAACTTGCTCAAGATCACACAAATGCCTATTGCTACTAAATCTATATTATTATACAATTGGGGGCATAGTACCTAACCTCATCTGTGAAAAGGCAGTGGAAAGCTCTGCCCTATGGTACACAAAGTCATAATTATTAAGATATTTAGGGAGCATGCAAAGGTACAAAGGCAGAGCCTCTATTTCAGCTTAGTGTCTACCCCAGCCCTTAGTGATCATTTAGGACAAGTTTGTTGAAGGAACAAATGAATCCATTAATGAGAGCATAATGCATTCACACTGACCTTCTCAGTTTACAAAGTCCTTTTTATTCATTATCTCACTTGACCCCACCATAAGCCTGTGAGGAAGATAGTGTGGGCCCTATTATCCCATTTTTAGCCCATGTGAAGCAGGCTCAAGGAGGCTAGTAGCAATAATACTACCAGTAGCATTCTGAAGTGCTTGCTGTGTGTCAGGTTCTGTGCTAAGCCCTTGCCCAAGGTTGCAGGGCTAGTAAGTTACATGATGGTAAATGATAGATCTGAACAAGTTTGTTTTTGTTTTTTTTTTAATGGGTCTCTCAGAGCTCAGAGTCCAGGCTGTGCAGGGAGGTGGTGATGAAAGGCTCTGAATTCTCCTCCTGGAGATGTCTGATGAACCCCATGTTTGTGGAATGTTAGGCCATATGTTCTGATGTGGGGTTAGGAACTTTAGTGTCAGAGAAACCCTGGTTCAAATGCAGGTTCTGTTGCCTGACCTGGGCTATGCTGCTTTGCCTCTAAACCTCAGCTTCCTCACCTGTAAAATAAGGATGGCTGTGGTTCCTATTTCACTGGGTTGATTGGAGGACAAAACAAGGTAGTCTGTGTAGGCATATAGTGCAGGGCCAGGCTATGATATTCATAAGCGGCTAACTATCATTGTTGTTGTGATTGTTATTACTGTTGTCACTATCCATTGTATTATTAAGCCAACTTGGCTTTGGGGATTTCCACTGCCTGAGTGATCTTGGGTAAAGGATGTGGCATCTCTTTCAAAACTCAAATACCCTGGTGCTTGGTACCACAAGCTATTTTCCCATCCTTTCTTTCCCTTTCAGCCATTAAAGGCTGTTCACTTGAGTCATTTTCCCTGGGTTTAGATGTCTTCCTTGGTGGGAAGCAAAGTTGGTGGCACAGAGAGGTGCTCCAGCACTGGGCTGACTCTCTCCTCTCTGTGTCCTTGGCCTCCTCTAGGCCCAATGCCTTCCTGCTGCCCACCCAGTCTGCCTCCTAAACACCACCCAGGGTACCAGAGTTCTGGATTGTGCTTTCCCCTGGCAAAGAGCTGCCTTGGAAGCCTGGACCACTCAAAGAGAGCTAAGTCATCCCTGGTGCTTATGTGCTTTCTTCCTGAGGACAGGCCTGTACCCGGCCACCTGTACAATACTCAGATATTTGGCATGGCATGGCTCTGGGAGGGCCTTATTTACATCTTGTTCAGCATCCCCGCCCCCATCCCTGCTGTTTCACAGGAGATGAGTCCTCTACTGGGACAACTGAGTCACTTTCCTCGTCACCCTACAACATCACTAGCCTGGCTAGGGACCAGGCCAGCTGTACAATCTGGGAAGCTTTCCAATTCCATCTTTTAATAAAAACCCAAGTTGCAAACTCAAAGCTAGCTGCCAGGAGAAGGGACCACCTGTTCAAAGCTAACTTTGAAGCTCATTCTGACTTTTTCTTAGAAATCTAGTATTTTGTATATCTTATATAAATATTATATATCAGTATCAATAATGACTATTTAAGACTTGCTGTGTATAAGATGGGCTTCCCTTGTAGCTCAGTCGGTAAAGAACCTGCCTGCAAGGCAGGAGACCCAGGTTCATTTCCTGGGTTGGGAAGATCCCCTGGAGAAGGAAATGGCAACCCACTACAGTATTCTTGCCTGGAGAATGCCATGGACAGAGGAGCATGGCGGGCTACAGTCCGTGGGGCTGCAAGAGTTGGACACGACTTAGCGTCTAAACCACAACCATGTATAAGACACTACAAAAAGCATATATTATACACATGATCTTGTTTAAGGTTCATAATGACCTTATGAGCCATTTTACAGATGAGAAGATGAAGGCACTTCTCCAAGGTCACACAGCTAGTGAAAAGGAGAGCTAGAATGAAAACCCAGGTTTGTGGGATTCTGGAATATGTGCTCTTGATGTTTAACCACTGACATGAATTGAGATGACTGAGCTGATTTCTCTCTATTCCTTCTCCTTAAATGGAGGGAGGTGGGAGGGGGGTTCATGTTTGGGAATGCATGTAAGAATTAAAGATTTTAAAATTTAAAAAAATAAAAAATTAAAAAAAAAATAAATTAAAAGCCAACTTGCACAAGAAGCCAAGTGTCCACCAGAGGCAGGCACTGTATCTTCTGGGGCTCTGCTGTTCTTCCTTATCACTCTTCCCCTCACTGTGCTAACAAATTTTCCCTCAGAATCAGGGCTGTGGCTTACAATTGTGTAGTCTGTGAGTATACAAGGCCATGTGGCTGCAGAGTAAGACATGAGTGGAAATGACTGAGCCAGTCTTTCTTTATTCCTTCCCCTTATATGGCTTCCTAAAAGCCAACTTGCAAAAGTTGAAGGGAGCCGATTATACAGAGTGAAGTAAGCCAGAAAGAAAAACACCAATACGGTATACTAACACATATATATGGAATTTAGAAAGATGGCAATGATGACCCTGTGTGCAAGACAGCAAAAAAGACACAGATGTGTATAGCGGACTTTTGGACTCAGAGGGAGAGGGAGAGGGTGGGATGATTTGGGAGAATGGCATTTGAGATGATTCTTTCATGTAAGAATCTAATCGCCAATCTATGTCTGATGCAGGACACAGCATGCTTGGGGCTGGTGCACAGGGATGACCCAGAAAGATATTATGCAGAGGGAGGTGGGAGGGGGGTTCATGTTTGGGAACGCATGTACACCCGTGGTGGATTCATGTCAATGTATGGCAAAACCAATACAGTATTGTGAAGTAAAATAAAGTAACAACAACAACAAAAAGTTGAAGGGACACTTTTCTCTACTTCACATGAAGGCACTGTATGGGCTAGCCCTGTTCCTGCTCAGATCAAGGTTGTGCCACAGTTTCCACTGGACTGGCTTCCCTCTTTGCATTTTTAGGATTTTTTAAATTATGAAGGAGTCACAGAACATCACTATCTAAGAAGGGTGCATTAACCTCATCTGGGGAATCCAGATAAGCCACAGAGGGAAAACCTCCACTGAATACAAATGCTTTAGCATTAGATAGAAAGTGGCAGATCAATCTATTGTGGTAGAGCATCTATTCATTCATTCATTCATTCTTCTAACTAGTTTTTACTGAGCTCCTACTATGTGTTGTGCTGGATGCCAGGAATACATGGGTGAATAAGACAAGAACAACTACTACCCTCATAGAGTACAGTCTAGTGGAAGAGACATGCAGTAAAAGTAAACAAACAAATGAATACATAATTACAAATCATGGTAAGTTGTGCCAAGGAGAATAGCAGAAAATAATGGGAGGCAAAAACAGGGAGGCCCTACTTCAATTGAGTATTCAAAGAAGGCCTCACTAAAGGAAGAATATTTAAACTGAGATTAAAGGGCAAACAGGATACATCTACATGATGAATTGGGAGAACAGTAGTCTAATTAGAGGTGTGTATGAAAAAAAAAAAAAAGGAAGAGCTGCTGCTTGCAATGAGTTTTTCCCACAAAGCTACGACACTGGGTTGCTGCCCTTCTTGGGAAAACCAGAGCTGGTTCTGAAGAATGTCCTGTTGATACAAGCCAACCCTTGGCCCCTTGAAAGGGGCTGGAGAGATAAGTTTGGTTAATTAGCAATCAGATAGGATTTTTCTGATAGCTCAGTTGGTAAAGAATCTGCCTGCAATGCAGGAGACCCCGGTTCGATTCCTGGGTTGGGAAGATCCCCTGGAGAAGGGAAAGGCTACCCACTCCAGTATTCTGGCCTGGAGAATTCCATGGACTGTATAGTCCCTGGGGTCACAAAGAGTCGGACATGAATGAGTGACTTTCACTTCATAAAGTAGGGTGACCAACTGTCTTGGTGTGCTCAGGATTGAGAGATTCCTGAAATATGGAACTTTTAGTGCTAAAATCAAAAAGTCCTGAGAAACTGAGATGTTAGAACCTGTAGTGTGAAGCTCTATAGTGGGAGAGAGTGTGATGTAGTCAAGAAATTGAAACAAGGTTATTAGTTTAGGGGGAAAACTAGTTGAGGCAAGGAGGCAGGCAAAGACAAGATTACGCAGGGCCTGGACTTTCTCCAAAGGACAATGGGAAAGCCACTAAAAGTTTTTAAACAGTTGGAACACTTCATTTGAAGAGGATTTCTAAAAGATCCACAGTGTGGAGAATGGATTATAGAAGAGCAAGAATGGAGTCAGGAGTAACAGGAGATTATGACAATAATTCAGGTGAGAGACGGTGGTGGCAGGAAAGAGGGCTGGGATTCAGGATATAGACTAAAGAGAGTATCATCTGGACTCAAGTCTGCCTAGTGCAAAAGCTTTTCCCCCACGGGTATTTGTCAAAAACAGTCAGCAGCAATTGTTTAACAAAACAGCTTCCTGAGAGAGTATATAAAACCTGGGGGCAAACAAAAGACTAAAAGCTTAAAAGGAAACTCTGGGAAATGAGATGTCCATTAGAGCCTTTGAAGAAACCTAACATATTCCTGGGAATCTAGAAGGCCATGTGCACATGAACACAGCTTATGCGTATGCTCACACCTGAGAAGGCCCTAAGATCTCACCTGAGAAAACCCTAATCTCTCACCTATGGACAACTTTGAAGCTATATGCAAGAGGAAGTGAAGGCTAAGGCAGAGTTGACAACTGCCTGCCAGTATGTTGATGATGTTCCCCAATATGTACATATAGCCTCTCAACAAAGATTAGGGTTCTTAGCATCTCCAGACATTTAACAACATCTCTATCCAACCATTAGCTGACCACTAACCTAACCAAAAAGAGACTTAAGTGGTCACACATGACTATAGACTTTACAGATTTTATTCAGAAAAGTCACTGAACAAACAATAACAATGACAATAAAAAGCAACAATGAACCCTGGCAAGGGTTGCTAGAGGGAAACCAGAAGATTCCACAGTATATGAAACCAGGAAAAGAGAATAATTCAAGAAAAAGGAAATGGTCAGATGTGTTGCATGCTGTCAGGAAGTCATGTAAGATGAGGATAGAGAAATGACCACTGAATTTGTTAACGTGAAGTTCATTGATGACTTTCGTAAGACAGTTTTAGTTAAATGGTGGGATTTGAAGCCTGATAGGAGGAGCTAAATAAGGGTAGACAGGGAATGTAGACATAATTCTTTTTGGAAAAGACTTTCAGGTATCAAACTGAAGTAGGTGAATAGTGTGAAAATACGGTGGGTGTAGTTAGATCTTTTCTGAGACACTCTTCACAATCTCCATTCCACTTGCTGTCTCACAATCAGAAACTGCTAGCTAGCTGGGTGGTCTTGGTTCAGGTCCTTATTGTATCTCACTTTAATCATTTGCAAAATGATAGGCTGAAGCCAGGTTAACATACCCCAAAATAAATTTAATGACATATTAATTGCAGCATTTGTTTGTTAAACACAAAAAATTTGGTAGTCATGTATAGCTGGAGAAAACAAAGCTAAACAAAGTTAACTAGATTATCTTTATTTCAGGACTTCTTGGAGCCTTAAATGGGCTAATGTGAATTTCAGATTTCCAAGAATAGGATATTGTATGCAGCATGACTCTAATATAATTAAGGAAGGAAACCTTATTTCTTGGATGAGCTAAAACAGCCTGTGTAAATACTGTTCCAAGAAACACATTTTGAGAAGTACTGGATCTCCAAAGGCTCTTTTAGAGATAATCTCCTTTGACCTTTATACTAATAAAAATGTATCATTCATAATTTATAATTTATGCCCAAATCAGTCCAAAATATTAAAATTATTGCAATAACAACAGCTATTATTTTATTGTGTGCTTAGTATGGATAAGATTTGTATAAAGCTCTTTACATGTATAATGAGAAAAAAAATCACCCTCCACTCCATAAAAACAGGGAAGTGGATGGCAACTTGTCCAAAAACTGAATTAAGTCCTTCTAGGAGATCATTTCTAAGCCTCAGCCAGACACTTGCTTGTTCAAAAACAAGAGAAAGCCCAAAATTAAGCTTGGGGGTTCAGGACTAAAAAAAGGTGAGTTGTTTTACATCAGAAAATGGAAAAACTTTGGTTCTTTTGTTTCTGAAAGAGGTTGGGTAGAGAAGAGACATGAGAAGGCAGCTGAGCAATTTGGAGGAGCAGCCAAAGGACTTTTTTTTTCCATTTCAAGGTGTTTGCTGTGCTGCAACAACTTTCACTTTGATAAGCTTCAATAAAGTATATTATAAGATACAGACGCTGTGACTCATTGTTTTTGTTGTTGTTAATACTGGGGGGGGGCGGGTATCATTGTGTTGTTGTTACTGAAATCAAAGAGTTTTGATTCTCAGTTTGAATTAATACAGAGAGGGAGCTTAAAAAAAAAAACCCTCAAATGGCCATGATTTGAAGAACAGGAAATCAGAAGTGGGAGAAACCTGAGACAGAGGTTGCCATGCAATTGCAAACCCACTAGAAAATCACAGATGTCTGGGGCAGAGGGAATGGGAGTTTAAGCCAATGTTATCAAGATCTTAAGACTAAGGAGGCTTCAGCAGCTGATGGCTATGTTACATAAGCAGGACCTCAATCTTCACGGCAGCCCTGTGAGGTAGATACTATTATTTATCCCTACTTTTCACCTGAAGAAAGTGAGTCAACTGAGGCTCAGAGAGGTTAAATTACCTGTCCAAGGTAACACAGCTTGGTAGAGGCAGAGACAGAAATCTAGACTAGATCTGTTTGCGTCAAAAGGACATGTTCTTAACAACTTTCCAAAGTGAAAGCTGCTCAGTCATGTCCAGCTGTTTGTGACCCCATGGACCATACAGTCCATACAATTCTCCAGGCCAGAATACTGGAGTGGGTAGCCTTTCCCTTCTCCAAGGAATTCTCCAGGCCTTTCCCTTCTCCAGGGAACTTTCCAACCCCAGGATTGAACCCAGGTCTCCCGTATTGCAGGCAGATTCTTTACCAACTGAGCCACAAGGGAAGTCCAACTTTCTCCCTAAAAGAGACTGCAGGTAGAGTGGGAGTAGGCATGAGGTAAGATTCAATTTCTGTTTTGAGATTTTGCTTACTGATCGAGCTACAGATCCTTGCATGGATTGATCGATCAGTGGATTGATCATTCCTTGAGCACACAGCATAGGCAGGCATGCTCAGGTTTCCTATGGGGTGGGTCACCACGGGCATTGCAGAGCCTACCGCACGCTGGAGCCACCATCCTCTGCTTCTAGATAGAAACCACTCCCTGGACCATGGCTGTCCAATTATTATCCATTCTTCTAGACTAAGCCAGATGTCAACTCCCCAATGCCTCTCAGACAACATTATAGCCTGTATCACGTGTCCTTCTGCCCACTAGGCCCACCTCCTGAGAGAAGGGGCCCAGCACTAACTTTCTCTACATCTGCAGTACCCTAGCAAACATGGGGCCCAGGAAACATTTGCTGAATGCAATTAAATGTTGACTCATGTTGGATGGGGATCTTCTTACAAACTGATGGGACCCACCCCCACCCCAGCCTAGGCTCACCATTTCGCCTCTCCATGGGCCCCTAGGTTGGTTTCACTCCAATGACTGTCAGCAGTATGGAGTGCAGCCTTTCACATTCCTTTTGCCTTCGGCCAATTTTTCTTGGTGGGGACACAAGCAGGGTGGAGGGCAGACTAATTTTATTTTATTTTTAATCTGCAGGAGCTAATTCTCTGAAATCAGTTCTTCAGCCTGAAAGGACAAAGCTACCTTAAATAGAATGTCAGCCTGGTATAGCCAAGTGTCATTATATTAATATGCAAAGCTACCAGTCAGCTAATCTCCACAAATCATTTGTTTTCTTAATTGCCCTTTCAGGGCAAAAGTGAAAAAAAATTAGGGAAGATGAATACCAATTTCATTTAATTCACCCTACCCGTTCTCCCCAACTCCACTTACTGATGCAGTTCTGAAGCTGGCAATTTTCAGCGTAAATTGTCTAACTTCCCCCAACACAGCCTCCCTGCCTACATCAGCATCTGTCTTTCTGCACCTCTGAGTTCTGTCCAGTGAGCCCACTCGGAGCAACCTCTTAGGGCTTTGAGGCTAAGAAGATCCTCAATGAGGTGGAAGGCAATGAAAAAATGGCAGTATGGAAGGCAGTAGACATCTTTAATCCCCAAAGAGCAGGAGAGCCTCGGAGCACTAGTTCTGAAGTAGAAGATTGTGCTTGAATTCTGGCTCTACCAGTTACTAGCTTTGTGCCCTTGGGCAGGTCACTTGACTTCTTCGGGACTCACTTGCCTCAGCAGCAACAATGGGGCAGGGTAGGTCTAGGGGTACAATAGTTCCTACTGCAGAAGGCTATTGCAGGATTAAATTAGATTGCATCCAAGCATGTAAGGACAAGAAATATACAGGGTGCTGCTTGATGACATTAGCTACTGATATAACTGTTGTTTTTATGGTTATGTCCAGTAACTGCAAACAGTGGTCCATTCACCGCCAGTCAGACCACAGGAAGCAGAGCAGCTGGTGATGGTTTGGATGACTAAGAGGAGAGGAATAAACCTGGTTATTTCCATGAGCCAGCCACCTAAGTCCTTATTATTCCCCATCTCCAGTTTCAGGGACTTCCCCTCTCTATTGTCAGCCCCACCATCTCAGCCACCAGTAGTTTTCCAGTGCTCTATTTGAACCTTAGAGTATCAAAATGGATCTCAATAAAATGGCCAAACCAACAGAACCCCCCCCCCAGAAAGGGTAGTCACTGAGCACAATTTAGACCTCCAGTTCACATTTGGAGGGTAGCCAGGCCTAGAGGACTAAATGATACAAAGTATGTTATCAATAAAGGTTGGTTTCCCCTCCCTCCTCTACCTCATCCTTAGCAAGGCACCAAGTAAGACCTTAGGACTGAAACAAGTCCCTATTTATCTGCCTTGGAGTCAACAGTCCTAGGTTTGATTTCTGGGTCTATAATTTATGACCTATGTAACCCATGGGCAGTTGACTTAATCTTTTTTGGAGCCCCAGTTTCCTTATCTGTAAATCTGGGCTAATACCAACACCTACCTTACAGGGTTGCCAGAATTAAATAAGATAATCCCTATGAAGAGTTCAGCAGAGTGCTTACTGTACATGGTAGACGTTCAATAAAATTTTGCTTAAAGTAAAATAACAGTGAATATTACCATTTGTGTTCCTCAGAAATTAGTTCTGAGGTCTCCAAACATATTTGCTTTCCTTTTTAATAATGTCTTGAGAATTTACCGTCATTTGTATCTATGCCACCATGTCTACTCTTGCCAAATCCAAAGTGGAGGAAGGTGAATCCCACAGACCCTGGGTCTCCTGGCTCTTCCTGTTCCAAGACCCATGGTCAACTTAGCTGTTTCGGCCACCATTTCAGGTGCTGCCACAGATCCCTTCTCAATGTGGAATTGTAACCCAGTCCTCCCACAAATGATTTCATTGGGTTTCATTACTGGTGCTCAGGGACTTGGCTTAGTTACAATTTTTAATGGTGCACATATTCATATAACTACTGTATCAGCTGCCATCTCCTTGAGTGCTCTTTAGTATGTAATAAACATTATTCTTCAGTGAAGTGGGGATCCGATTTCTTGTCTTCAACACAATGATCATTTACAAATCTCTCATTTCACTGACATAAGGAGACTTAGCTGAGACCTTATTGTTGAGGATAGAACATGTTCTTCCCTGCTTCCAAGGGAGGGGGCATCCCTAAGCCCATGAACTCCAAAGTGACTCTTCTGATAGAGGCAAACTCAAATCTTGAAAGCTGTTATGGGAAGAATGGTATGGGGAGGTGTTGTGCTACTCAAAGATTCCTATGATGTGTGAGTCTGGAGGGGATACACATGCACTCTGAGTGTGACATATCCCCATTTACATGATTCAACACTATCATTTATGTGTACAGAGCAAAGATGATTGAATTCTGCCCCTCAATCAGAATTGAGGGAAACTCAGATCATGAAGAATCTGCCAAGTATGTTCAGAAAATACAAAAGGCCAAGAAAACAGAGCTACTGTGTGTATCCCCTGCTGGACTGCCATGCTCCTTGGTGCTTGAAGAAAAGCCCTCTTAGTGTCAATGCTGCATAGAATGGGAGCAGGATTTTGTAAATTGAATTAAAATTCACATAGCATAGACCTAATCAATTTTTCTCTTTGGAAAATTTATCTTTTATTAAAGTATAGTTGATTTACAATGTTATGTTAATTTCAAGTGTACAGAAAAATGATTCATGTATATAATATTTTTCAGATTCTTTTCTAGTATGGTTTCTACAAGATATTGAATAGAGTTCCCTGTGTTACACAGTAGGTCTTTATTTTATATATAGTAGTGTATATATGTTAATCTCAAAGTCCTAATTTATCTTCCTCATCTCCAATGTCCCTTTTTATAACCATAAGTTTGCTTTCTATGTGTGTGAGTCTATTTCTGTTTTGTAAATAAGCTCATTTGTATCATTTTCTAGATTCTACATATAAGTGATATCATATAATATTTGTCTTTCTCTGACTGACTGACTTCACTTAATAATCTCTAAGTCCATCAGTGTTGCTACAAATGGCATTATTTCATTCTTTTTATGGCTAAATAATATTCCATTGTACTATATACTATGGGGTTTCCCAGATGGTTCGGTGATAAAGAATCCACCTGCAATGCAGGAAATGGAGGAGATGCAGGTTTGATCCTTGTGTTGGGAAGATCCCCTGGAGGGGTAAATGGCAACCTACTCCAGTATTCTTTCCTGAAAAATCCCATTGACAGAGGAGCCTGGAAGGCTACAGTCCAAAGGGTTGCAGAGTCAGACGTGACTGAACGACTGAGTATAAGCACAAATATATACATATATCATACCTTTTTTATCCAGTCATCTGTTGATAGACACAGGTTGTTTCCATGTCTTGGCTATTGTGAATAGTGCTTCTATGAACATTGAGATGCATGTATATTTTCGAATTAGAGTTTTCTCTGGATATATGAATAGGAGTGAGATTGTAGGATCAACTGGTAAGTCTATTTTTGTTTTTTTTTAAAAATCTCCATACTGCTTTCACAGTGGCTATATAAATTTACATTCCCGCCAGCAATGTACACGGGTTTCTTTTCCTCCACACCCTCTCCAGCATTTATTATTTGTAGACTTTTTAATGATGGCCATTCTGACAAGTGTGAGGTGATACCTCTCATTGTAGGTTTGATCTGCATTTCTCTAATAATTAGCAACATTGAGTATCTTTTCATGTGTCTGTTGGCCATCTGGATGCCTTCTTTGGAGAAATGTCTATTTAGGTCTTCTGCCCATTTTTTATTGGGTTGTTTGTTTTATATATATATATATATATATATATATATATATATATATAAAACTGTTTGAGCTATTTGTACAGTTTGGAAATTAAGCCCTTGTTCATAGCATCATTTGCAAATATTTTCTCCCAGTTCATAGGTTGTCTTTTCATTTTGTTTATTGTTTCCTTTGCTGTGCAAAAGCTTTCAAGTTTAACTAGGTTCCATTTGTTTATTTTTGTTTTTATTTCCATTACTCTAGGAGATGAATCCAAAAAATATTGCTGCAATGTATGTTGAAGAGTGTTCTGCCTGTGTTTTCCTCTAGGAGTCTCATAGTACCTGGTTTTACATTTAGGTCTTTAATCCATTTAGAGTTTATTTCTGTATAAGTGTTAGAGAAAGTTCTAATTTCATACTTTTGCTGTTCAGTTTTCCCAGAACCATTTACTGAAGAAACTGTCTTTTCTCTACTATATATTCTTGTCTCCTCTGTCATAGATTCAGTTCAGTTCAGTTCAGTCACTCAGTCGTGTCCGACTCTTTGCAACCCCATGAATTGCAGCACACCAGGCCTCCCTGTCTATCATCAACTCCCGGAGTTCACTCAGGCTCACGTCCATCGAGTCCGTGATGCCATCCAGCCATCTCATCCTCTGTCATCCCCTTCTCCTCCTGCCCTCAATCCCTCCCAGCATCAGAGTCTTTTCCAATGAGTCAACTCTTCACATGAGGTGGCCAAAGTACTGGAGTTTCAGCTTTAGCATCATTCTTTCCAAAGAAATCCCAGGGCTGATCTCCTTCAGAATGGACTGGTTGGATCTCCTTGCAGTCCAAGGGACTCTCAAGAGTCTTCTCCAACACCACAGTTCAAACGCATCAATTCTTCAGCGCTCAGCCTTCTTCATAGTCCAACTCTCACATCCATACATGACTACTGGAAAATAGATTACTACTGTCATAGATTAATTGACCATAAATGTGTGGGTTTATTTCTATGCTCTCTATTATGTACCATTGATCTATGTGTCTGTTTTTTGTGCCTGAACCATACTGTTTTGATCACAGTAGCTTTGTAGTATAGTCTGAGGTCAGGGAGTGTGACTTCTCCAGCACTAGTCTTCTTTCTCAAGATTGTTTTGGCTATTTGGTAGACCTCAGCATTTTAAAGTATACAATTTAGTAGCATTTAGTACATTCACAATGTTGAGCAATCATCACCTCCATTTAGTCCCCAAACTTTTCATTACCCCATAAGGAAACCCTGTCACAGTCACATTGCATGCCTCTTCCTCTCCTTGCTCCCAGTCCCTGGCAAACACTAATTTGCTTTCTTTCTCTATGGATGTCCCTATTTAGGATATTTCAGTTAAATAGTCATATAAAATGTAACCTTTTGTATCTGGCTTCTTTCATTTAGCATAATATTTTCTAGGTTCATCCACATGTTATGGCATGTGTCACAACTTCATTTTTTTTTATTGGCTTAATAATACTCCATTGTATGGATACAACACATTTTGATTATCCACTCATCAGTTGATGGACATTTTGATTTGTTTCCACCTTTTGTCTATTGTGAATACTGCTGTTATGAACATTTGTGTACAGGTATTTGTTTGAGTACCTGTTTTCTTTGGAGTATATACCTGGGAGTGGAATTACTGGATCATATGGTAATTGTATGTTTAGCTTTTTGAGGAACCACCAAACTGATTTCCACAGTGGCTGTACCATTTTAAATTTCCACCAGCAATGTACAAGGGTTGCAATTTCTTTAGATCATTGCCAACACTTATTTCCTTTTTTCAAAAATTATAGCCACCCTAATGGTTGTGAAGTGATATCATTTTTACTTGCATCTCCTTAATGATTACACTATCATTTTATAATGATAATATATGATTTTATAATATCATATAGGAGGCAGTGAACAAAACCATCCTAAAGAAAAAGAAAATCAAGAAGGCAAAGTAGTTATCTGAGGAGGCTTAACAAATAGCTGAAGAAAGAAGAGAAGTGAAAAGCAGGGGAGAAAGGGAAAATTACATCCAACTAATAGCAGTGTTCCAAAGAACAGCACGGAGAGACAAAAAGGCCTTCTTCAACAAACAGTGCACAAAACTAGAAGAAAACAACAGAAAGGGAAAGACTAGAGATCTTTTCAGGAAAATTGGAGATATCAAGGGACTATTTTGCCCAAAGATGGGCACAATAAAGGACAGAAATGGTAGAGATCTAGTAGGTGCTGAAATGGTAGAGACCTTGTAGATGCTGAAGAGATCAAGAAAAGATGGAAAGAATACACGAAAGAACCAGATTAATACAATGGTGTGGGCAGTCATGCAGAGCCAGACATTCTGGAGAGCAAAGTCAAGTGGGCCTTAGGAAGCACTGCTGTTAATAAAGCTCGTGGATGAAAGAGAATTCCAGTATAACTATTCAAAATCCTAAAGGATGATGCCATCAAGGTGTTGCATTCAATATGTCACCAAATCTGGAAGACCAAGCAATGGCCACAGAACTAGAAAAGATCAATCCTCGTCTCAATTCCCAAGAAGGGTAGTACTAAAGAATGTGCTAACCATCAGACAATTGCCCTCATCTCCCATGCTAGTAAGGTCATACTTAAAATCTTGCATGCTAGGCTTCAGCATGCTTCAGCAGTGAAATAAGTGAGCGAACCAAGAACTTCCAGATGTGCCAAGCTGGATTTAGAAAAGGAAGAATAATCAGAGATCAAATTACCAACATTCACTAATAGATCATAGAGAAAGCAAGGGAATTCCAAAAAAAACACCTACCTCTGTTCGACTACGTTAAAGCCTTTGACTGTGTGGACCATAACAAACTGTGGAAAGCTCTTAAAGAGATGGGAATACCAGACCATCTTACCTGTCTCCTGAGAAACCTGTATGTGAGTCAAGAAGCAACAGTTAGAACCCTGTACAGAACAACTGATTGATTAAAAATTGAGAAAGGGGTACAACAGGACTATCAGCTGTCACCCTGTTTGTTTAACCTATATGCTGAGCACATCATGAAAAATGCTGGGCTGGATGAGATAGGTGGGAGAAACCTCAACAACCTCAGATATGCGGATGATACCACTCTAATGGCAGAAAGTGAAGAGGAACTAAAGGGCCTCTTGAGGGTGAAGGGGGAGAGTGAAAGAGCTGGCTTAAAACTAAGTATTAAAAAAACTAAGATCATGGCATCCAGCCACATTACTTTTTTTTTAATAACAGAAGTATTTATTTATTTATTTGCTTTGCAGTATTGTATTGGTTTTGCCATACATCAGCATGAATCCGCCACGAGTGTATACGTGTTCCCCATCCTGATTCCCCCTCCCACCTCCCTCCCTGTAACATCCCTCTGGGTCATCCCAGTGCACCAGCCCCGAGAATCCTGTATCCTGCATCGAACCTGGACTAGCAATTTGTTTCTTACATGATATTATACGTTTCAATGCCATTCTCCCAAATCATCTCACCCTCTCCCTCTCCCATAGAGTCCAAAAGACTGTTCTATACATCTGTGTCTCTTTTGCTGTCTCGCATACAGGGTTATCGTTACCATCTTTCTAAATTCCATATATATGCGTTAGTATACTGTATTGGTGTTTTTCTTTCTGGCTTACTTCACTCTGTATAATAGGCTCCAGTTTCATCCACCTCATTAGAACTGATTCAAATGTATTCTTTTCAATGGCTGAGTAATACTCCATTGTGTATATGTACCACAGCTTTCTTATCCATTTGTCTGCTGATGGACATCTAGGTTGTTTCCATGTCCTGGCTATTATAAACAGTGCTGCGATGAACACTGGGGTACCTGTGTGTCTTTCAATTCTGGTGTCCTCAGTGTGTATGCCCAGCAGTGGGATTCCTGGGTCATAAGGCAGTTCTATTCCCAGTTTTTTAAGGAATCTCCACACTGTTCTCCAAGTGGCTGTACTAGTTTGCATTTCCACCAACAGTGTAAGAGGGTTCCCTTTTCTCCACAGCCTCTCCATCATTTACTGCTTGTAGACTTTTGGATCACAGCCATTCTGACTGGTGTGAAATGGTACCTCATTGTGATTTTGATTTGCATTTCTCTGATAATGAGTGATGTTGAGCATCTTTTCATGTGTTTGTTAGCCATCTGTATGTCTTCTTTGGAGAAATGTCTGTTTAGTTCTTTGGCCTATTTTTTAATTCCAGCCCCATTACTTCATAGCAAATAGAAGGGGAAAAAGTGGAAGTAGTGATAGATTTCCTCTTTTGGGGCTCTAAAATCACTGCGGATGGTCACTGCAGCCATGAAATCAGAAGACAATTGCTTCTTGGCAGGAAAGCTATGACAAACCTAGACAGTGTGTTGAAAAGCAGAGACATTACTCTGCTGACAAAGGACCATATTGTCTAGCCTATGGACTTCCCAGTGGTCACAAATGGTTGTGAGAGCTGGACCATAAAGAAGGCAGAACACCAAAGAATTGATGCCTTTGAACTGTGGTCCTGGAGAAGACTCCCAAGAGTCCCTTGGATAGCAAGGAGATCAAACCAGTCAGTCTTAAAATAAATCAACCCTGAATACTCATTGGAAAGACTGATGCTGAAGCTGAAACTCCAGTATTTTGGTCATTTGATGTGAACAGCCGACTCACTGGAAAAGTCCCTCATGCTGGGGAAGCTTGAGGGCAGAAGGAGAGGAGGGCATCAGAGGACAAGATGGCTAGATGGCATCACCAATGCAATGTACATGAACTTGGGCAAACTTCGGGAGATGGTGAGGGTCAGGGAGGCCTGGCGTGCTATAGTCCATGGGGTCGCAAAGAGTCAAGACACACCTGGGTGACTGAACACTAAAATAGCAACACTATTTTATAACTTCTTTGAAGAAATGTCTATTCAAGTTATTTGCCCATTTTTTAAAGTTGGATTCTTATTTATATATTCTAGACACTAGACTTATCAGATATAAGAATTACAAATACTTTTCCCATTCTGCAGGTTGTCTTTTCACCCTCTTGACTGTGTCCTTTGATACACAGTAGTTTTTAATTTTGATGTAGTCCAATTTGTCTATTTTTCTCTTTTGTCGCTTATGCTTCAACCAAAAGTCATGAATATTTATCCTTACATTTTCTTCTAAGTTTTATGGTTTCAGCATTTACATTTAGGCCTTTGATTTGTTTTTACTTAACTTTGTATATGGTATGAGATAGGGGCTCAATTCTTTTGCAAACAGATATCTGGTTGTCCTAGCACCATTTGTTGGAGAAATGATTCTTTCCCATTGAAGGGTCCTAGCCTCCTTGTAAGGAAAATCATCTGACCATAGATATATGGGTTTATTTCTGGACCTTGAGTTTTATTCCATGTATTTATATGTCTATTCTTATGTCAGTCCCTGTAAATTTGTAGTACATTTTGAAACTGGGTGGTGTAAGTCCTCCATTTTTTTTCTTTTTCAGGATTGTTTTGGATATTTAGGGTTCTTGGTAATTCCACATGAACTGTAGGATCACCATTTTCATTTCATCAAAAAAGGTATTGAGATTTGGATAAGGAATTATATTGAATCTGTGGATCACTTTGGATAGTATTGTCATCTTAGCAATATTAAGTTTTCTAATCCATGAACTTTCCATTATTTAGATCTTTAATTTCTTTCAGGAGGAAATTTTGACACTCAACTTTGCACAAGAACTATAATGAAGCTGCATTGAGACAAGTTGGAGGAGGGTCATTGGGTTGGGGCTGGCCCCTTCTCAGATTAACACAGGCTGAATTCAGCACATGCTGCCAAGAGGAGTGAATGGGGATGAACTTCAGAATGTTGACAGTGTTAGCAATTTTCAAATGGGGAAAAAGAAGCCCAGAATGGAAGTAATGGATGTCTGAGAGAGCTTGGGTTTGGTGTTCAGCAGATGTTAGAGGTCCCTTGTGGTCTGCCCCAGTGCAATGCTCTTAGACTAGAGCCTGGTCCAGAAAGGCTGAGCTCAGGCTTATGGTGAGAATATCAGCACACCTCTGCCTGGGAGACCTGGACCAGTTTCCTAATTATGGTTTTGTGTTCCTAGTAAACAAACTGGGCACCGCCCAACAGAGACCTAATGAAGAATGAAACTGTTCTTCCCATTTATCCCTCCCTGTGAAGTGCTGGGGGACAGCAAGCTGGATTTGAGGTCTGGAGGCAAGGAGGTCCCCAGGGTCTTCTGCTCCACTCACATGCCCCAGAAAGAGTACCTTTTGAGCCAGAGATCCAAAAACGCAGGTTTGAATCCTAGTTCTGCCACTCAGTGGCAAGCTGGAATTGAGAGTTCCTTGGACAGCAAGGAGATCAAACCAGTCAATCCTAAAGGAAATCAGTTCTGAATATTCATTGGAAGGACTGATACTGAAGCTGAAATTCCAATACTTTGGCCCCCTGATGCGAACAGCCGACTCATTGGAAAAGACCCTGATGCTGGGAGAGATTGAAGGCAGGAGGAGAAGCGGGCAACAGAGGATGAGATGGTTGGATGGCATCACCAACTTGATGGACATGAGTTTGAGCAAGCTCCGGGAGTTGGTGATGGACAGGGAGGCCTGCCGTGCTGCAGTCCATGGGGTCACAAAGAGCTGGACATGACTGAGTGACTGAACTGACTCTGCCACTCAATTTGCTGTGTGACTTTGGGAATATCATTAAAATTCCCCAAGACTACTTGCTTATCTGTAAAATGAGAATTCTTATACTACATGCTTAACTCAGGATAAAGTTGTAGTGTGCAAACAAGAGGTGTAAGAAGGTACACGGGAAACTGATAACAGAAATTTAAGTGTCAGGTATCATTGATGCCCCTACCTGGAGGTTCCAGCCCTGGGAGCATGTTCTTACCCTCAGAGGACACTGATGATGTAAAGGAGTGGGTATATATGTGCGCAGAATTCAGACTACAGGAGTCAAACCTGAAGAAAGTGAGAGAGAAAGAGAAGGAGATTTCTACTCTCTCTGAACCCCGAGGGGAGAGATTGTTGCATAAAAGAAAGAGAGAAACAATGAATGAAAGAGTTAAGGCGTAAGGGCAAAAACACAGTGAGAGGATTTTCTGTTTTGCTGTAAAGAGGACCAAGATACAGGAAGCAAACAAGAAGTATATGTTGAGCATCTACTGCATGTCAAGGCACCACATGGGGCTCTGGGAACCGTCTAGTAAGACGTATAAAGTTCCACAGAGGATCAGGGGCTTAGTCTGGTTTGAAGGCCAAAGGTTACTGAGGAGAGTACAAAGTTGACTAAGATTCGGTCCCTGCTTTCTAGGAGCTTCAAATGAATAGGAGACATAGGATATGTATAAACAAATAATAGCAATATGCAGCAGAAAGTTATGTTTAAAAGCAGTTAAAACCCCTTCCATGAAAGAACTTGGGAGGAGGAAACAACACACAGTTGTTCAGAAAGTACCCATGCAGAGAAATCAGTCTTCTTGATTCTTTGTTTTCTTGGTATAACAAAGCAGAAAAGTTGAAGAGTCACTGGGGTGGGAAGGGAATAACATTTGTTGTTGAACCCACCAACACTCCTGGCAAAGGCTAGGTGGGTATGAAGCTTGCTGACATTTCTGCAAGCTAGGCCTTGCAGAGCATCACTTTAGAGGCATCAGGTTGGGTATCAGTCCCCATCCCTGACGTGGGTTGGCCGAGGGGTTACGAGTAGGACTGCCTCTGAATTAGCTCTTAGCTTTCCTACTTACTGCAAGATGTAATGAAGAAAATCATGGTCTCTGCTACTTACCACCATCTCTGTGATCTTGAACAAATGAAGTAACCTAGGTCTCAGTTTGCCCCTCTGTAAGATGGGGATGATAGTAATACTTCATAGTGCTATTGTTAGAACATGGCACAGTACAAACTATATAGCACTTGGTCAATAAATGGTATAGCTCTTGCCATGATTATTTAATGGTTAGGAAGCTTAATTGTTACTGCCATCCTGGAATCAGAGAAAACCTGGATTCATTAATAAACTCTCCCAGTATCTGGGAAACAGAGCTGTGTAAAAGAAGTGTCTGAAGTCATGGAGAATTCCTTTTAGTCACTAGAGTCTAGTGGGAGAGCCAGGTAGTAAATATGTAAACAGATACCTAAGATAATGTCAATTACAGCATTAGGAAGAAAATTTAAGTGCGAAAAGATAGAGCGTATTATTTTAGACAGAGTGGTCAGGAAAGGGCTCCCTAAAGTAGTGTCATTTGAACAGAGATCTGAGAGAAGAGAGAAGGAATCATCTAAATGTTTGAGGAAAAGCCTTCCAGGCAGAGAGAACAGCAAGTGCAAAGGCCCTGAGGTGGGAACAAGCTTTGGTTAGTCCAAGAGAAGCAAGGTCAAAGGTCTGAGCCATTCTCAGTTGGGGCATCAGTGCCCCCTAGAGGGCATTTTGAAAATGTGCCTGAGTGTTTTTGTTTTTTAATGGTTCCAATGATTGGAAAATTCAACTTAGAACTTTATCAAGAAATATTCACCATTTCAGGGGTTTCCCTGGTGGCTCAGAGGATGAGAATCCACCTGACAACTCAGGAGACACGGGTTTGTTCCCTGGTCTAGGAAGATCCTACATGCCATGGGGCAACTAAGCGTGATGCACCACAACTCCTGAGCCAGCGCTCTGGAACCCGGGACGTGCAACTACTGAGCCTGCGTGCTACAACTACTGAAGCCTGTCTGCCCTAGAGTTTATGCTGTGCAACAAGAGAAGCCACCAAAATGAGAAGCTCATGCACCACAACTACAGAGTAGCCCCTGCTTGCCACAACTAGAGAAAAGCCCACACAGCAACGAAGACCCACTGCAGCCATAAATAAATACGAAAAATAATTCTAAGAAAAAAGAAATCCCATTTCAGAAAAAAATATCACTGAGAGCCATGCAGTGTGGACATTAGAATAGCCCCTATGACATGCCTTTATCAGTCAGCGTTTGGAGCTGCCACTTTCATTATGCTTTTTCATTATAGGTACAAAACTTCTTACTACTTCATCATATTTTCAAGTGTAGCTGTGCCCCAGGATTTACATACTAAAATATGTACTATTTTATTGTAAATTATTTCCTTGCATTTCTTTTATGTCATTTTGGGGGCATTGATATTTTACAAATATGTACATAGGCAAATTACATTATTTATACCTCTCCTTTCAGGGTACTAAAGGAGGAATTAAAAATATCTATTATCAAAAGAGTGTTAGATCTATTAGGGTCGAAATCTTCTAGAGTAAAGCAAGGGGGAGAGTGGTGAGAAGTAAGGTCAGAAAAGTAACCGAGGGGCCAGATCATGTGGTACTTGAAAGGCATGGTGAAGATTTAGGATTAGATTCTGAGTGAGATCAGGAGTTGATGGAGGGTTGTGAGCAGAGAGGTGACATGATATGGCTTTAATGTGTGAAGAGTAGACTGGCATACAGAAGTTGAAGCAGAGACTCTTACAAATAGTTCCAGGGAGACAGGATGGTGACTTGAATTAGGGTGGTAGCAGCGGAGGTGGTGAGAGGTGATCAGACTCTGGGTACGTATTTTGCAAGTAGAGCCAAGAAGACACGTGGAGGAGATTTTGAGCTGAGCCTTGAGAAGATGGTAGAGGACAACACCCTTCAGGACACGGAGGCAAGGCAGCATGCGATGTCTGTAATAGGGCTGGAACAGAAGTTGTGTCTTGAAGAAGAGGAAAAGGAAAGAATAGCCAGGGAAGATGACATCATATCCCTTTCAGAGGCAAAAGGCCATGAAAGCCCAGCAGAAGAATTTTGACCTTAAAGCCCTCAAAACCTTTGGAGCAGGATGGTGAGTAGCTTGGCAGCAGGGGGTCCTGCTTCCTTCATCTGTCACTGTGCTCCTTGCACAGAGCTCACACATCATAGGATCCTGAATGGATGGAGTAATTTTGATTGAGCTTAAGGAAGTTAGTCTTTGTAGAGAGGATTCCAAATGGAATTATTTCTACAGGACATGTCAGTATAGTCTTAAACTTGATTATGAATGTAAAAAAGAAAGGTAATTAACTGTAGAAATGTACAGGAAACATACACTGCTTGGAGGCTAAACGTGCTTTACTGGCTCTGTAAAGATTCAGTGTGTGTGTGTGTGTGTGTGCTCAGTCATGTCTGACTCTTTGCGACCCCATGGACTGTAGCTCATCAGGCTCATCTGTCCACGGGATTTCCCAGGCAAGAATACTAGAGTGGGTAGCCATTTCCTTCTCCAGGGGATCTTCCCGACTCAGGGATTGAACCGACGTCTTTTGCATCTCCTGCATTGGCCGGTGGGTTCTTTACCACAGTGCCACCTGGGAAGCCTTGGCCTTTAAAAATGTCAGAGAAGTGTCTTATCAGATGATCAAACACTTAGGAGTTTTATAATTCTTTCTCTTCATCAAAAATTAAAACAATAATTTTCTCTTAACTTCATTGTTGCAGGACCAATGTAACAGAAATTGACTTTGTGAGACTTGATTGGACTTTTAAAAAAATTCTGCTCAGTGAAATTACTGTCAGATGAGTCTACTATTCTCCAGCTTCATCAAAAGTATGATAAGAAACTAGCTGATGACTGGACCATTTACAGAAACATAGAGCAGCGTGGTGCTAAGCAAGATGTGAGTCAGGTAGCCTCGCTTTCCTGGAATAGATCAGTGTCCTCCTCTATGCAGTCTGCCAGGATTCCATCAAGTGCTTGAGCTACTAAGTCTTCTCACCATCCACACAGACTTCTCTCTGGCTGCACTAGTAGCTCCTTACCTGGGGGCTGAAAGACCCAGTGAATGTTCTCTGACAGCGCCTCAGTGCTGAAGCAAAGCCAATGGAATGAATGTGTCCAGGTTCCCCATGCTTTTGCCTTGCTACCCTCTCTACTCCTCCTCCCACCAACACCACCACCTAAAGGGGTAGAAGGAGGAAGTGCTGCATATATTGTGGTGGCCTGCTGCACCACAGCCTTTCCCTTAGCCCAGCGTTGTGCTTCTGGAACCTTCTCCCCACATCACAGCTTCATAGGCGGTGGGGAACAAAGTAACTCGACTACAAAGTAAGGAACCTTCAGCACGGCCCCAGATATCAGTTAAGTGCTCACTCTGGTTCTGGTTGTGTCTTCTCTTGACCCACAGCCTAGGTTCCCAGCTCGGGATTTTTAAATCTTTCTGTCAGTCTTAGTTATAGGTCCACTAAGTTTCAGGTAAAAAATGCTCTCATTTGCATACTAAACAAATATATTTTTTAGTTTTTGCCTGTATGGGCCAGACTCTTAGGATACACCAGCCACCAAGACAGGCTTGTAGTCTCACAGAAGAGATAATGAAGAGATAAATCGAATGCTGTCAAATGTCAAGAATAGGGTGCCATGGGAGGCCTGAGTATAGGGACTGTACCATGTTTAGGATTCAGGAGAAGTTGCTGTAAGAGAGTGAGGCTTAGGCTGAACTCTTAGGGATGAGTAGGATTCAGACAAGGAGAAGGCAATGGCATCCCACTCCAGTACTCTTGCCTGGAAAATCCCATGAAGGAGGAGCCTGGTGGGCTGCAGTCCATGGGGTCACAAAGAGTTGGACACGACTGAGCGACTTTACTTTCACTTTTTACTTTCACGCATTGGAGAAGGAAATGGCAGCCCACTCCAGTGTTCTTGCCTGGAGAATCCCAGGGACGGGGGAGCCTGGTGGGCTGCCGTCTATGGGGTCACACAGAGTCGGACACGACTGAAGCGACTTAGCAGCAGCAGCAGCAGGATTCAGACAAGTGAAGAGGACAATCACATGTTATGAAGTGCAGGATAAAAGCAGACTGTAAAGCACAGAGATCCAAAATTTGTATAGAAATATACAAATGGGCTTGGGGCTTCCCTGGTGGCTCAGATGGTGAAGAATCCACCTGCAATGCGGGAGACCTGGGTTCAATCCCTGGGTTGGGAAGACCCCCTGGACAAGGGAACGACTGCCAACTCTGGTATTCTGGCCTGGAGAATTCCATGGACAGAGGAGCCTGGTGGGCTACAGTCCATGGGGTCGCAAAGAGTTGAACAGGGCTGAGTGACTTTCATTTCACTTCATACATATGGGCTTAGAGTGGAAAGTCCAAAGGGATGCACTTCAAATGTTAATAGTGGTTATTTGTGGGAGGTAGATTAGTTTCTGCATAAAATTCTGCATATTCCAAAATTCCTTCTATGATCAGCATGTTTGCATCTATAGTCTGAATTTTTTTTAATATAGGGAACATTTTACTCATTTTCAACACTCCATACAGTTAAAACAAGTAAAATGGGGACGTTAATATTAATTTCTTAAAAGGAAAATTTGTATAGATGATCGTCTTTGCAAAACAGACACAGACGTAGAGAAAAAATGTATGGACACCAAGGGGACAAAGCAGGGGGTGGGGTGGGATGAATTGGGAGATTGGGATTGACATGTTTACACTACTGAGACTATGTGTAGAATACATAACTATTGGGAACCTACTCTGTGGCGTGGGGAACCCTACTCTGTGCTCTGTGGGGACCTGGATGGGAGTGAGGTCCAAGAGTGAGCGGATATGTGACTGATTCACTTTGCTGAACAGTGGAAGCTAACAGAACACAGTAAAGCAACTATATTCCAATAAAAATTAATTTAAAAAAAAGAAACATTTGATCGTATGCAAAGCAAATCTGTCTCTGCCCCCACGTCACTCCAGTCCTGACCCAGTGACTGTATCCTCTTCTGAGCTACTTCCAAAGTGCCCTTTACAGGCCCTGGTGCTCAGCCAGCAAATGATCCCCTCACAGCTGCTCCTCGGTTTCAAACCACTGCCAGCTGACTCACCCCGGTCAGTGAATGGACTCGTCTCCCTGGAGCCCCTGTGCAGCGTCAAACGCTGCATCCATCCATCCTATTGCCTCACCCATCTTCTTCTATTTCCTGAGCCCCAGTTTCTCTCCACAGCCCTATTTTTCTTTCCATAAGCCCCATCCCCCTAGAATTGCCATCAGATGCCACCAGCAGGCTTGTCGTGGAGATGGCCTGCAAAATAATTCTTTGGGGCCACAAACACTGCTAAGGTCCCTTTTGCATTATGAGCGCTTCTGGCCCAGATGAAGAAGACTACTCTCCAATCCATCCATACATGATTTCCAAAGACTTTGCTCTAGAATCTGTGGCCTGCTAAGGATATCTGCTCATTTCTTCATTCTCTAGCTAATCTTTTACTTCTGAGGCAGTAACAGATGGGAAGCCTCACGCCTGGCTTCATACGTGATGTCTTTGTGGTGTCAGAGCTACAGACAGGAGTGAGTTCAATGCTAGGCCCCATAAACTAACACACTGGGAGGCGCAGAAGCCGAGTTGCCCTTCCCCCTTTCCCTTTTACTCCCTGCTGCTGCTGCTGCTTCTAAGTCGCTTCAGTCGTGTCCAACTCTGTGTGACCCCAGAGACGGCAGCCCAACAGGCTCCCCCGTCCCTGGGATTCTCCAGGCAAGAACACTGGAGTGGGTTGCCATTTCCTTCTCCAGTATATGAAAGTGAAAAGTGAAAGTGAAGTCGCTCAGTCGTGTCCAACTCTTAGCGACCCCATGGACTGCAGCCCACCAGGCTCCTCCATCCATGGGATTTTCCAGGCGAGAGTACTGGAGTGGGGTGCCATCGCCTTCTCTGCTTTTACTCCCTAGGACAACCCAAATTCAGCCACTCCACTACGCTGGCTTGAAGCTGTACTGAGGTGTTGGGGAAAGATGCAGGATACCTGAGGGGAACAGGTAGAGGCAAGGTGGAGACAAAACATCCCTCCTGCTAGCCCAGCTCCTTCCATATGCCCTCTCCCTGATGTCGGTCCCTAGTGTTTTCCAAATCCTGTTTGACAGCTGCACAGCTGCTGAGCAATTAAGCCTAGTAATCTCAGAGAATTTGCAAAAGGACAGAAATAAAGGCTCTGGCTTCCTGCTAAGGCCATGATCTAGGAAGTTGTGTGGAATTATTATACGGAAAGCCAGAAGGCAAGAAAGGGCAGAATACTAAGTGAGTTTTAGAAACTGCTCTCCAAGAGCTTATCATGAGTCTTAAAGATACAAAGAGTCTTAAAGTTGGAAAAGACTTTCATAAATATTTTCACCATGACTGATGCTGCTTATTTGCTGTCTCTGAAAGATAAGAACAGAGTTATGGTCTGTTGGCCCCTCACTTGATGAATAGGGGTGTTTATTTCTTAGCCTTACAACTAGACAGTAGGAGGCAGCTTCAGAGGCCACCAGATGGATAGCTCATAATGATACTGACAAGCACAATCAGCTACAGTTAAGTCAGCCAAGTCAAGGCTTACCACCCTTCTGCTTCTTAGCATGGAGACACAACATCACTGTTTTCAGTAGTGTTCACAATCAACCCTTCCTATTTTCCAGGGCACCCCTCTTGCACTATGGTCCCCTCTCTAGCAACCCTTCAGGATGTATGGGATGGAGAAGGAATCAATGTAAACAGATTTATTCGTACGAGGAATGGATTGTTCCCACAGAAACTGCTTAACTTTATGGCCAAAGCACAGCAACAGTTTTGGATTGTGTTGATAGCTGAGGGCTTTTAAAAAAATTATTATTTAAAAGGACATCCACCTCATATGTGTGCTTAACATTAAAACCCTGCCTCTTAAAGTGGTAACATTTGCAGTTTTATTTAGCACTTTCAGCCAAGGAATTTCAAGTACTTAAAATATTGGCCTACTCATTCAGCAGATTCATTCTAGATCTACCAGGAGCTGTTAAAGCCAAAATTAAAGAATGGATCTCTAGTCCTCCCAGTCAGTCTCAATGTTTGATTTGGGGGGAAGGGATGAGGAAAGGCTGTATCAGAATCTCTGAAGAAGGGGACAGAAGGGTAATATGTGGCATAAAATAACAATATTACTCCAATTTAAAAAATATCACCTAGAAAGTGTCAAGCTCTGAACAATCTTCCTGACTGGAGAGAATGTGCATGTACCTGCATGCACACTCAGTCGTGTTGACTCTTTGTGACCCCATGGACTGCAGCCCGCCAGGCTCCTCTGTCCATGGGATTTCCCAGGCAAGAATACTGGAGTGGGGTGCCATGCCCTTCTCCAGGGGATCTTCCTGACCCAGGGATCGAACCCAGCTCTCTTGCATCTTCTGCACTGGCAGGCAGATTCTGTACCACTAGTGCCCCCTGGGAAGCCTGAGAATGTGCACAAATAGAGTAAAAAAAAATTATTACAGAAGGAATAAGTAATAAAAAGGAAGTTAACATTGCATGGTCAAGATCTGTGCCCTTGATACAAAGAGAACCAGGTGAGAGGTCACTGACAAGTCAGCAGAAATCAATCTAAAACCCTGGAAATGCTCTCCGCAGTGCAGCCCTTGCTGATTACTAGAATACCAGCAGGGCAAACTGCCAAGTCAAAGTGAGCCGCTGGAACCGCAGCTGTACTATGTTATCCTTGAGGGCAAAGGCTAAGTCTTGTCCTGAGCTCCATCCCCGGTGGCTGGAGCTCTGCCTGGCACATAACTCCCCAGAAAATAAATGTTTCTGATATAAACACACCAGGAAAAGAAAGGGACTGGCAGCACCCCAGACACGAGGTTAATCACTTTATTCCATATTTTCCCTCTTTATTCCCAACAAAATAACTAATTTGAAGAGCAGCACACCATAAACCAAGCAAACACAATCCATTTGTATTTGATCTACTAACCATGAAGATTCATTGGAAGGATCGATGCTGAAGCTGAAGCGTCAATACTTTGGCCACCTGATGCGAAGAGCTGACTCATTGGAAAAGACCCTGATGCTGGGAAAGATTGAGGGCCAAAGGACAAGGGGGCAGCAGAAGACAAGATGGTTGGATGGCATCAATGCCTCAATGGACATGAGTTTGAGCCAACTTAGGGAGATGATGAAGGACAGGGAAGCCTGGTGTGCAGCAGTCCATGGGGTCACAAAGAGTTGGACACGACTGAGCAACTGAACAACAACAACCCACATAATGCAAGTTCAGATTCATTTTTCACCATAAAACAGTGCCTTGAACAGTACAAGTACAGTAGGCACTCAATAAGTATTTCTTGTATGAATAAATGTAGGTGTGACTTTAAAGGAACTATGTGCTGAGAAAATCACTTGCAAACAGTAGACTCAGATGGATGCTTGGTTTTCTTTCTTATTTTCAGCTTCTTGTTCAGAAATGTATCAGGTTAATTAAGACAAATCAAGTCTGTCAAAAATAATACTAAACCACTTTCACCAAGGAGAGGTGTTGGACTGCATTCTCAATGCCTACATGAACTTGAATATGCTCATTTATTTTTTCCTGTCTGTGAGCCATAGAGAAATATTGCAAAATCATTCTAGGAGCCATACTATATCTGAAGAGCCAATGGGGAAAAAATTAGTTGTTGAGAATGAAAGGAAAACATCAATGGCTGTTGGTATTTTCATGCACAATAATACTATTTTCTCAGTATGAAGTCCAGTTTATATTACTTTCATTATCAGACCAAACAGACTTTTAAAGAAATAATCAAATGAAAGGTGATTTGCTTTCTTCCAGTGCAGGTATTTACATATAACCATTTGCTCAATCTGAAGAGGTTCCTCATTTCTCCTCTATACTGTGGGGCCATCTCAGAAACAGTTTGCATAAGTAATGCAGTTATTTACTAATCTTCAAAGAGTCTCTATTTTTCCTGCCTTCCCACTGTAGTCATTAGGGGTCACAACCCTGCAGGAAATATGGGCTGCCATGGTAACACAAAATGTCTGCTGCTGGGCTTAGCGTAATTCCTCCCTAATAGAAAAACAACGAGCACTCAATCCCATCTTTGATAAACTGGCTTATTGTTGTCCGGAGCCTCTACCTGGGAGGTGGTGATCCCTCAGAGCAGTTTTAAATGATACAAATACGATTGGTATCTGGACGGATTTTTCATTTTGCACAAGGAAACTGGGTAAAATTGTACCAGCTCAAGTCAAATTCCTTGTCACATTTAAAAATCATTGGCATTGCACTCAGTAAGTCATCTGCTGGGCACATTTATCAGATGCTACATGGCACTGTGCTCAGAGCTGGAACAAAGCAAATCATTTTCCCAAATCACTTTTAATCCCTATAGAGAACTACAAATAAAATGCACCAACTCCATCATTTTCAACTATTTAGTAACGATAGCTATTTTATTAGTTTTCAATCTTGTGTCTTGAAAGTGGGATGACTCTGCTCAGGATTAGGGGACCAGACATGAAAGAAAGATATTCTAATATTGATCTCAGAGAAAAATCATATACCACCATGACCAGAAAAGGCTTTCTCACTTATATTTGGCAACAAAAGAAATGTAAAATAATTAAAGGAAGAGCTATGGCTGAATTATTTTGTTCTGAAAGGAAAGTGTTCAAAAAAACAGCCTGAAAGTAGCAAAGATTATTTACATAAAATTATACTATAATTGCTAAAAATCATAATTCTTGTCAAAGTACATACTTGTCAACATGTGTGCCTCTGAGGCCCAGTCATGTAGTCACCAACTTGGGGACTAACAGGACCATTCATTGGAAAGATGATGTTTCTTCTCTCAAGTGGCTCTGACTCTCTCTCAGATCTCTAAGGCACCCTTGAGGTCTGTTGTTTAGTTCTCCTGTTTTGCAATATACCCTCAACTCACCCTCTATTCACCCAGGCTGCCAGTCTCACTGTTCTCTGAACATACCATACTGTCCTGGCTATCCACGAGTGCACACACTATACTCCTTATCTGGAATGCCTTCCCCTTCCCTGTGTCACTAACCCTCCCCACCAAAATTCTGTGACTCTTCCATGCCTATTATACAATTGAGCATTTAATTATACTCTGTCATATACAATTCTTGCTAACTGTTGCCTAGGTCCAGATCTCATCTCCCCGAGGAGACCGCAAAGTCCCTGAAAGCAAGCATCAAGAGTCGTTCTTGCTTCACTGGCTGCCACAAGCTGTCATGATGGAATGGTTCACAGGACAAGGTACTGAGGGTGACCTCCAGCCAACAGCCAACAAGGAACTGAAGCCCTCAGTGCAACAAGCCTCTAGGAACTGAATGCTGCCAACAACCACATCCCTCTCCAGTCCAAACTTCAAATGCGATCCCAGCCCTGGATGATACCTCAGTTGCAGCCAATCCATGCCTGAATTTCTGACCCAGAGAAACTGTGAGATAATAAATGTGTTTAGATTTAAGCTGCTCAGTTTTGGGGTAATTTGTTACATAGCAATGGATCACTAAAACTATGAATCTCGCTATTAGGTTTCTACCAGGGGCTCCATAAACACTTGTTGAATCAGAGATGTGTGAGAGAGCATTATATTGTTGGTATAGTCTTCAGTGACTTAAGTGTTCGGGGGAATAGTATCACACATCTTATTATATGAAAGCCAGGAATTTTAAGCGATTATCTGGGTCAGCTACCAACTTCCAAATATGAATGCTGAGGACCAGGGCATCTATTTCTCACCTACCCTTCCATGGTGTCTACCAAATATTAAGAATATTTGTTGAGTTCACACTGGACTCTCTTATAACCATCATCTCGGGTGGCCCAGAGGCTGGTGGTTCAATCTTGCCTTTCAATGAGTCCTTACTGTCCACGGAACTAAGTGTAATATCTTAGCCTCATGTTCAAGCTCTCTCACAACTGAACCCAAACTACTTCCCCAGCTTTGTCTCTCACCACACAGCTTTCTCAACCCCATAGTAGACAGAGCTATTCTTCAAAAACACAAATCTGACCATAACCTTCCTGTGCTTAAAACTATCCAACAGCTTCCTATTACTCTTAGAACAAAGACTCAGCACAGCCTTGCTCCTGCCCACAGCTGCAGGCTTATCTTGGACTACCTTTATCTGGATTCTCTCCTCTCCAGCCACAATGTCCTGCCTTCAGTTCCTGGTACCAGTTATGCTCTGCACTGCCACAAAGCCTTCAAAGATGTAACCCTTTTGTCACCTGGTCAGCTCCTACTCGGGCTGCCCAGGTGGCGCTAGTGGTAAAGAACGTGCCTGCCAATGCAGGAGGCTTAAGAGACTCAGGCTTGATCCCTGGGTTGGGAAGATGCCCTGGAGGAGGGCATGGCAACCCGCTCCAGTATTCTTGCCTGGAGAATCCCATGGACAGAGGAGCCTGGCGGGCTATAGTCCATGGGGTCCCAAAGAGTCGGACACGACTGAAGTGACTTGCATGCATGCACAGCTCCAACCCATCCTTCAATTCTCCCCATAGTGTGACTCACTCAGGAAGGCATTTGCTAACTTTCCTAGCCAAGTCAAGCACTTCATTCTCAGCTCCCAGGGCATCATGTACCTCTCCTTTCTAAGACTTGACATATTTATTTGTGTCACTTAATAATGTTACTCTCTCAATCACTGTCATGTCAGCTCCATAAGGATAGGCCTTTGTCTGCCTTGTTCTGCTGTATCCTCAGCACTTGGCATGCAGTGTGTACTGAATATGTATTTTCAAAATAAAAGTTTTCATGTTGATGTATGGCAAAACCAATACAATACTGTAAAGTAATCAGCCTCCAATTAAAATACATAAATTTATATTTTTAAAAAAGTTGAATGGAAGTCATTTCTCTTCTTTAAGCTTCACTTTCCTGCTCCATCTAAAAAACAATAATATTCTACTGTCTTTTCCAGTTCTGACTAGTTTGTGATTTCAAGTTGGGGTACCATTCTCACCTTTTCACCTCTAACTCCTGAGGTGGCAACCTTTCTGGATCACTGCACTTCATCTGCTGAGCCTCCTGAAATAAAGCGCACTTTGGTCCACTTTTCTAGCTCCTGAAACAATATATTAAATTTCAGGAGCAATATCAGAGACAGAAAAAAGGTTTCTCTTTTGAAATCCAAAGAAAATCCAATGAAATTTTTAAAAATTACAAATTGATAAAAATGTATGAGTCGTTTGTTCATTTGGTTGTTTATTTAAATCTGATTGTGCCTAAGGGGCTGCCCACAGCTTTTCTAAGGTGAAAAGCTACTTGTGAATTCAGCCTCATGTTCTGAGGACTTTAGCCCAGTGGATACTCAGTAATTACACTTATCACTCTCTTCTGGAGGGCATCACTGAAAACAGAGCTTCAAATGAAAGCAGAAATGCAGCTTTTGGTCATAAATTCCCATAACATCATGCCTGATAATACCTAAGAGATAATCTTCTTGAACCTCTTCGCTTTACAGATAGGGTAACTGAAGACTAGAAACATGAGCAACCGCCCAAAGCCACAAAGCTAGTGAGTTCAACTATCAAACAGATTTCAATGCAGAGAAGGGATTAAAAAAACCAAGATCCTTGATCCCCAATTTCTTTACTCAGTGTCATTTCTTGTTTCTCTCTCTCTCTGACTCTGTCCCTCTCTCTCACTCTTCCTCTCCAATCATTATGAAAAATCTGCTCATTTTCTTCTGAATCTCTTCCCACCTCTCAATAAGCATTTCATTATATGTCTTGCATTTAAGTACATTTTAATCAAACGAATGCCAAAGAGAAACAAATGTCTCAAGACTAAATGTCTGACTATTGTGATGAGAAAATTGTCAAGTACAATGAACCCTTGACATTCAGGAAGGGCATCCAGAATACTTCATCTCTAACCCCCCTCCAATTCACAAATTCCACAATTATATAATTGGCATATGATTTCCTCCATAAAACTTCTATTTTTCTCCTAAGGACCACTGCATTGTTACTAAGCCAATTGCTCTATCACATCAGCCTTGAAGTGTGTGCAATTCAAATTTATGCCTCAGCAAAATTACAAATTACTACATGTCATGGGTCTTTAAGACCCACTCATAAATAGTTGATGCTATATGAATGTTATATCAAAAACTGCGCAGGGTCTACTGATTCTTTAAAGAGACAGCCTCACCAAACCTGAATATGTATTTGAGTCACAGGTCTCAATTTAAGGCAGAGACTACATTACGCTAACATGAAATCTGTAAAACTACTGGTTCATGACTCAAATTAAAAGCAGGGAATATGTTAAGTGAGCCTAGAAATAGAAGAAAAAGGAAAGTCAGATCTATCCTGATCATGGACAAGCTTTGTGTCTCCCTCTTGCCTGGGTACTGGAGTCTATTTTGACTGCAGCTCTGAATGGGGCACTTGTGCCCAGCCTGGCACTATGCTATGCTGTGGGAATTTACAAAGAAATGTGTAACTAGTTCTGTGCTCTTGAAGGGCTTCAAGTGAAGCTGGGGATTCCAGACAAGTTCACTGGAAATGGGTAAACAACAATGTAAGGGAAGAAATGATATTTAACAGCGTTTAGTGGAAAAGAAATGCATTTGAGCAAGGAAAGATGAGGTGGGCTGAGGTAGCCTTGGAAGAGTCTTCAGAGGACTCGAAAGATAGACTAGGCTTTGGCTGCAGATATTCTAACCATCAAAGGATACTTTGCCTATTTCAGATTTTATTTTCTGACCTCTTTGGAAGGGAGAAGAATCCCCAGTGCCACACAACACAGGAATTTCTACATAGTGGGGGCTCAATAAGCCCCTATTTTGGGAAAATGTCATTGAAGTACAATCTTCATACAGAAATATGCACAAATCATAAGTGTTCAGTTTGATGAATTTTCAAAAATTGAATATGTTCTTGTAACCAACACCTAGGTCAAGAAATACAACTTGACTGGCCCTCCAGAAGCCCCTCCAGTTCCCCCTCCCAGCCACTATTCCCCAAGATTCAAGAGTTTAGTTTTGCCTGGCTTTAAACTTTATATAAATGGAACCTTGCAGCACAGTAGTATTTTCGCCTCTGTTCTTCCACTCATGTTATGTTTGTAAGATCCATTCTGTTACTGCATGCAACTGTGCATATAGACCTTTCTGGAAGCAGTTAGATGGTTCATGATGGTTGCACATAGTTACCATGTGTCAGGAACACACGAAATCATCCATTCACTGTTTCTGGGAACAATCGAATGGAATAGATATTCAATAGTGAAGGGAGGAAAAGGATGAAGAAATAGACTGGGCCTCTACAGCCAGGTTCTTAAGGGAAATTGGCTCCCAGGAATTAGGTGAAAGGCAAAAGGGATAAGAGGCCTGACTGGCAGATCTGATTGAGATTAACATAAACCATTAGGTTAACCCAGAGACAAATAGGAGTGGCACTTGAAATTTACATAAATGCTACACTCAGCTATAATCAAAGACCTGTAAGAAGAAAAGAACTAAGAAAAAGAGTTGTAACCTGAATTGAAAAGAAACGATGATGGGCCTAAACTGTCTTTATCTGATGGGAAAGAAGGGAGATTTGGGGAAAGATTTTGTCTAAGTTGGTATTGAGGTAACCCATGGGTGTTGAGACTTAATGCCCACTGTTTAGCGGAGGAAGGATAAATGAATGTGCTCTGACTGTATCCTTGCAAACTATCCTATCTCCTCTGGTTCCCCAGCTTTTCTGAACCTTCCTACAATGCGCCAAGCCCAGGGCTAGGTGTACAGTGGTAAACCGACTCAGCCTCTGTCCTTATGGAGCTCACGGCCACCACTTAACACTGCTACAGCAATTTGTCACATGCATGATCCACACAGCATCCCTCTGGAAGGTTTCTTCACCAAAATAAAAAGTTGCCCCAGTCACCCTCAGCAGTCCTCTCCACTCCAATCCTACACAGGGAACATAGTCCATGCAGGGATTTATACATAATTGAAACCATTCTGCGCTACCCATCCTGTGCCTCAGGAGCAAGGGACATTTCAACAGTGACACTGAAATGTTCAGGACCTGTAAGAGGCCTGAGAAGAAAGACAACATATGACAGCTCCTGATTCCAGATAGCCTGTGGATGGGAAATCACAATTCCAAAGAGAGTTCCTCCTTGGTGACTTTGAGTATCTTCTTCCCTGGCCCTCTGCCCCAGCATATACCCAAATCCTGGGGCCACGGGTTCCTAGTCTCTCCTCTGTCTCCCTCTGCTTGGGCATAATGACATGATGTGACTGGGCCTAAGGGCCATGGCTCCCTACTTGAGGAAAACTACAGCAAGTTGTTTGGGATTTATCACCCGAAAAAGGCCTCTCTGTTTGAGTTCTTCAGAAGCATGTGTAGGCTGGCACTATTTCTGAAGGCAATTGCGACCAGTGGGCAACACCACGACAATAGAAGCTGCCTTTTTTTTTTTTTTTGGTATCAAGTACCTTGTATAATTGCAAAATTATGCAATATTATGAGTCAGACTCTGTCTAAAGGTTTGACTTCTATTAACTTAGTCCTCCCTGGTGGCTCAGATGGTAAAGAATCTATCTGCTTGCAATTCAAGAGACCTGGGTTCGATCTGGGTTGGGAAGATCCCCTGGAGAAGGAAATGGCAACCCACTCCTGTATTCTTGCCTGGAGAATCTCATGGACAGAGGATACTGGCAGGCTACAGTCCATGGGGCCACAAAGAATCAGACACTACTGAAGCAACTTAGCATGCATGCATGACCTGGACAAGACTTCTAGCCTCAAGTTTTCACCACTTTGTCCCTTCCTCACTCAACCATGGGGACTGAGGTCAACGTGTTCCAAGACAAAGATGAGAGATTCAAATTGTGAACCAATTTGAATCTTTCCTGAGAGGTGGGGGGAAGGGGATCCTTTTTTTCTTTTTGCCATTCACTTAAATTATATATGTATTTTCTTTAAAAAACTGTTATTGGGGTATAGCTGCTTAACAATGTTGTGTTAGTTTTTACTGTACAGCAAAGTGAATCAGCCACACATATACATATATCCCCCTCTTTCTGAACTTCTTTCCCATTCAGGTCACCACAGTTCAATGAGTAGAGTTCCTTGTGCTATATAGTAGGTTCTCATTAGTTATCTTATACATAGTATCAATAGTGTATATACGTCCATCCCAATTCCCAATTCCTCCAACCTCCCAACATTTTAATATTATCATAAGAACATATGGCATAGTGGTTAAAAGCACAAGAATGAGAGTACAACTAGTCTGGTCTTAAACCTCCATTTCTGTCACTTACCAGCCATATGACTTTTAGAAAAGTCATTTAATCTCTCTGAGCCTCGGCTTTCTCATCTGTAAAATGAAGATAATAGTTCCTACCATGAGTGGGTTTAGAGGGTTATTGAAGTAAGAACTCACAAAAGCCATTCACTGCAGTATCTGGCTAAAGCAAAATGTCTAATAACTGGCTGCTATATTACTTTTAGTTCTTCTTGTCACGTCTCTTGTTTCTCCCTCCCCACCACCCAGGCACAAGGTACTGCTAAGTCACTTCAGTCGTGTCCGACTCTGTGCGACCCCATAGACAGCAGCCTACCAGGCTCCCCTATCCCTGGGATTCTCCAGGCAAGAACACTGGAGTGAGTTGCCATTTCCTTCTCCAGTGCATGAAAGTGAAAAGTGAAAGTGAAGTCGCTCAGTCGTGCCCGACTCTTAGCGACCCCATGGACTGTAGCCCACCAGGCTCCTCCATCCATGGGATTTTCCAGGCAAAAGTACTGGAGCGGGGTGCCATTGCCTCCTCCAGGCACAAGGTACACCCAGGGTCTAATCTACAGTCCGAGGGCTAGACGTGCCAGTTTGCATTTGAAAGGACATGTATGTAGAGAGGTCATCAAGATGCAGACAAGGAGGCAGGATGCCCAGACAGACCAAGGCCACTTGCAATTGCAGTGATTTTTCCAAATCTAAATTCATTTTCACATAGACTAGTTGGCAAATGAAGACTTTTCTAAAATTCTAAACCAACTTTTATTTTTGTAAATGGAAAGATCTTGAAGTGTTTTATAGTTCGTGAGAGCAAAATGTTTCCCTGGTCTTTAAGGATAAATCCCATGGGCGGAGGAGCCTGGTCGGCTGCAGTCCATGTGGTCGCTAAGAGTCGGGCACCACTGAGCAACTTCACTTTCACTTTTCACTTTCATGCACTGGAGAAGGAAATGGCAACCCACTCCAGTGTTCTTGCCTGGAGAATCCCAGGGATGAGGGAGCCCAGTGGGCTGCCGTCTATGGGGTCGCACAGAGTCGGACACGACTGAAGCAACTTAGCAGCAGCAGCAGAATGATGAATGTTTACACATACAGCCAGCTGAAGACTGTCCTTTAGGTTCCTAAAATAATCTCTTCCCAGAAACAATTTATGTTGAGTGTTTGATAGCTTCATGGGTACAGAAGCAATACTACTTCCTTGCTGCCTTAAATAAAGTGAGTTTAAAGTAAGCAAGAAAAAAAAAAAAGAGAAAAAAAAAATAAAGTAAGCAAGAGGGGTCCAGGTAGGCCAGGGGTTGCTGTAGCTGACCATCCCGTAGGTTCTAGCAGCTGTAAACTGGAGCAATTTAGGTTTGTTTTGCAGCAATCAAAGGTGGTTTTGTGCAGTCCTGTTCATCTCTTGCCACTTCTCCAGGGATGAGAGTAGAGCTATGGACTGACCGTACTTCTAAAAACCTCGTATCTTTTTATAGCACCAGCCAGAAAGCTATTGCCTTTTCTCCCTGACTTTCTGTACCAGAGTTCTGATTACCACTCAGGACTGAGCTAAGAATAAAACATTATTACTGATAATAATAATAATCTGCAAATGCTGCTTACTGTGCTGGGCACTGTGGAAAACCGTTTACCTGCATTAGCCTACTTAATGTTCACAACAACCCCATGGGTTTGGTCCCTGTGATGACCCTTCATTTTATAGATGAAGCCTGGAGAGGCTAAGTAACTTCTGAAGTTCTCCCTAATCAGAAAGGGCAGAGCTAAGGCTGGAACCCAGCTTATTTTGACCTGAGATAGAGTGACACTTTCTTTGAAAAGAAAAAGAACTCTCTGGCTTCTCTGGATTGCTGCCATTTTGGAAGCGAGTCAACTTGTGTATGCATACCGTAGCACTGAGTTGCATTCTCAGAATCTCTCAGCAGCTCCTACTGGAAACAGAATTTGGAGAGGGAACCTCCAAAACCTAAATGTTACGGAGAATAAAAATGGAATGGTTTTATAATACTTTAACAAACAAAGCAGCATTTATACATGTCATGTTTCTGTTGTTTCAATACTAAATTTTAAAAAGATCTTTGAGAAATAAAACAAATTATTTTTAAAAGTATAAGACCAGAAAGCACACACATAATGATTATAGAAACACAAAAGTGTTTCCATGGAAGAGAAATTTTAAATGAATTTCAATGAAGTGAAAAAAACCAGAACACTGAATGCTTTTATTGGAAACGAGCTACACTTGAAGAATTACTTTGCAAGCCCCTGAATTTCAAGTTCTAATAGCTGTCAGATAGCATTGTCATATTGTGGAGGAAAATGTGCTCACTTTCTGCAGATGGGCCTATTTCTGGCACTTACTAGCTGAAAATTCACTTGTAAAGAATTAGGTAAAGGATAATATGAAAGGCCTCGGGATTCAGGAAGTACTTTCTCCTGGATTTCATTAAATCTAATGAGTCAGATCAGTTTGGAGGCTTCAAATTTTGTGTATAGTATCTTTTAAAGGAATATTTATTGGATCACTAATTAAAAAACAAACAAACAAATTTCTGTCTCCTGTACATCTCCAAAAAAGCTCTTAAAAATAGAATCAAATCCTTTTCTAAAGCATGCCTTTGCTGGCCACTTTGCTTGCCACCAAATGGTTGGCTGGAGCTCACTTGAAAATCCCAGTGAGCAGCCATACTGAGGTTTTTCTGTCTTAAACCACAAGTCTGACAAGGAAATCATCATAGCCTCTACATCCCAAGTCAGTCTGAAAATGTCATGACTTTCATGAGAACTCAAGTTGACTTAGCACCTACTATTAATACATGCAAGATGCACTATACTATGTGCTGGAAAGGGCACAAAGATGACTAATGCCCAGTCGTTGCTCTCAAGGAGATTTGTCATCTAATGAAGACAAATAGAATCCACGAACCGGGAACCAAACACCTCAGACAAGTCTCTCTGGACCACCATTTTCTATCCATAGATAGCATGATACCAGGTAATATTTTCTGATTCTGTGACTGTAGATACCCTCAGAATAATACAGATCTTAACTGCTGGAAAAGTTCAGAGAGGAAAGGCTGCTGTACATGAAGACATTCTACAATCCCATCCCCTCCACCCCCAAATACAGACATGGCATTGTGCTGACTGGCATCTTAAATTGCTAAATTATTTCTGAGGGAAAAGTTCGGAAAACTGAAAAGGTACTTTTCAGGCTGTAGTCACAAGGAAGCAGGCACCTCACATGACTGTCCCATACTCTGAGTAACTGAGTCCAGGTTGGAGTAAGCAGTCCATAGAGGTTATATCTACAAAATCAGAATCATCTCACAAATACAGAACATCATCTCAATATATTTTTATCCAGAGTCGTCTTGGATCTTGCAGATGTAGCCTCCAGATCAAATAAGCAAAATGCATATTTTCATGTTTCTGTTCAATTAGGAGTAAGGTTTGCAATTCTCAAGTCTAATGGAATTGATTCCCTTCTCAAAACCCGATTTATTGAACTTTTCTACAGGTCAGGATGGTGATAACTCTAGAGATAGGACAGCTGCCATGTCCTCCCCATTCTAGCAATTTCCTGAGAGCACACTGTGTACCAGTCATCCATTGTGCTAGGATCTGCGGAGGCGCCAAGAGAAATGACACTCCATACTTCGCCTTGAAGATACCTCTCCCTGGTGGGGAAGACAGAGATCTAAACTAGGGGTTGCCAATTTTTTTTCAGTTTAAAATTTTACCTCATACTCAAGAAAGGCTGCTGATCAATGGTCTAGTGGGGGGGATATGGAGCTCAAATATTCACAGGACCTAGACAAGTAACCTGGCAGACTGGCAAAGTGGAGTAGGTGAGTGCTGTACAGTGGGGGAGTCACAGCTCAGTCCTAGCGAGGGCTTGCCTTGGAGAAATGGTCTCTGGTTGCCAAATCTTTTGCTATTTCTCCCCCAAACCCAGAAATCCTGATTTTTAATAAAGTAAAATCTCTCTCAATTTTTTCATGTTAGCAACTAATTTAAAACCAGGTATTTAACACCACGCAAGGGCCAAATAAGACTTCTCTGTGAGCCCACTGCAGAAGTCTGCAGGTTGCCCATTGTATCACGCTTGCTTGAACAAAGTCACACTGACTGGAGTTTCACTGCTAACTGGCCATATGACTTCATGAAAGTCTCGTGATTTCTTCTCTAGGCCTCAGTTTTCTCACCTAGAATATGGGGTTAAATATCTACTTTTTCAGACTGTGATAAGGAAGCTAATGAGATGAAAAATGTAAAAATGATTAAGAAAAATGTTTTGAATGTTACAAAGGGTGTTTTGAAAGTACTCCAGCTTTGGTTGCTTTGCCTAACCAGCTCATTCTAATTCAGAACAGTCTCAGTGATTTCAAACAGATCTTAAATGTCTCTTCACGTTTTTGTAAGTTGAGGTGGACCATTTCTATATCAGTGTGAGAGTGAAAGTGTTAGTCGCTCAGCTGTGTCCGACTCTTTGTGACCCCATGGACTGTAACCTGCTAGGATCCTCTATCCATATAATTCTCCAGACAAGAATATTGGAGTGGGTAGCCATTTCATTCTTCAGGGGATCTTCCAGACCCAGGGATCAAACCTGGGTCTCCCACATGTGGGCAGATTCCTTACCATCTGAGCCACCAGAGAAGCATTTCTATATAGGTGAACTTATTACAAATACACCCAATTTCACGTGACATAAACACTGCATTAATGGGTTTGAATAAATAATGAAACTACATTGATGTGCATCTGATTTGGCAATTATTTAGAATCATATTAGATCTTGTCTGATGCAAAGGGCATAATTGGCCTTTTTCAGAACTACAGATTAGCACCTTTGTTCTCACTATCCAAACTGAGAGAATTCAATTTTATAAATAGAGAGATTGTTATTGTCTCCACATCAGTTTGGGAAAATGTTTTTAAACTGAAGTTTGGAAGACCTCTTCAGTTTCATTCTAATCATCCCACTCTTAATTACATCACTCAAGCAACACTGACAAATAACACTGCAATGTCTAATAAACAGCTGCATTAAGGCCAGTTAAGCTGGAAAGTCCATTGTGAATTTCAAGACTGCAGCTCTGCCGAATAAGTTAAATCAGTCCTCAAGTTTTGCCTCAGCTTTTCCTCTTGTTTCTTTTAGAGAAAAGACATGTAGCTCCATATGGTTTCTGTGGGATCAAATTTTGTTCAGAGGTTTTAGTTTACTGCCTCAAACATCAAAACCCAACTTTTAGAAGAAGCTGCGAGAAGCTGGGCAGGATGTGCACTTTTCAGTCTCTGAAATTAGCTCTTTGGGGTAAGATTCTAAAGCAGAATGTCTGGTTTTAGAATAAGGTAGAGTTTCATTTGAAAAGAAAATTTTGCCTTTTGATTACTTGTTTTGAATGCTCTTTTCCCCATAATTCCATCAGTTTTTCTATACTTCTTTCCTGGCTTTATAATCAGAGGTCAAAATATCCTTTTCACTCCACGTACAGAAATCGAGCTGGATCATGGAAAAACAAAACAAAACTTGTGACCAAAAACTCCCACAGATTTTGCCTGTGTAGGCAAACCAATCTGTAAAAAGAAACTACTTACCTAACATGAAACCTCTCTATATAGTTTTCAATGAACACATCATGCCAGGGAACAGATCAGGGACCCTTGCAGCTGTGATTTTGATTCTTTTTTGTTTTAATCCGGAGATAGCCTCCCTAAAGGAGAATAGCTCCTTTGGAGACCTTTCTGTGTTCCAGGTTCTTTCATAAGCTCTACTTGGCCACTAATTTGCTTCCATGGAGAGGTGACTTGAAAACACCACAAAAATAAGCATTGAGCATGTGGACAGACAAATTTTTAAGCATTAATAAACTGACTTTTGGGGGAAAAAATTAAAGGCAGAAAAAATTCTTTATGGCTTACTGATGTGGAATCTTGTCATAAGAAATGCTGACAAAAGAACTAAAAGGCATGGACCAAAAACTGACCTACTTCCTATTATTTTGCCTGTTCTAACCTTATACCAATACCACCATATGCATATTTCTCCAAAAGGGAACAATATTGGAAGCCAACACAAGAACTCCTAAAACACAGACTGAGGCCACAACGAAACACCGGTCATCAGCACTACAATTCACTGCATTTTTAGATCTTAGCTAGTCTGGGTTTCTGTTATTCTAAAAATGTGTAACACCTGATTTAGCCAGTCATACTGACCCTTTGTCAAAGTGGCAGGACCTCCTGAAGAGCACACAGAGAAATAAAATGTTTATATGAATATCTATGTGATATTTTATACATAGGCAAGTTAAAAAGCATTACCCTGAAAACAGGACTTATCTTTTTCAGTGCCACTAAAGACTATTAATTCCTTAAAGCAGACATAATATAAGGCAATTGTTATTAACTAAACAACTACTATTTTAAAAATGACAGCTTTGAAAATATCCAGTTAGAGGGAGCAGTATTTGTTGATCACATTTTAAATATTTCAAGATCAAGGCAAACATCCTCTCTAAACATGTGGGGAGAACCCCCACAAACAGAAATCGACAGTAAAACTTTCTTTCCCTGCCTTTAAGTGGACATTTTTATACATGCTAATCACTATACTGTTGATAAGGAAAAGGCATGAAATTCAATAATCCTATTCTGTTTTATTTCAAATAAATAAAAGTAATAAAAACTTCTTAGTATTGCCATATTTTTGGTGTTGATAACTTTTTTTTAGTATTGCCATATTTTAAAATACATTTACAGCTATTGTCCAGCCCTACACATAACAATTTATTGCACTTGAATATTTACTTCAGTTGAATAAAGTCCATATGTTTCAAATAAACCTGAAAGACATTTGTTTTTTTAATCTAATTCTCCCAGTTAAACAATATACTAATCAGTCACATATTTCATAAAAGTTACAGGGATGTAATAGCAGCTTGTAAATTGCCTTGCCTTGCATAATATATGATTTCATAAATCATCACAAAGCATAAAATAATGAGCAAGACCTAAGCCTGGGTAAAAATTAAACTATAAAACATGATTTCCACTAAATTTATCATTTTATCTTTTTCGAATTAGCTATGACTGGACGTCTAAGAATAAAAGGAGAAACTGTCTATGAAAAGACAACCCATTTTGTTCAGATTGCAGCCATCTTTAGAAACGGTAGAGATATACAGAAAAAACAGGATCATGCAGGCACTGATTTCCATTTTTAAGAGGAATTATTAGCTAACCAACCAGTTCAGATTTGATTACATATAAAAGGTCTGTATTTCACGTGGGGGAGGGAAAGGGAAACAGGATCAGAGTGATGGAAAACAACATAAATAGCACTTAATCACTAACAAAATTAGAAATGGAACTGCTTTTTACTTCTTATAGGTGACATTAAAGCAGAAGAAGCATCTGGTTGTGTTGTATATATTTATAACTTCATTAAGAATAGTGTCTCTCCCTATTTTCTTCCACTAAATTCTTTTTACTGGAATCACAAAAATAACACACAGGATAACCAAAATGTACAGTTTAAAAATATTTCCAGAAAATGCTTTCTATTCTCTTTATTTATTCCTTCTGGATTCTTGGAGCAATGGTGCTCAATTAGCTACTATTTGCCATAACCTCCATGTCCTCACTTTCTGTACCCTTCTGTCAGAAAGCCAATACAGAATGCTGAATATTTTCCACCTAGACACACATACCTAAAAACAAATACTCTTATATTTACTGTCCTAGACAACAAAGAGGAGATAAACTTCAATTTTAAACACAGAATATAGCAAAATTTCAATGAAAAATATCATGGGTATTAATATCGATAGAATTTTAAGGCGACACATATGTGAGTTTACCTTATATTATTTTTCATCAAGTAAAATATGTTCCTTCTTACATTTATGCCATCAAACTCCAAAGAAATCACCCCAAACCAATAGAAAATTCCACTGAGATATCAAAACAGTTTTACCAAAATCCTTGAAACCACCCAACTGACTTTTTAAAATAACAAAGTTTAAAAATCGTGTACATATTAATTATACTAAAACCCTCTCCAAACTTCACTTAATTTCATTTATAGCCTCCGAAAACATGATGACTTCTTTAATACCCTGGTGCCCCCTTTTGGTGTAGCTAGATCAAGGCATTTTTTTTTTCAATTAAAAAAAAATCATATACACTGTATGTATTCATTCACAAGACAGTAGTGTTTAACTTGGGAAATGTCGATTCACACTGCAGATGGTTCATGGTTATTAGAGCTTTTGTTCTGCCTTTACTATTACCAGTTATTGATCTAAAACATGTGCAAACAAACAAAGCTCACTCTTTGAGTGGGAAAGGAAAAGCGTCCTTTCGCTTAGACAATTGACATAGCCCTGCCCAAATTCCTCAAGTTCTCGTCCCAGTCTTCATGGTAAATAAGTGACCCGTTACCTTTGCTACAGGATATTCAATGGCTCGCTGACGGCTGCATTCAGAAGATTTTTTTTTTGTCTTCGATACATTTATGCTGTATGTCTGTCTATCATCCTGAGGAAAGAAAGGCTGGTGAGCATGTATAGATCCCAACATCTGTTGACAAACAGCAAGCCCAAGCATGGAGACACAGTCTGGTAAACAAGCTTGTCAAAGGGGGAAATAAAAGTTAGCATTTTAAAGAGTTTGACCAGAATTTAAGAAAAGGAAGAAAATTAAATAACCTTACGACTTTTCATACGTTAGAGCTGGTAATTATGCCTCAGAAATAAGTTCTTTCCACGTTCAACAGCACTGTGTGAAGAAGACGAGCTGATTTCCAGCAGGGATATTGAATCCTTCCATCTGAAGGACCAATCAAGTGTGAAGTACAGTATAGTTTTAGATTCAATTGAAAGGAAAAAGCTTGACTACTAGTTCATAGCATGACAACTTTCATGGATTAGTTCAGACCCTATTCTCCTCCCTGAAAGGGTATCACAGCATGAAGACAGTTTTCAATGCACTAAACTTTAATAGCTGAGTGGGGGAGCCAAAGCTTCCCTTTGGTCTCTATAGAAACAGTATAGCCAAAATTTGAGGCAAAATTAAGGTCTTTGGTCTTAGGTGCTGTATCTCCCCTCAGAGGTTCTTTTTCACAAACAGACTTTGGCCCTTATCAAATGTATACTCTTGTGGAGGCTACTGTAAAAGGGAAGAGGCAAAACCTACTTCATTATTTTCCCCTCTGAACTCCACACAGGCGGCCATTTCAATGAAACACTGGCGAGCCGGATGTGTGGCTCCTGGTGTCAAAGGCAGGTGGAATCATCTGTAAGGAAAGACTTTATTCTTTGTTGTTTTGGAGGTGGTGACAGTCGTTGGCAAAAAGCACTTCCTGTTCATCCCTGCGGCCACTGCACCGCGTGGCCCCGCGCACTCGGGCTGGAGCAGGCCCCGCCCCTCCCTCCTCTCCCTCGGCCTTCCGCACTCACCTCGCTCTGGGCATTTTCCCACAGCGGTCCCTGAATTGTTCCCCCTCCCCTACCCCCACATCCCCACAGTACACTGTCAGAAGAAAGAGGTGTTTCAACAACACTGAAGGGCTGTTAAAGGTGGCACAGACGAGACACTTGAAAGAGGTGGTATCTGTTAACATATAGCTGATTCACTTTACTGTACAGCAGTTATTAACTAACACAACATTGTAAAGCAACTATATGCCAATAAAAATTAATTTAAAAAAGAATCTACCATGCTCAAATGTCCTTTGTCAGAATTTCCAGTCACAGGCACCAAGGCCCTTAATCTGGAGGATTTTCTTCTAACAACACAGTTGTGTGTTTTTTTTTTCCTACTCACATCAGCTGTGTCTGAACCTACCTAAAACATTATTTTGGTTCTTTTCTCTCTTCCCTGTTGCAATTTCAGGTTCAGGACTCCATTACTGATACGAAAATGCAGGCTCCTCATCTGCTTAAGAAAGAGGACTCCAAACATGTGCTGAAGAAGATCTAGGATTCATTTCCCTGGAAGCCTATAACCACCACAGCAGGATGGGGACAGGGGAAACCTCTTCTTGCTCCGTGGAGCTGATGGGTTTAAATATTGATGAGAAAATCTCTAAAGAACATGAATTAGGGGATGTCAGAAATGGCTTTCTTCTGAAAATCCTTTTAACAGTATGATAGAAAAAGTGGGTTAAAAATCTATCAGCCTTAAAGAGCTATTGGTGGGGACCAAACTCATGGTTGGGGTCCTCTTGTCTAAAACTTCATAGTCATATGATACCAGCAATACTACAATACGATCGTTGTCTAGCATCTGGACTTCTGCAACTCACAGGAAAGAGCTCAAAAACATTTTTATAGTGAAAAGGCTACCCTTTGGCATCCTGAACCAAATAACATGGCCAAAAGGGACAGAATTATTCCAAGTACGAGGTCATTACTTGGGTTGCAACCCAAAAGGAGAGTCACACTATTAATAGCTGGAGATTATATGTGTGTGTGTGTATATATATATATATATATATAATCATTTTTCACACTTGAAAGCCAAGAAGCATTGGACAAAGAACAGAAGAAAGACACAAGAAATGGGCAGAGTCACTGACAACAGAAACAGCAGAGATTAGAAGTCAGGACGGATGGAGAGGCTATGGTGATGATGGCAGAGACAGCAACAGCAGATCACAAGTGAGAAGCAGTGACACCCAAAAGTTTCTCAGGGTATCCCCATCAATAAAGTTTCACAGAATGAAGAAGACATTTGCCACATACAGCACAGAATGACAAACTCATTCATGCATCCCTGCATCCCATCCATTTCTAGTTCCATCTATGGAGCACCAGATTTTAATAACCACAGGCACATACAGTACCTTGCAGAAATATTTCCATCAACAGCCATTTACAATTTTTAAGTGTATAAATCTCAAAGTACCTAGAATATTTACCAATTTTGACAGACTCATTTCTCTGAAGGTGATATATAGACAAGATATTTGTGATTCACTAGTTTTAGTTTATTTATTGAAACTATTCCTGATGTTCATTATTATTTTTAAATGGCATAGCATTGAGCCATGTACACAGTAGGCACTCCATAACTGTTTGTTGAGTGAGTGAATAAATCATGAAAAAGTCAATAATAAAACACCCAGAAGAGTTTCCTTTGGCCAGATCCTTTAAATAATTCATTCATGTACTCATGCATTCAACAAGCATTTATTGACTGGGTAATGAGCAGTCAAACAGTTGTGTGTGTGTGAGTGTGCATCTTACAAGGAACTGGAGTTGATAAAAGTCAACATGATGTGCAGAAAAACCCTGCTAGAAAACACCATCAAGTTAATATCCAGTTGTTAGATCCATCAGACTAATATGAAAATATAAATGGTCAAGAAACACTTGAAAAAATATTTTTCATTAATAATAAAAGACAATAGAAACAATGAGATACATATTGATAATTACCAATAGTAGAGATGGTATGGGTAGACAAATAGCCTTTTAAGAGTGAAGTTTGTTAAGTTTAAAAGTACACATTAACTTTGGGCTCAGTAGTTCCATTTCCAGGAATATATCCTAAGGTAATAATTAAAGATTTGCACAAGATTAAACTGCAAGCATTTCATTGTAATATTATTTATATTAATAAAATATAAGAAACCTATATAATAAATCAGGGTCTTGAATTCTTTGAGAAGAATTCTAACGTGGAAACATATTCACAAAATACTAAGTGAAAAGGTTTTAAAAGATATTTATTGATTTTGATTATCAAAGTGATTGATATTTATAATAACTCAAACAAAATTGAGAGCTGAATGTAAAAGTTCACAATGATACCAGAAATAAGCACTGTTAGCAGTTTGGTATACAGATTTCTGGATTTATTTCTTTTGCATAAACAAATGTAATCAGTAGGTTGGACTAATAGAAGTCATGGAACTAATAGAAGTGAGTCACAGACTTAAGAGGTGTTCACTGTTTATTTCAAATTCATATTTAACCAGGCATCCTGCATTTTTATTTTCTGTAGCTGGCAACACTAGTTCAGAGCCAAACCAAGGAGATGAAAAAGAGGTAAGGGAGACAGGAAGTTCCTTCCTGTTACTGTTGTAAATTGGCTTTTCACCAGCAGGTGTTTAAAATTGACTCTTTCGTGGATGCTTTTGTGATTTCATGGATGTTTGTGAGGCCCCGCATTGCAAAGGACCTCCAGCTTGCAGACCTCTCATGAATGTGTGGGCCTCGTCTGATCCCTGGGGTATACCTCACACACGCCTGGCTCTGGCAGCCTCTGGGAGTGCAGGTGTATCTCAATACAGCAGCAGTTTCGCTTTTTTAGAGCACTGCCAACCTTTTCTATTTTCCAGGTGAGAGTCAAATGCCATTTCATCCTGTCTCCCTCACTGCAGGGGCCACGTATTAAGTGATCTCTTGAAAGTTCCTCTCTCCTGACTTGATGTAGTGGGAGAAGCACCTTCCACGCCGCCTTGGGGAGGGGAGCTCACAGCACAGCCCTCTTGAAAGAAATCTTCCTTACAAATCCTCCCCTAATCTCCAACAGCCAGATCCTTTTCTATCCTTCCTGTGGGTGAAGGATTTAAGAGTTTTTTGAAGTCAGTTATTAGTTCTCTGCTTTGAAATTCATACAACGTAGCCTGTCTTACTAATCACTTCAATATCTATTGTGTCTTGATGCCTTGGTCAAAACTTCTAATTAAACATCCTATTCTACCAACACTCTTACTATTGTTCCTCTAGTCAGCCCTCTGACATTCTCTACAACTGAACACCTTTCTGACCATCCCCACACTCTGCCCTACCAACGCCATCAAAGTGTTTGGTCCACATCAGTGTCGTTTAGCAAACCCTGTGATTCTCAAAATGTGGTCCCTGAAACAGCAGTATCAGCACTATCTGGAAGCCTATTAGAAATGCAAATTTCCAGCTCACCTCAGACCTACTGAGTCAGACCCTCTGGGGTTGTGGGGCCCAGCACTCTTCGTGTTTTAACAAGCCCTCCAGGGCATTCTACTGCACATTTAAGTTTGAGAACCAAGGCTCTAGCCATTGCTCTCTTTCCTCCTTTCCACGGAAGTAATTTCAAGCCTTCATTCTCTTCATACCTCCTAGGCATACAGCCACCTCACACTTTACTCTGAGCAAATGAACTCATACTCAAATTCAAATACAAAATTTAAAGCTTCAGATGGAAATTACCTGAACTTCCCACCACCAAATCTACAGACCTACCTACGGTTCTGCCATCTGCTCCTGTTAAAATGGAAGAAGATAATCCCTTTCTGAGACCAGTCCTGCCACCCAAGCCTTGAGTCCCAGCCTCTCTAGCTTCTCAGAAACCTGGCTTTAATGATTTTGTACTCTGTCATGTAAATCAACCATCTCCCCATCCAAGCCTTCTCATTCAGTCATTACACCAGGTGTGGTTTCCACACCCCCAGGTTCCTGAGGAAGCTGTCTAATCTTACTACCTCCATCTCCTCAGTTCCATTGACTTCTCATTCTGGCCCTTGCTCCCATCAACTCTACTAAAACTGCTCTCGCCAAGATTACCAATGACCACCCCATCACTAATTCCACTGGACACGTTATGGTCCTTATCTTGTTTGATTTTTTAGCCCAGTTCAGTTCACTTCAGTCACTCAGTCATGTCCGACTCTTTCTGACCCCCATGAATCGCAGGATGCCAGGCCTCCCTGTCCATCACCATCTCCCGGAGTTCACTCAAACTCATGTCCATCAAGCCGGTGATTCCATCCAGCCATCTCATCCTCTGTCGTCCCTTTCTCCTCCTGCCCCCAATCCCTCCCAGCATCAGGGTCTTTTCCAATGAGTCAACTCTTCGCATGAGGTGGCCAAAGTATTGGAGTTTCATCTTCAACATCAGTCCTTCCAATGAACACCCAGGACTGATCTCCTTTAGGATGAACTGGTTGGACCTCCTTGCAGTCCAAGGGACTCTCAAGAGTCTTCTCCAACACCACAGTTCAAAAGCATCAATTCTTTGGTGCTCAGCTTTCTTCACAGTCCAACTCTCACATCCATACATAACTACTGGAAACACCATAGCCTTGACTAGACGGACCTTTGTTGGCAAAGTAATGTCTCTGCTTTTAAATATGCCATCTAGGTTGGTCATAACTTTCCTTCCAAGGAGTAAGCATCTTTTAATTTCATGGCTGCAGTCACCATCTGCAGTGATTTTGGAGCCCCCCAAAATAAAGTCTGACACTGTTTCCACTGTTTCCCCATCTATTTCCCATGAAGTGATGGGACCAGATGCCATGATCTTCATTTTCTGAATGTTGAGCTTTAAGCCAACTTTTTCACTCTCCTCTTTCACTTTCATCAAGAGGCTCTTTAGTTCCTCTTTACTTTCTGCCATAAGGGTGATGTCATCTGCATATCTGAGGTTACTGATATTTTTCCCAGCAATCTTGATTCCAGCTTGTGCTTCTTCCAGCCCAGCGTATCTCATGATGTACTCTGTGTATAAGTTAAATAAGCCCAGTGCCATCCAAAAGAAGTTTGTCCAGTGATGAAACTGTCATATATTCCTAATGTCTGATACAGTAACCACTAAGCCTACATGACTCCTGAGCACTTGAAATGTGGCTATTGTGACGAAGGACTAAATTTTAAATTTTGTTTAAAGATCCAGTTATGGCTAGTGGCTAAACATATTGGTCAAGGCAGCTCTAGACTGTAGGCCACTCCCTTCTCCTTGAAGCATATTCTTCTTTGGAAAGTTGTCAACTCTCTCCATACCTATTCAGGATTCCTTTTTGGTCTCTTTTATTGGCTACTCCATGACTATTGGACCCTCTAGGGTTCTACTGCAGGTTCTCTGATCTTTGTGCTTTATATACTCTCTAGGCTTCAATGGCCACCTCTAGGAAAATAATTCAAAAGTTTGTATACCCAGGAAGAGTTTGTGCTTTGAGTTTCACGTGTGTGTGTTACACATATTAACAAAGAGAAATGGAATTACATTTCAACAAAGGCATAGCCAATAATGGGCTTCCCAAGTGGCTCAGTGGTAAAGAATCTGCCTGTCAATGCAGGAGACACCGGAGAGTGGTTTTGATCTCTGGGTTGGGAAGATCTTCTAGAGTAGGGAATGGCAACCTGCTCCAGTATTCTTTCCTGGAAAATTCCATGGACAGAGGAGTCTTATGAGCTACAGTTCATGTGGTTGCAGAGTCAGACATGACTAAGCACACACACACAGCGAATATTGCATTGTATACTTGAAATTTACCAAAAAAAAAGGAGATCTTAAGTGTTCTTACTGCACCACCCCCTCAAAAAAAGGTGAAATGATAGACATGTTAAGTAGACTGGTTGTGGAACTCATTTTGCAATACATGTGCATAGCAACACACTATGTTGTACATCTTATATATGTGTGATTTTTATATATTTTGTTGATTGATTTTTATCTATAAGGCTGAGAAAAATGAAAACAGAGATGCACACATCACACACACACACACACACACACACACACACACACACACACACAAGTTCTGGACAGTTAGCCTTCCTGATACTATGTTTCTGGAAAAGAATTTAGAAAAGTACATCAGGTTCAACGCTCACTAGTAGACTGTGAAATAGTCAGCCAAACTGCACCCTCACAAGCTATTCAATTCTGAGACACCTTGGGTTTGCTCGCTCACACTGAGCTCACCTGCAGATATATCAAGAACAAAAATCAGAGAACAGCTACTCTGAGCAATTACCCTAGACCCCTTGATGTTTTTATCAGACTCTCTTTCCCGAACCCAGGTTTCCTGGCTTCCTAAGCCAACTTCTTGCTTTGCTTTATTTCAACCTCCAACATTTTATTTTGAAAAACCTTTCACAGTTACAGAAAATGTCCTAGTATAGTATAGTGAACTTTTACCTTTCATGTAGACTGATTAATGGTTAACATTTTGGCACACTTGGCATCCAAAACCTCTCCCTCAGTCTCTCATTCTATGCGTGCAATGCAGGAGACATAGAGACATGAGTTCAATCCCTGGGTCAGGAAGATCCCCTGGAGGAGGGCATGGCAACCCACTCCAGTATTCTTGCCTGCAGAATCCCATGGACAGAGGAGTCTGGCAGGTACGTTCCACGTGTCACAAAGAGTCAGACACAACTGAAGCTACTTCATACACATGCAGGAAGTTTAGCATTGATACAACATTATTATCTAGTATGTAGACAGCCCTTATTCAAATGTTATCAATGATATTCTTTATAGGAATTTTCTTTCAGTTTACAATAACATGTAGTGGTTAGTTTCACACCTCTCCTAAGCCAGTTGCTTTTTCCACTTTGGTTCAACTCCCCTACCAGATCTCTGTTTCAGGAATGATAAAACCATCTTTCCCAGCCTCCCCTGTGCAAGACAGTTCACACTGGTTATGACAACACCAGGAGCCATTCAATTCTATAAAGAGAGTCTCAGAACTGAAGAGCCACTCTTCTTTAAGGGTCTGTTTTTTCCTGTGGGAGGGACTGTGCTGGTGATGGATTTGCCTAAAAGGGGACACTACCCACAGTGGCTGTGAGGTCCACCTGCAATATCCAGGAGTAGGAAGTCAACCCTCAAGCTAAGCCCCACCCCCAACTGGGCTATGCCATTTTATCTACATTCACCTTAAAACTGATGGCAGCTTCAAACTGCAGTCAGCAAAATTCTTCCCTCAGACTGAGCATAGAGATGAAGAATCACCATTATTAGCAGGTTGAAAACGCCTTCAGAAAGCAGTCATCTCAGATGTAGTGACCATGACACTGTGCTTCAAGTTGCAGACAACACCATCTGAATAGTCACTATACAGCAGAGAAAGAGAACCATTAAACTGAACCTCATGGCGCCAGAAGCATCACCTCCCTAAAGCAGGCATAGCAAATAGAACATGTTTCTGGACAGTGTGGGCTTAATGAAGACTGATACAACTTTACCCCAAAGATGATATTTGCAACCAGATCTCTCCAGTCTCATATGTCTAACTTTGTATTTAACATTCCTTTGCAGCTCTCTCCAACTTAACAACCCAAAAGAAAATTCCTGAATTGCATTCTCTCCCAAAGCCTCTTCTTTCTCCAGTCTTCCCAGTCTTAATAAGGAGAACTCTCATCCACTCCATTACTAAAGCCAGAAACCTAGGAGAACTCCTCCACACCAATGACTTTACTTGCCATCTCTCTGCAGATCTTTGTCAAATCCATAATTTGGGGGGTCAAATTCCATAATCCTGGTTGTGGAACGTCAAAATAAAATTAGTCATAACACTTCACATGACCTGAACTAAATATTGTTGGGCAGTAGAATTGCTGTGTCATAGGGTAATTCATGTGTAGCTGTTTGAGAAAGTGCCAGTTTTGCACAGTAGCCATACCACTTTACACTCCTGCCAGCAATGGCTAATGCATTTGAGCATCTTTTCAGGTATTTGTTGGCCATTTGTACAACTTGGGTGACATATCTACTCAAATCGTTTGTCTGTTTTTAAATTTTTTTTTTTGTATATGTGTTCCCCATCCTGAACACCCCTCCCACCTCCCTCCCCATCCCATCCCTCTGGGTCATCCCAGTGCACCAGCCCTGAGCACCCTGTTTCATGCATTGAACCTGGACTGGTGATTCATTTCACATATGATAATATACATGTTTCAATGCCATTCTCCCAAATCATCCCACCCTCGCCCTCTTCCACAGAGTCTAAAAGACTGTTCTATACATCTCTGTCTCTTTTGCTGTCCCGCATACAGGGTTGTCGTTACCATTTTTCTAAATTCCATATATATGCATTAGTATACTGTATTGGTGTTTTTCTTTCTGGCTACTTCACTCTGTATAAAAGGCTCCAGTTTCATTCACCTCATTAGAACTGATTCAAAGGTATTCTTTTTAATGGCTGAGTAATACTCCATTGTGTACATGTACCACAGCTTTCTTATCCATTCATCTGCTGATGGACATCTAGGTTGCTTCCATGTCCTGGCTATTGTAAAGAGTGCTGTGATGAACATTGGGGTACATGTGTCTCTTTCAATTCTGGTTTCCTCGGTGTGTATGCCCAGCAGTGGGATTGCTGGGTGATATGGCAGTTCTACTTCCAGTTTTTTAAGGAATCTCCACACTGTTCTCCATAGTGGCTGTACTAGTTTGCATTCCCACCATGTTTTTAAATTTTTTTACTTGTGAATAATTTTAGATTTACAGATAGGTTGTTTAACAGTTAGAACTGGACATGGAACAACAGACTGGTTCCAAATAGGAAAAGGAGTACGACAAGGCTATATATTGTTACCCTGCTTATTTAACTTATGTGCAGAGTACATCATGAGAAACGCTGGGCTGGAGGAAGCACAAGCTGGAATCAAGATTGCCAGGAGAAATATCAGCGACCTCAGATATGCAGATGACACCATCTTTATGACAGAAACAGAAGAACTTAAGAGCCTCTTGATGAAAATGAAAGAAGAGAGTGAAAAAGTTGGCTTAAAGCTCAACATTCAGAAAACGAAGATCATGGCATCTGGTCCCATCACTTCATGGCAAATAGAAGGGGAAACAGTGGACACAGTGACAGACTTTATTTTGGGGGGCTCCAAAATCACTGTAGATGGTGACTGCAGCCGTGAAATTAAAAGACGCTTGCTCCTTGGAAGAAAAGTTATGACCAACCTAGACAGTAAATTAAAAAGCAGAGACATTACTTTGCCAACAAAGGTCTGTCTAGTCAAGGCTATGGTTTTTCCAGTGGTCATGTATGGATGTGAGAGCTGGACTGTAAAGAAAGCTGAGCACCAAAGAATTGATGCTTTTGAACTGTGGTGTTGGAGAAGACTCTTGAAAGTCCCTTGGACCACAAGGAGATCCAACAAGTCCATGCTAAAGGAAATCAGTCCTAAATATTCATTGGAAGGACTGGTGCTGAAGCTGAATCTCCAATACTTTGGCTACCTGATGTGAAGAAATGACTCACTGGAAAAGACCCTGATGCTGGGAAAGACTGAAGGCAGGAGAAGAAGGGGATGACAGAGGATGAGATGGCTGGATGGCATCACCAACTCAATGGACATGAGTTTGCGTAAACTCTGGGAGTTGGTGATGGACAGGGAGGCCTGGCGTGATGCAGTCCATGGGGTCTCAAAGAGTCGGAAGTGACTGAGTGACTGAGCTGAACTGAATGAACTGTTTAATAATATAATTCAGAGAGTTTCCATATAATATTTTTTCCCCGTCATATACACTCCAACCAGCTTCTGATAAACAATTTTCATTAACCATGAGGCATTTGTCAAAACTAAGAAACTATCACTGGTACTGTATTATTAACTATTGACTAAGCTACAGATTTTACTTGGATATCACCAGTTTTTCCACTAATGTCCTCATTCTGTTCCAAGATCTATTACAGGACAGCACATGGCATTGAGTTGTCATGTCTCTTTAGTCTCCTCCAGACTGTTACCATTTCTCAGTATTTCCTTGTTTTCCATGACCTTGAGAGTTTTGAAGAATACAGGTCATGCATTTTGTAGAGCATCCCTCAATTTGGGTTTGCTGATATTTTCTCATGATTATACTAAGGCTATGAATTTTTTAGAAGATTATTACAGATGTGAAGCAGCCTTTTCATTAAATCATAGGAGGGAGTGCATGATATAATAGCCATAAAAATAAATGAACTACAGCTCTAATCAACAGCATGGTGAATCTCACAAAGGAAGAAGCCCCACACAACTGAATTCATAGTGGGTGATTCCAAAAGACTAACCTTTTCAAGCCAATAGAAATCAAGGTACTGATGACCTCTGCGGGAGTGGTGACTAGGAGACAGAAAGGGGCTTTCTGGATGCTGAGTTCTCTTTTTTGATCTGGGATATGCTTACACAGGCATGTTCACTATGTAATAATTAATTGGGGTTTACACTTATGATTTATGTCCTTTTATAAATGGGTCACTGTATTTCAATTAAAGTTCAAAAAATTTCCCCTGAGGGTCAGATGACCTGGGTTCATGTCCTAGTACTGCAAGCTTCTGTGCTAGGTGTATGACCTCAGGGAATCAACTTAACCTGTCCAGTCTCAGCTCCTTCATCTATAAAATGGGGTAACATTTTATAAAGATGTTATGAGGATTAAATTCTGCTACATATGAGAAAAAGTGGTTTTCATTTCCAAAAAGCATATAGCTATGGCAGTGCAGGTCCTGACTGATAGATTACAGTGAGAAGAGAAAGGATTTCACATTTCCCTCTATGGAGCCTGGACACCAGGGCAAAGATAGCAGCCAGAAAATGGTATGATAAGTGCTTACAGCTTCAGGGAGATGTGGTTAATAAAAAGAGCGCAAATTAAATGCAAGTAGTTATGACTAAATCATAATTAGATATGGGGCAATCTCTAGCTACTAGTACACTTAGAATTAATTTTTCTCCACTTTACCTAGATTTCCATATGGTCAGGAAAAAGGTATATTCAAACAATGATGTAAGTAGTTAAAGACAAACTTGTCTTTATTTTAGTTTTATGGCTATTTCTTAACAAATATACTTGAATTAGAAACAATAAGATATGTTTAAACGTTCTGAGACTGGACGCTATTAAATTTTTTTAAAAATCTCGATGGCCAGAAGAGAGAAAGCGGCCATATACGTGTGTACTAAGTCACTTCAGTCGTGTCCAACTCTTTGCAACCCTATGGACTGTAGCCTGTCAGGCTCCTCTGTCCATGGACAGGCTCCTCTGTCCATGGGATTCTCCAGGCAAGAATACTCCAGTGGGTTGCCATGCCCTCCTCCAGGGGATCTTCCCAACCCAAGGATCGAACCCGCATCTCTTATGTCTCCTGCATTGGCAAGCAGGTTCTTTGCCACTAGTGCCACCTGAGAAGCCTGAAAATGGCCATATTAAGGCTGAAAGCAGCTTTTTCTCCTGTTTTTCTATGAATGGATGTTCTCATTAGGGGTAAATATTTGGATCATGTGGTAGCGAGCTTTCAAGATGACCCCAATGATTCCTGAGTCCTGATGGTCACACCTTTGTGAGTTCACTCTCCCATATTAGACCAAGGTTTGTCCATGTGATCAATAGAATATGGAAGCACTGTCAGTATGTCATTTCTGAAATAAGGTTATAAAATATAATGGCTGCCATCTTGGCTTCTCCCTTGTTCTTGCTATGTCTCAAATCACTCACAATGGGGAGGCCAGCTGCATGTCAAGAGAACACCCAAGAGAGCCTACAGCAGGGAAACAGCCCTTGAGGAGCTAACTAGCAACCACATGAGCAAGTTTAGAGGCAGATGCTTCCCTAGGCAAGATTTCAGACGAGACCCAGCTGAGAGCTTGACTACAACTTCATGAGAGACTGTAAACGAGAAGGACCCACCTACTCCACTCCTGGATTCCTGATGTACAGAATCTGTGAGATCATGGTGTTTACATGACTAAATTTGGGGGATGATTCCTTATAGAGCAATAGATTGCTAATAGAGATGGTTAGTTTCCCGATGCAAATATAAAGCGAGAATTCAATTTTGGAACGGAGATGTTTGAGGAAATGCAGGGCTAAATAGATTTGGACAATAATGTAAAAAGTTATCAGTTATCTTTATTACAAGCTTGCATCTCTTTAAGGATTCTGATAATGACAGGGAAGCTTTTTCTCTGGTGTATAGAGGGAGAGTATTGGGACCTTGGCTAGAACATATAGTCAAGGTCGTTCCCAATGAAGGTAGGTTGGCTCCATACCACAGTGGTGTGCTGTGCTATGCTTAGTCACTCGGTCATGTCAGACTCTTTGTAACCCCATGGACTGTAGTCTGCCAGGCTCCTCTGTCCATGGGGATTCTCCAGACAAGAATACTGGAGTGGGTTGCCATGCCCTCCTCCAGGGGATCCTCCCAACCTAGGGATGGAACCCAGGGCTCCTACACTGCAGGCAGATTCTTTATGGTCTGAGCCACCAGGGAAGCCCGTGGTATGCTGGGGGCTAATAAGAAAGAAAGCTTGGGACTTTGCTAGTGGTTCAGTGGCTAAGACTCCACAGTCCCAATGCAGGGGGCCTGGGTTTGATCCCTGGTCAGTGAACTAGATCCCACATGCTGAAACTAAGAGTTCACATGCCACAGCCACCACCTGGTGCAGCCAAATAAACAAATGAAAAAAAATTTTAAAAAAGAAAGAAAGAAGGCCAGTAGTAGACCACCTGGGTGCAGTTATAGTGACTAAAAGGCAAATGGACTGTGGAAGCCACATTGTCTAAAATACAATTTTAAGTTTTTATCCTGTTAAATTTCTTCTTGATGTTCCAAACTACGAATAAAAATAAGGGCTTGTGATAATGATCCAGCTCCAGAAGGATGGGAGGGTGGCCAAGGTGGCCTACAAGCACAGAGTCTAAGATGACTAGTGACAACCAGGATATATTTGTCACTATGCTGTGAGGATTCGCAAAACTACATAGGGAATGGAAATAGAAACAAAAATAAACAAATATGACCTAATTAAACTTAAAAGCTTTTGCACAGCAAAGGAAACCGTAAACACAATGGAAAGACAACCTATGAACTAGAAGAAAATACTTGCAAACATTGTGGCAGACAATGGGCTAATTTCCAAAACATACCAACAGATCATACAGCTTAATATCAAAAAACAAGCAACCTAATCAAAAATGGGCAGAAGATCTGTATAGACATTCCTCCAAAGAAGACATATGGATGGCCAACAAGCACATGAAAAGATGCTCAATATCACTAATTATTAGAGAAATGCAAATCAAAACAACAATGAGGTATCATCTCACACGAGTCAGAATGGCCATCATTAAAAGATCTGCAAATAATAAATGCTGGAGAGGGCAGGGGAAAAATAGAACCTTCTTACACTGGTGGGAATGTAAACTGGTGTAGTCACTATGGTGAACAGTATGGAAGTTCCTTAAAAAACTGAAAATAGAGTTACCACATGATCCTGCAATGCCACTCCTGGGTATATATCTGGAAAAAACTTTAATTTGAATAGATGCACCCCAATGTTCATGGCTTCCCTTGTGGTTCAGCTGGTAAAGAATCTGCCTGCAATGCAGGAGACCTGGGTTCGATCCCTGGGTTGGGAAGATCCCCTGGAGGGGGGCATGGCAACCCACTCCAGTATTTTTGCCTGGAGAATCCCCATGGACAGAGGAGCCTGGTGGGCTATGGTCCATGGGGTCACAAAGAATCGGACACAACTGAGCGACTAAGCATATATATAAAACAAGTAAACAAGTACCTTTTCATATTGTTCATGGGGTTCTCAAGGCAAGAATACTGAAGTGGCTTGCCATTCCCTTCTCCAGTGGAACACATTCTGTCAGACCTCTCCACCACGATCTGGCCGTCTTGGGTGGCCCCACACGGCATGGCTTAGTTTCACTGAATTAGACAAGGCTGTGGTCCATGTGATCAGACTGGCTAGTTGTCTGTGATTGTAGTTTCAGTCTGTCTGCCCTCTGATCCCCTCTTTCAGTGCCTACTGTCTTACTTGGGTTTAGGTCCGTCTAGTCAAGGCTATGGTTTTTCCAGTGGTCATGTATGGATGTGAGAGTTGGACTGTGAAGAAAGCTGAGCACTGAAGAATTGATGCTTTTGAACTGTGGTGTTGGAGAAGACTCTTGAGAGTCCCTTGGAGTACAAGGAGGTCCAACCAGTCCATCCTAAAGGAGATCAGTCCTGGGTGTTCATTGAAAGGAATGATGTTGAAGCTGAAACTCCAATACTTTGGCCACCTGATGCGAAGAGCTGACTCATTGGAAAAGACCCTGATGCTGGGAAAGATTGAGGGCAGGAGAAGAAGGGGACAACAGAAGATGAGATGGTTGGATGGCATCACCGACTCAATGGACATGGGTTTGGCTGGACTCTGGGAGTTGGTGATGGACGGGGAGGCCTGGCGTGCTGTGGTTCATGGGGTCACAAAGTGTCAGACATGACTGAGTGACTGAAATGAACTGACTGAAACAAGTACCTACTGTAAACCAAAGGAACTGTATTCAAAATCTTATGATAGTGTATAATGGGAAAGAATCTGAAAAAGAATATAAATATGTATAACTGAATCACTTTGCTGTATACTTGAAACTAACATAACATTGTAAATTAACTATACTTCAAATAAAAATATATGGGGAAGAGAACCCAATAAAAGAGCAGACCACTTGGAATTATGGAAGGTGCAAAGTCAAATGACAGTGGCCTGGTTTTAAAGGGGAGGATGAATAACCCTTGAACACTAGAGAACTTAGAAGAATGGTGATGTTCCTGCCATCTCTGTCTATAGATCTGCACAATGTCTTATTGCTCCCTTATGAATCAAGGAAAGTAGAATTAAGCTTTAAGTTTTGATTTTTACTGGACATTCTGGGTTGACTCTCCAGTATCGGTTCTTTCTTTTCTTTCCTACCAGAATCCCAATTTTGATCAGGAGTCCCTCCCTCCTTCAGGTAGCCAATTGGTTCTCAAAGTGTGGTCCCTAGAGCAGCAATATCAGTATCACCTAATAACATGTTCAGTTCAGTTCAGTTCAGTTCAATTCAGTTCAGTAGCTCAGTCGTGTCCGACTCTTTGCAACGCCATGAATCGCAGCACGCCAGGCCTCCCTGTCCATCACCATCTCCCGGAGTTCACTCAGACTCATGTCCATCGAGTCTGTGATGCCATCCAGCCATCTCATCCTGGGTCGTCCCCTTCTTCTCCTGCCCCCAATCCCTCCCAGCATCAGAGTCTTTTCCAATGAGTCAACACTTCGCATGAGGTGGCTAAAATACTGGAGCTTCAGCTTTAGCATCATTCCTTCCAAAGAAATCCCAGGGCTGATCTTCAGAATGGACTGGTTGGATCTCCTTGCAGTCCAAGGGACTCTCAAGAGTCTTCTCCAACACCACAGTTCAAAAGCATCAATTCTTCGGCTCTCAGCCTTCTTCACAGTCCAACTCTCACATCCATACATGACCACAGGAAAAACCATAGCCTTGACTAGATGGACCTTTTTTGGCAAAGTAATGTCTCTGCTTTTGAATATGCTATCTAGATTGGTCATAACTTTTCTTCCAAGGAGTAAGCGTCTTTTAATTTCATGGCTGCAGTCACCATCTGCAGTGATTTTGGAGCCCCCCAAAATAAAGTCTGACACTGTTTCCACTGTTTCTCCATCTATTTCCCATGAAGTGATGGGACCGGATGCCATGATCTTCGTTTTCTGAATGTTGAGCTTTAAGCCAACTTTTTTCCTCTCCTCTTTCACTTTCATCAAGAGGCTTTTTAGCTCCTCTTCACTTTCTGCCATAAGGGTGGTGTCATCTGCATATCTGAGGTTATTGATATTTCTCCCAGCAATCTTGATTCCAGCTTGTGTTTCTTCCAGTCCAGCATTTCTCATGATGTACTCTGCATAGAAGTTAAATAAGCAGGGTGACAATATACAGCCTTGACGTACTCTTTTTCCTATTTGGAACCAGTCTCTTGTTCCATGTGCAGTTCTAACTGTTGCTTCCTGACCTGCATACAGATTTCTCAAGAGGCAGGTCAGGTGGTCTGGAATTCCCATCTCTTTCAGAATTTTCCACAGTTTATTGTGATCCACACAGTCAAAGGCTTTGGCATAGTCAATAAAGCAGAAAGAGATGTTTTTCTGGAACTCTCTTGCTTTTTCCATGATCCAGCGGATGTTGGCAATTTGATCTCTGGTTCCTCTGCCTTTTCTAAAACCAGCTTGAACATCAGGGAGTTCACGGTTCACGTATTGCTGAAACCTGGCTTGTAGAATTTTGAGCATTACTTTGCTAGCATGTGAGATGAGTGCAATTGTGTAGTAGTTTGAGCATTCTTTGGCATTGCCTTTCTTTGGAATTGGAATGAAAACTGACCTTTCCCAGTCCTGTGGCCACTGCTGAGTTTTCCAAATTTGCTGGCATATTGAGTGCAGCACTTTCACAGCATCATCTTTCAGGATTTGAAACAGCTCAGTTGGAATTCCATCACCTCCACTAGCTTTGTTTGTAGTGATGCTTTCTGAGGCCCACTTGACTTCACTTTCCAAGATGTCTGGCTCTAGATTAGTGATCACATCATGATTATCTGGGTCGTGAAGATCTTTTTTGTACAGTTCTTCCGTGTATGCTTGCCACCTCTTCTTAATATCTTCTGCTTCTGTTAGGTCCATACCATTTCTGTCCTTTATCGAGCCCATCTTTGCATGAAATGTTCCCTTGGTATCTCTAATTTTCTTGAAGAGATCTCTAGTCTTTCCCATTCTGTTCTTTTCCTCTATTTCTTTGCATTGATCGCTGAAGAAGGCTTTCTTATCTCTTCTTGCTATTCTCTGGAACTCTGCATTCAGATGCTTATATCTTTCCTTTTCTCCTTTGCTTTTCGCCTCTCTTCTTTTCACAGCTATTTGTAAGGCCTCCCCAGACAGCCATTTTGCTTTTTGCATTTCTTTTCCATGGGAATGGTCTTGATCCCTGTCTTCTGTACAATGTCACAAACCTCATTCCATAGATCATCAGGCACTCTATCTATCAGATCTAGGCCCTTAAATCTATTTCTCACTTCCACTGTATAATCATAAGGGATTTGATTTAGGTCATACCTGAATGGTCTAGCGGTTTTCCCTATTTTCTTCAATTTGAGTCTGAATTTGGTAATAAGGAGTTCATGATCTGAGCCACAGTCAGCTCCTGGTCATGTTAGAATTACAAATTCTTAGTCCCCACCGTGACCCCCTGAATCAAAAACTCTGATTTTGGTCAGAGTGATATGATCAAAAGTGATTTGAATGCACTTTGTGTTTTCAAATAAGTCCTCCAAGTGAATCCGAAGCAGGCTTAAGTGTGCCAGCCATTAGTCTAAGGAGATCCCACTCTCTTGGTGATAACTGGTTTATGAATGGTCACACAACCTGATTCTGGTCAACTACATTTGAAGAGAGGACTGCTTGCTATACAGCTTCTGGGGAAAGTTTGCTCATTCCTAAAAGAGAGGCATATAAAAACATGACCTGTCTACATCTCCTGGATGTTATATTTCTAACTGTTGCAGCTATCTTGCTACAAGTCTAACGGCAAAGCTTGAACTGAGAATGGTAGAGCATGGCGATGGAAAGATCCAAAGATTTTCATGATATCACTGAAAACCAGCCCAACAAAAATCTGCCCTACCTCTGGCTGTTCTGCTTTGATAGATAATATAGTTCAGTAGAAACAGATAAAGAATGAGCCAAGGGCAAAACTATAAGAACGATGGAGGTGGGGAGGAGGGTGGGGAGGTAAGTGATATTTAAAGGGGAAAGAATGCAAGAAGGCTGAACATTTGCACAGATTCAGCTGCTCATATTTTTCAGAGTCACAAGGAAGAGCTGATCACTGAATAATGACAGCCATGTAAGTTTAAGAGGGCACAAAAATACAAGACAATCGGAAAGGGCCCTACCAGCTACATACAAACTCCAGGCCCCAATTCACTTAGCTTTGAAAGGTGCTCTCAGTTTAATAAGCAACTAAGATGATCACTAAATATTGCTTGGAACTCCGCTTCTCAGAATTATTCTTCACAGAGACAGCCTGAGATTTTGTTGGGTTGGTGACAGTGGGTGTGGAACACCTGTACTGGACAGAGTTCAAGCCACTTCAGGAGCAGCAGAGCGCCCTGGGGCCAACACAGCTGGCTGCCTTGCAGTTAATTATGATGGTGCCTGGTCCAACAATCCGTGACTAGAATAGTGAATGGTTCACAAAATAGGCTATAGTACAATCATGCCTGAGGCAGGGAGAAAATAGTTGGGGCTACCGCCTCAAGTAAAGTAGCTACATGAAGAGCAGATTTGACGGTGTCATTGATTTCTTTTGTTTTTATTCCATCCAATGCAATGGAATTTTCCTTATACCAATGGTTCTACTGGCAATGAATTTTAATAGTTAACAAGAATTTACCTAAATGCCCGCTGCACCTACTGAAAGAAATTTTTTTAAAAAGCTGGCAACAATTGGGCCTCAAGACTGGCTGGCATCACAAGGGCTGAATGTCAGCCTGACTGGTCCAGACACTCTAGAAACATCAAACAATGGATGTGTGAATTCAACAGAGATGGATTTATAAGCTGTCAATTGTTTAGGAAGCTGTTCATTTATTCAATAAACATTATTAAAGATCTACTATGCATAAAAACTTCATGGAAAAAGCAAGAGAGTTCCAGAAAAACATCTCTTTCTGCCTTTATTGACTATGCCAAAGCCTTTGACTGTGTGGATCACAATAAACTGTGGAAAATTCTGAAAGAGATGGGAATTCCAGACCACCTGACCTGCCTCTTGAGAAACCTGTATGCAGGTCAGGAGGCAACAGTTAGAACTGCACATGGAACAACAGACTGGTTCCAAATAGGAAAAGGAGTACGTCAAGGCTGTATATTGTCACCCTGCTTATTTAACTTCTATGCAGAGTACATCATGAGAAACGCTGGACTGGAAGAAACACAAGCTGGAATCAAGATTGCCAGGAGAAATATCAATAACCTCAGATATGCAGATGACATCACCCTGATGGCAGAAAGTGAAGAGGAACTAAAAAGACTCTTGATGAAAGTGAAAGAGGAGCATGAAAAAGTTGGCCTAAAGCTCAACATTCAGAAAACGATCATGGCATCCGGTCCCATCACTTCATGGGAAATAGATGGAGAAACAGTGGAAACAGTGTCAGACTTTATTTTGGGGGGGCTCCAAAATCACTGCAGATGGTGATTGCAGCCATGAAATTAAAAGACACTCCTTGGAAGGAAAGTTATGACCAACCTAGACAGCATATTCAAAAGCAGAGACATTACTTTGCCGACTAAGGTCCGTCTAGTCAAGGCTATGGTGTTTCCAGTAGTCATGTATGGATGTGAGAGTTGGACTGTGAAGAAGGCTGAGAGCCGAAGAATTGATGCTTTTGAAGTGTGGTGTTGGAGAAGACTCTTGAGAGTCCCTTGGACTGCAAGGAGATCCAACCAGTCCATTCTGAAGGAGATCAGCCCTGGGATTTCTTTGGAAGGAATGATGCTAAAGCTGAAGCTCCAGTATTTTGGCCACCTTATGCGAAGAGTTGACTCATTGGAAAAGACTCTGATGCTGGGAGGGATTGGGGGCAGGAGGAGAAGGGGACGACAGAGGATGAGACAGCTGGATGGCATCATGGACTCGATGGATGTGAGTCTGAATGAACTCCGGGAGTTGGTGATGGACAGGGAGGCCTGGCATGCTGCAATTCATGGCGTCGCAAAGAGTCGGACACGACTGAGCAACTGAACTGAACTGAGCTGATGCATAAAACTTTATGCTATGTTTTCTGAGATTATATAAAGAATACAGGATCCCTATCTTGCCTTCCGGGTCACTATGATTTAGTGAATGATGACAAATTATATAAATCAGTTTACCGATAGTTCAAGGTCAGTGTCTTAATAGTGGTACAAAGTAGAGGTACAATACTTTTGAGAAAAAAACTCATTTGTAACTGAGGTAGTTGAAGATATTAAGAAATCTCTACCTGAACTAGATATTGAAGGATGAATTGAATGTTGATCTAAGAAAGTCAAAGTAATAGTACTGTAAACAGAGGAGAGATATGAATGAGCCAAAGATCTGAGGCATGAGGTTGCTTTAACCACTAATAATTTGTTTTTATTGCTTTTGTAAGTCATTAAAAAAAATTCTGTGTTCTAATTCTCCATTCTTGGTGTCTAAGAGCACAATCATATTTTGAATATTGATATTATATCTAGTTCAGTTAAGTTCAGTTGATCAGTCGTATCCAACTCTTTGCGACCCCATGAATCGCAGCACGCCAGGCCTCCCTGTCCATCACCATCTCCCAGAGTTCACTCAAACTCATGTCCATCGAGTCGGTGATGCCATCCAGCCATCTCATCCTCTGTCGTTCCCTTCTCCTCCTGCCCTCAATCCCTCCCAGCATCAGAGTCTTTTCCAATGAGTCAACTCTTTGCATGAGGTGGCAAAAGTACTGGAGCTTCAGCTTTAGCATCATTCCTTCCAAAGAAATCCCAGGGCTGATCTCCTTCAGAATGGACTGGTTGGATCTCCTTGCAGTCCAAGGGACTCTCAAGAGTCTTCTCCAACACCACATTTCAAAAGCATCAATTCTTTTGTGCTCAGCTTTCTTCACAGTCCAACTCTCACATCCAGACATGACCACTGGAAAAACCATAGCCTTGACTAGACGGATCTTTGTTGGCAAAGTAATGTCTCTGCTTTTTAATATGCTGTCTAGGTTTAATATGCTATCTAACTTTCCTTCTGCAATCACCATCTGCAGTGAATTTGGAGCCCCCAAAATAAAGTCTGACACTGTTTCCACTGTTTCTCCATCTACTTCCCATGAAGTGATGGGACCAGATGCCATGATCTTAGTTTTCTGAATGTGAGCTTTAGGCCAACTTTTTCATGCTCCTCTTTCACTTTCATCAAGAGGCTCTTTAATTCTTCTACACTTTCTGCCATAAGGGTGGTATCATCTGCCATATCTGAGGTTATTGATATTTCTCCCAGCAATCTTGATTCCAGCTTGTGCTTCTTCCAGTCCAGCGTTTTCTCATGATGTACTCTGCATAGAAGTTAAATAAGCAGGGTGACAATATACAGCCTTGACGTACTCCTTTTCCTATTTGGAACCAGTCTGTTGTTCCATGTGCAGTTCTAACTGTTGCTTCCTGACCTGCATACAGGTTTCTCAAGAGGCAGGTCAGGTGGTCTGGTATTCCCATCTCTTTCAGAATTTTCCACAGTTTATTGTGATCCACACAGTCAAAGGCTTTTGGCATAGTCAATAAAGCAGAAAGAGATGTTTTTCTGGAACTCTCTTGCTTTTTTCGATGATCCATCGGATGTTGGCAATTTGATCTCTGGTTCCTCTGCCTTTTCTAAAACCAGCTTGAACATTGGAAGTTCATGGTTCACGTATTGCTGAAGCCTAGCCTTGGAGAATTTTGAGCATTACTTTACTAGCGTGTGAGGTGAGTGTCACTCTTGCCATCTCCTGTTTGACCACTTCCAATTTGCCTTGATTCATGGACCTGACATTCCAGGTTCCTATGCAATATTGCTCTTTACAGCATCAGACTTGCTTCTATCACCAGTTGCATCCACAGCTGGGTATTGTTTTTGCTTTGGCTCCATCCCTTCATTCTTTCTGGAGTTATTTCTCCACTGATCTCCAGTAGCATATCTAGTAGGCTTTCTTATTCCAACTAGTTTGCAAATTCTTGTGGATTTTTGTATAAATAATTACCTCTGATCAGTGGCAGTGTTATTTCTTACTTTCCAATACACAGCTCTTTTTTCTTTTTGTTTTATTACTGTTGTTTAACTTTTAATAAAATAGAGAGATAAATTCCCTATGTTCCACCCTACTGGAGAGTAAAAATGTTCTAAATATCCATTGATAACCATTTGAAGCACGCATTGATGAAAGACTTTGAACAGCTATGGGTACAGCCCTGGGAGGCTGCAAAATATTAATACATGTTTTGATTTAACAAACTTTTTATGATTATGAAACAAACCAGAAATCATTCCTAAGCCCACAACCAGTAAAGTTAATATAAACCAAATACAATCCTGCTATTTTGTCATTGCTGAGAGACTTCTCAGTTAGCCTGACGACATCGCCAATACTATCTTTTGCTGTTGATTTAGAAACATACTCTGTAAGCACTTCTCCCTTTATTTGCGCAGAAGACATTCAACTACTTATTGACGATGAAACTCACTGGTCAAAGGAGGCACTCAATTTGACTTCTTGACTTCCCCATTTGGGGGACAGTCTCAAATGCCTCCAAGGAGCAGCGTAAGCATCTGGTCAGTTTTTTCTCTAATAACACTTGCATTTGCTCTTAAACAAGACAGGACTGAGCAGGGAGGCAGAGAGGGAAAGGGAAAGAA